>NC_052630.1:49608544-49923929 GCF_016161935.1 Mauremys reevesii | reverse complement strand
TACTGCCATTGTGATGTGACATGAATTGTGGTTTCATGCTTCAGAGTAGCCCAGGGAAGTCCAGAACGCCATGGAGGTACCTGTCCTTTGATGAAACTCATCTTTTTAACCAAACGACAGATGAGTCCATGCACATTACAAAGGACTACAAGGCTGCCTTCTGCTCTCTGGGAATATATAAACCTGCCCCAAAGAGAGAATTCCGCAGGCAGTCATACAAGCCTAGACTGATGGATCAATAATTTTACCTCCAGTAGCTTTATGAGCCACCCCATAAGAAGCAAAAGAGTTCAGAAGTCCCATTTTCCCTCTCTTTCTGTGGCAATATCATCACTAACCCAGCCCCCATCTATATAATATTTTTGATGGGAGTTGGAGTGCTGCAAACCAGTGATGCCACCACCTGCTGATTCCCGCACACCCTTTGGAGTTCATCTAGCACTTTTACCACAGCTGGAGTACAATAACAATGGGTAAGTACAGGAACTAATCGTCATCCATTCTGGCTATGCAATCAAATTTGCATCCCTGACCCCTCCCAAGTCCCTATCCTCACACCTTTTCAGGGGTTGATCTCATGAGGAGATTCACAAACAAGAGGCAGAAGCCCTCTTACTGCGAGGAGCAATAAAGCGGGTACTTCATAGCAAGGAAAGGGTTTTTACTCAACATACTTCCTAGTACCCAAAAAGAAGGGCAGCTGGAGACCCATCCTCAGTCTCTGTGTTCTTAACTTCTTTATTTGCAAACTGAAATTTTGCATAGTCACACTGGCATTTATAATCCCATCCCTGGAAAAAGATATGTTATTTACAGCTCTCGATATTAAGAACTGGTTCTTTCACATGGACTGTTTATCCTCAATCCTTGAGGGGGCCGCTTAGGGATCTGGGGCAAAAATTGGTCCTGCTAGTGAAGGCAGGGGGCTGGACTTGATGACCTTTCAAGGTCCCTTCCAGTTCTAGGAGATTGGTATATCTCCAATTATTACCTATTACATTGACCCCCACACTCAGATGTTTTCTCAGATTCATGGTGGGCTCCAACCATTTTTGATAGAGTGCACCTCTTTGGCCTCACAACCATCCTCAGGGTCTTTACCAAGGTTGTTTTAGTAGTAGCAGCCCATATCAGGTATTGGGGCTTCCCCTACCTTGACGGTGCCTCTGAGTTGACTTAGCCAATGCTTCATTTCTTGTCCCCCATAGAGGTCATTGTAAATTCAGTAAAGTCTGTCCTCACTCCAACAGACTTCTGACTTATTCAGAGGGTCCCTTAATTCAGGCATGGCAAAGGCTTATGTGCCAATGAATTTGTTCCAAGTGATGCATGACCTCATAGATGAGATCATGAGCAACTCTTGAACACCAGTAAGAAATTTCTCTATGGGGATGTATGGCTTCATGTACTTATGGCATGCCATTCACCAGATTCTATCTTCATTGCCTTTCAAACCATGTACCCACCAAACAGTCCACCAAAATAAAATAATCTGTATTGTGGTGGAAGAATCCCCAGCAGGTATGCATGGACATTCCCTTCCTTTCCTCCTCACCAGATAGGATGATCATTAAATGCCTCCCTTTTAGACTGGGGAGCTCACATGGATGGCTGCATGTTGTAGATTGCTTGGAGAGCCCGAGAAGCCAGAATGCACATCGTTTTGGAATTATGGGCTGTCCAAGAGGCTTGCAAAGCCTTTCTACTATTCATTCAAGGTCACCATATCCTCATAATGTCAAACAGTATGACAACCGTCTTTTACATCAAAAAGCACAGAGGGAGATCCATTCCCCTGTGTGTGAAAGTGGTCACTCTATGCAACTGGTGCATCAACAATCAAATCACCCTGTCAGCAGCTTACCTTCCTGGGAATCAAATTGTGGTGGCTGACTCCCTCAGCAGACACTTTGCTATCAACCATGAGTGGGAGTTACATGACTCATTAGTGAACAATGATTTTGCTCTATGGGAACATGTTCACCTCTCAGTGAAGAGAGAGTGCAACATATATTCTCCCAGAGGAGCCCTAGCATATCATTCTCAGCGGTGCTATCCTTCTGTGGTCAGACCGACCATCTGAATTTTGCATTCCCTACCTTGCATTCCTTGTCTTAAAGAAAATTAGTCAGTACAAGATACGAGTCATCCTTATTGTCCCCAACTGACCGCACAGTTTTGGTCCCTGAGTATCTTGCGAATGTTGTCTTGGTTGCCGATCAACATTCAGTCTTTTCCAGTCTGCTGACCCAGGCAAAAGATGGAATCAAGCATCCCAGTCCCCCCAGCACTCTGTCTCAAGGCCTGAATTTTGAATGGGCATCAACTCTATGTTCATGCTATCTAGCGGTGCAAAGCATCCTTACTAATAAAAGAAAAGATTCCACTAGAAAATGCTACTTAGCCAAGTAGAAGCATTTCTCTTTGTGGGCACGAAAAAAAAACCATCCCCAAAAGCTGTGAGTATCCCCCCACCATCACCACCTTATTCTGGACTGTCTTCTTTCCCTCAAAACAGCTAGTCTTTCTATTAACTCTTTATCATAGAATCATAGGACTAGAAGGGACTTCAAGAGGTCATCTAGTCCAGTCCCCTGCACTCAAGGCAGGACTAAGTATTATCTAGACCATTCCTGACAGGTATTTGTCTAACCTGCTCTTAAAAATCTCCAGTGATGGAGATTCCACAATCTCCCTAGGCAATTTATTCCAGTGCTTAACTACCCTGACAGTTAGGAAGTTTTTCCTAATGTTCAACCAAAACCTCCATTGCTGCAATTTAAGCCCATTGCTTCTTGTCCTATCCTCAGAGGTTAAGAAGAACAATTCTTCTCCCTCCTCCTTGTAACAACTTCCTTTATGTACTTGAAAACTGTTATCATGTCCCCTCTGTCTTCTCTTTTCCAGACTAAACACCCAATTTTTTCAATCTTCCCTTATGGGTCGTGTTTTCTAGACCTTTAATCATTTTTGTTGCTCTTCTCTGGACTGTCTCCAATTTGTCCACATCTTTCCTGAACTGTGGCTCCCAGAACTGGACACAATACTCCAGTTGAGGCCTAATCAGCGCAGAGTAGAGCGGAAGAATTACCTCTCGTGTCTTGCTTACAACAACACTCCTGTGAATATATCCCGGAAGGATGTTCTCTTTTTTGCAACAGTGTTACGCTGGTGACTCATATTTAGCTTTTGGTCCACTATGACCCTCCCAGATCCCTTTCCGCAATACTCCTTCCTAGCCAATCATTTCCCATTTTGTATTTGTGCAACTGATTGTTCCTTCCTAAATGGAGTACTTTGCATTTGTTCTTGTTGAATTTAATCCTATTTACTTCAGACCATTTTTTCCAGTTTGTCCAAATCATTTTGAGTTATAATCCTGTCCTCCAAAGCACTTGCAGCTCCTCCCAGCTTGGTGTCATCCACGAACTTTATAAGTGTACTCTCTATATCATTATTTAAATCACTGATGAAGATATTGAACAGAACTGGACCCAGAACTAATCCCTGCGGGACCCCACTCATTATGCCCTTCCAGCATGACTGTGAACCACTGATAACTATTCTCTGGGAACAGTTTTCCAACCAGTTTTGCACCCACCATATAGTAGCTCCATCTAGGTTGCATTTCCCTAGTTTGTTTATGAGAAGGTCATGCGAGACAGTATCAAGAGCTTTACTAAAGTCAAGATTTATGGTCCACCTGGCAGCAGTCAGTGCATACCACTCACCTTCACATGGTTGCTCATTTTTCGCTCACCCACTGATTACTAGATTCTGGAAGGGTCTAATCAGAACCTTTCTGCCAGTAAGGAAACCTTCTCAGTGGGACTTAACCCTTGTTCTTCTGGTGCTCACTATGCCTCCCTTCGAACCACTAGCTGCATGTTCCATATCTCTCCTGTCGATGAATGTTGCATTCCTGGTAGCCATCACCTCAGCCAGGAGGGGGTGTGCTGAGAGCACTGTTGGCAGAGCCACCTTACGCTATATTCCCTAGAGACACAATTTCATTGCGTTTACATCCTAAGTTCACCCCCAAAGTAGTTAGAGTTTCGACTAATCCAGTCAATTCACTTTCCTGTTTTTTCTTGAACCAGAAGCATATGACAAAGAGTAGACTTCATTCCTTTGAAATATGACAGTCCTTAACCTTTTACCTGCAAAGGACATAGCCAACCAGAAAATCACTGAGACTTTTTATCACCTTAGCCGAAAGAGTCTGAGGTCAAACTATAGATCCTCTCAGAGGATCTCTAAATGGATCTCAGGATGTATCTTACTCTATCAGCTGTTGCATCCTCCTCCCCCTCAGGGGGTGAGGGCTCCTTGTACAGGAACACAAGTGACATCAATGGCATTGCATCAAGAAGTACCTTTACTTTACATTTGCAAAACAACTTTTGTAGAGTTCCACCTGCACATTTGTGAGACAGTTTTCTCCTTCACTGATGTGCCTTTTGAGACAGTGGTCTTTCAAACAGCTCTGCCACCTGCATCCTCCTACAGTAACTCCTCACTTAAAGTTATCCTGCTTAATGTTGTTTCGTTGTTACGTTGCTGATCAATTAGGGAACATGCTCATTTAAAGTTGTGCAATGCTCCACTCTTACATTGTTTGGTTGCCTGCTTTCTCCACAGCAGGCAGCCTCCCTAGGCCGCCCCCAGCGCCTCCTGCCCACTGGCAGACCCCGCGGATCGGTGCCTTCCTCCTGCCCGTGGCAATCAGCTGGCTTGGGGTGTTTTGGAGGGAGGGGGGAGGAGCGAAGACTCAGCGTGCAGGCTCCCCCTCCCTCCCCTGCCTCCTGAACGTGGCAAGCCAGCTGATTGCCCCAGGCAGGAGAGAGGGGGGAGGAACAGGACTCTGCCTGCAGGCTTCCCCTTCCGCCCCTGCCTCCGGAGCGGAGGGAGAGGGGAGGCCAGGACACAGCATGCGAAGTAAAGGAGAAGGAGATGGGGGGGAGAAGAGGTGGATCAAGGGTGGGGGCTTGGGGGAAGGGGTGAAGTGGGCGGGCTGAGGGTTAAGCCCCCTGCCCCTGGTGCTTGCAGAGTTGGGGAAGCTGCCCTGCAACCTAACCCCCCCTATTTACATTAATTCTTATTTGGATTTGCTTAACATCGTTTCACTTAGTCACATTTTTCAGGAACATAACAACGTTAAGTGAGGAGTTACTGTTCTTGAGTAGTGCTTGTCAATCACTCACAGTGGAATACACAAAGGGGCCAGTACTTGAAGGAGAAGAGAAAGTTACCTTACTGTAACTGAAGATTCTTCTAGATGCGTGGTCCCGATCTGTATTCTACTACCTACTCTCTTCCCCTCTGCTTTGGCTCATTCTTGGATTCACCGTACAGAAGAAACTGGAGAGGCACTTTGTCTGCTCCGTTCTTTATCACCTGGGTTGGAGGCATGAGAGGAGAGTGAGGGTGCATGCACAGACCAATGGACAATGCTTTAAAAAATTCTTCAACTTTGGTCACATGGAGCACATGCATACGCCCAGTGGAATACAGATAAGGGCCACACACACCTTGAAGAACCTCCAGTTAGCATAAAGTAAGTAATTTTCTCTTCCTGAGTCCCAGTAACAAAAGATATAAATCAGAACATTCACTCTGATTTCATGCTATTGTTACAAATGTCTGACAAATCAAACTACACCTCTCTCCTCATCTGTTATAATTGTAACTATGTTTGAGGTCTGAGATAAGGTTTGCATGAGTTACATGCATGTTGCAGTATGTAGGGGTTTGGGGTATATTTTGGAGATGAAAATGAGTGTTCCTGTGGGGGCAGGAATTGTACCATTGGCGATAATTCTATGGGTGTCACAGAATGAGAGATTTTCCCCTTACTTGTTGCTTCCTGAATTATAAGGGTTTGGGTGACTTTGGATGTGCCCTGAAGCAATATTAGCTGCTTTTAAACCGTTTTTGTCTATGGGAATATATTGATTAGCGTATGCATACTAGATTGGCATGTTACTCACTTGTGAGTAAGCTATGAGAGTGTAGTGCTAATAAAACCTCTATACTACACCATCATGGAGTCTTCATATACCACTTACTGCAATAAAAAAAATCTGAGTTAAGTATTATTTTTTTTCTTATCCCGCTGCTTGGCATTATTACCCCAAGTTCTAATATTTCAGGACTCTGATGGAGAGAGGAATTATGATACATTTTAGAAACTACCCAGATATTTTATTCACAGTGGACCTACTGAGTCAAGAAGAGCTGTGGTCTTTTGCAGCACTTGGAAATTTCCCTTTTCCAGAGAGATAAACCTTCCATTTCTAGTTCTGATGGGTTGTGAGATGCTGAAGGCTTGCATTGTTAAAAGTAGTCCCAGTGGTGATAACTTAATGGTCTGTGTGCAATTGAATCAAAGATATGCAGTAAATGAAACTATCACCACCAATTTGTAGGCAATGGGGTGGGTTGAAAATATATTTGAGTTGTACAAGAAACTTTGGGGCAGGAACTGCACCTATACCTAGAACAGTGGGGCCTGATCCTAGTCATAGGCTCTGGATGCAACCATACTATAAATATTTAATATTACTGTAAAACCCTGAGGCATAATGAAGACAGGACAATACTGGGAGATCCAAAGAACTGAGTTAACTTGTTTTTCCCACTTCCTTGGATAGTGATGGAATAGAGGAGCTTGATGTGGGTTAGTGTTTGTGGAGGACACAAGTGAGTCAATAAGAAGAATTTGAATGAGGAGAGGTGTGGAAGCCTTTTGTAGTGGGATTGGAAGGTCATTCCGTGTATTGAGGGCAAAGAGAAAGGAGACATGAAGGCTGGAGTCAGTGGAAAAAGAGCTGTTGAGGCTGGTTTTATTTGTGGGTTAAAGGGAACACAATAAATGAGATCAGAGATGTTAACCCTGCCCAGAACCTGTGCAGAGGCTTGAGGGCAGACTGAGAAATAGGGGATGCAGTGGAGGGATTTAAAAATAAGTGACATCTCATAAACAAGAGGTTAATTTTAGCTGCTGAGGTTTGGATGGACTAGAGGTGAGTGCCATACTTTCAGGGAACCTACAGGAGGAGGTCACAATATTCAAGGCGGGAGGTAAGCACATGGACAAGTATTTTCACTAGCAGGGCAGAAAGGAACGAACAGATTGTGGCTATATTGTAGAGGTAGAAACATCTGATGATGTCTTGGATGTGTGGGGATAAGAAATCAAAGATGGCCCAGGGTTATGAGAATGAGTGAAGTGGAGGACAGTGGTATTGACAACAGCATTGCAGAAAGGAATAACTTTGTTGGGATAGTTTTTTGTGCAGCCTAGTCACCCATTTGACAGGCTTTAATCTAATTTGATACTTTCACTGGTTCACTTTGAGCAAGACATGAAATCAGGTAAAACCTCCTTGAGTTAATCAAGTATGCTGTGTGAGAGTTGTAAGTATCACACTAAGGAATCACAATTCAAATTGGGGTCCCCTATCTCATGGTAGCATTCTGACTTTTCTGTACTGATGATTGCAGGTCAACCGACAGTCAGCTGAAGCTGTGGAATGTAGGGAAACCACACTGCCTGCGCTCTTTCAAGGGTCACATCAATGAGAAGAATTTTGTAGGCCTGGCGTCCAATGGAGACTACATTGCCTGTGGTGAGTAGAGCATCCACCCAAAGAAATGTTTGCATGGCTCCTCAGGGCTTGCACTACTTCTAATGAAAAGTATGCATAAAAATGAACTCAGTACTTGAGACATCTTAGAAAATACAGGATTATTTTTAGCCTCTCCCATCAGCCTTTGCCCTAGAGAATAGTATAAAAAGTAGTAGCTGTACGGCAGTGTGCACTTACTCCAGTTCTGGCCTAACTTACATGATTTGCTTTAACCACCAGACTTTCACTGAAAAGTCCACAGGTAAGTTCACAGTCCCTACATAGCTGGCATGAATATGACATACGTCTTTAAAAAATAATTAAACTAAAAAAATCCCTCCAAGTCCTTTCAGGGAAGGTCAGGATTCTATACCAGTTGGATGATCCTGGGGGTGGGCAATCTTGTGTGTCATTTAGCACTGCACTCTACATAGACAAACCAGTCCAGTTCCCTATATTCAGACAGCTTTCTGAAATAATCCTTTTAAAACCACAATTAGCTTCCACAGAGGAGATTTCTCTCTTCCTACAGTTAAAACTGACAATCAGACCTACGTAAGTCTGCATCTCCTGCTGCAGTGCACAATGGTGGACTCGCCTCTCAGGGATAGTTAAACCAATTATTGCTGGATTAGGAGTTGAAAAAACAATTCCAGTACTGGTGAAAAGATCCCCCTAAATGTTGCTGCTGTGCTGCCATCTCCCATCTGAGTTCCACTGACATCTGTGCAATTTGCACATGGAGTCTTTAATTATGCTGCATGCCTTTTCAAGTATCTGCCAAAGTTATGGAACAAGGTGTGACAAAGTTCCTCCTCTACCTTGGTGGGTCCTGTGCTTATTGGTGGATTTGCTCACCTCAGTGATCTTCCCTTCTGGTGGAATCCACAATCTGGGTCAACTCCTCCTGTAAATGAGCAGGAGTTGGGAGGTTTGTGGGGAACCCAGGCCCGCCCTCTACTCCGGGTTCCAGCCCAGGGCCCTGTGGATCACAGCTGTCTAGAGTGCCTCCTGGAATAGCTACATGACAGCTACAACTCCCTGGGCTACTTCCCCATGGCCTCCTCCAAACACCTTCTTTATCCTCACCACAGGACCTTCCACCTGGTGTCTGATAATGCTTGTACTCCTTAGTCCTCCAGCTCTCCCTCTCAGCTCCTTGCGCCTCTTGCTCCCAGTTCCTCACACACGCACCTCACTGATTAACTGGGAGGCTTTTAACTAGTTCCAGCCAGCCCTTGATTGGCTTCAGGTGTCCCAATCAATGTAGCTATCTCCACTGCCTTCTAGAAAGATCTTAATTGGCCCCAGGTGTCTTGATTAACCTGGAGCAACTGCCATTTGGTTACCAGGGATTTGTTTAGCCTGGGGCTAACATACCTGTTCCTCACTACTTTACTGTAGCCATCTGGCCTTACCCCATCACAAAGGTTAAAGTCTTACCAAAACAGTGTTGTAATTGTGTATTGATTCTCTTGTAATTATAACATAGTAACCTGGACATCCACCCTGTAGTGATCCTGTACTTTAGTTGCAGCAGCTATCAGTGATAGCAGGTAGAGGGGGCAATTAAACTCACAGGCACTAGGCTGAAATAATTCTTTACACTCTTAGTAAAAGATCTAAAAAGACTTGCTTATCAGGGGTCTATTTCTAGAACTTATTTTATTAATTTGCTTGTATTTATAGGAAGCGAAAATAACTCCCTCTACCTGTACTATAAGGGCCTCTCAAAGACACTTCTGACTTTCAAATTTGACACAGTCAAAAGCGTCCTGGACAAGGACCGAAAAGAGGATGATACAAATGAGTTTGTCAGTGCTGTGTGCTGGAGGGCACTTCCAGATGGGGTAAGTTTTCTGCTTATTTTTACCAAGATTGCTTCTGGGTGAATATGTTCATTTAAGATGGTGTCATTGAAGGTTTGGCTCCACTTTTCTTTTTTCCCAGTTATATTCCAAGGTATTTTGCAGGTCAGCAGTAAAAAGTGCACATTTGCAGAGTAATTGAAGAGTATAAAAAATGGAACTGCAGTGTAATAGTTGTTAAAATTGGGAAATTCAAACGGTTGTGGTAATCACAAAGAGTTTGTGCATTGAAAATCTCAACCATAGTGATGCATTAATACAGTTTTTTGGCATTTAATTTCCTTATTTCATTTTTATATGAATTTTGTATATGATCACATTCAAGTAAATTCACCATGCATGTTTAAATGTTCTCATCTATATGGGATTTCACACCCTAATACATGTCTGAGCTAAGTACCAGTTACATTATCTCAGTTACTATTTCAATTAACTTTGCACTCTGTATATTTGGAACATGCTTCTCTTGTAGTGTACCCACTGCACTTTCAGTGTGTTTCTCACTCTAAAGCTTATGACTATTGAAAAATATGCTGGTTTTGAGCTGGAGTGTTTAAAAAGAGCTTTCTAAAGTTACATGTAAAAAACACCTCTGAAAACTTACTCATGTGTATAAGTGTTTGAAGATGAGGTCCTTAATTGGGGGTGGGAGGATTCATTCTTGGGTATTTCAAATAGCTAAATGGAATTTTTATAAACTTGTGAAGAGAGCATTTGGACTGAGAACAAACCTGAGAAATTGCAGCCTGAAAGGTAATATTTTTAGCAAGTTAACAATTGCTTATCTGTGTTTACGGTATACTGGAAGTGTCTTCACAATCATAAATAGCATGAGACTATTTCAAATAAATTGTCCTGAACCAAGCCCCCCAAACTAAAACTTTCTAGTGTTGAGAGAATTTGGATCTGGATCTGAACTTTGTATCTCTAATTTTAAAGTCAATGGAAAAAATGGGCTGATTTATTTTTAAGGATACCAATAGGGCTAATATTCTTTTGGATCATAAGCTAGGTTTTGAGGTGACTGACTTATGTAGATAAATGGATGCGAAGTCTCAAGTGGAAAATAGAAACAATGCAACTTTCAACCCAGATCTGCACTAGTGAAAGCCTTGAAGTAACCAACTGCATCCATAAGCTTCCCTTCCTTCTTTTCTTTGCTGCAATATTTCCAGCCAGCCTGTCCTCTGACTACAATGTATCTGCCAGACAATAGGGATCAGTTGTGCCCTTTTGATTACTTCTCCTTACCTTTTCCTCTGATTCTCATTGCTCTCGATCTCTCCCACTTCTGTCGTGCTTTTAGTCTGAGTGGCACTCTAACATAAGCAGCTGAAAAACTGTTGAACGGAGTTGTAGAGTGCTACTAGAGTATTCAACACAACTCAAATGCAAAATTTTATGTAACAAATGTATCATAAAGTAACAATGAAATCAGCTCAATAAAGGGTGCGCTCAGCAATTATTACAATAGTTAGAGCTCACTGAGCTCTCTGGCATTCAGTCTGTCACCATTCTTGAGAAACCTAATTTTGTCTGTCATTAGTTCCCACATTTCTCCCTGGGTTTTGTTTTAAATTACCATATTTTTCTCCTGTGGCAACCAGAGCATCACCTTCTGATTTGGAAAGAGAGCTATGAAAAGCTGCATGTGGTTAGAGAGCTGAGTTTTTCTGCTTCAACATTATACCTCTGAATGTAGTACCTCCCATGCTTCTCTACATACTGCACTGGCACTGTTTCATGAGTCAGCCAGCAATGTGATTTGCTTTTTGCCAGGAGGCCCTCGTGTATCTCTTTTTATAGTACATCCAGCTATCACTGAGCTAGGTGCTATTCCTTCTGAATGTACCCACACATGCTTATTTTCAAACACAAGTCACTTGCCATGGTACAGTGGATCTTGCTCAAACCTCACAAGTGTACTTGTTGTGTTTGGTTTATTGTACTGCAGAGATTCAGAAAGCTGATCTACATCCACAGTACCCCTTTCAAGGAGAATGTTTCCTTATTCTTCACTCCCTTACATTTTCTTGTGATGTCATGCTCTTTTCTAAGGAGACTTCAGACCTATGTGAGCACCCCAGAAGATGGCAAGTGTTTTAATGAATCATGGAATGTGCTTGGAAGAGGTGATGGTATTGTGGCAGTCTCCCCAGTATCGGAGTCAAGAAGTTCTATTCCTGGCTTTGCCACAGACTTTCTGTGACCTTGAGGAAGTCTCTTACTCTCTCTGCTTCCATATCCCTATCTATAAAACTTACTCTACCTACCTCACATGGGTTTTCAGGCTTAGCTTGCTTATATTTGTACACTGCTTCTTCAGATGAAGGGCAGCATAGAAATACAATGTATTAGCTTTGCCTCAGGATTCCCCAACGTAACCCAGAGTTGATTCATTTTCCCTGTAGTGTTGCTGTGGACTCTTCTCTAATTCAGTAGCCTTACCAACTGAGAAGGGAGGAACAAGTTTAAGTTCTGATGCTTTCCTCAAAGTATAAGTATCTGTATCCACTTAAAGTGCAAAATCTGAGATCCAAGAACAATAAAAACCCTTCAGATAGTTAAAACGCTCACAGAAGCTGCTGCTTCTTTGCCTTGTCCTGTTAGTCGTGGTTGGCAGCTTTTGTTCTACGGCTCCAGGCATTCCTGTCAAGTGCGTCTTCCAAGGTGACACCAACCTTCTTCATGTTCTCCTTCAGCATCTCAAACCACCTTTTTCTGGGTCTTCCTTATGGTCTTTGTCCTGTAACTACTAGTTTTTGTACCCTCTTGCCAACATATCTTGCACCTCTCTGTCTCAGCTGGCCCAGCCATCTCAATTGATACTCCCTCAGCTTTTCTACGATGGGGGCTACCTGCATCGTGACTCATACCATTTCATGTTGTACCTCTCAGGCCTTGTCTTACCCAGCATCCACCTGAGCAATCTCATTTCTGCAGTGTGAAGTTGTTCTCTCTTCCTCATTGGCTGGCATTCTAACCCATACATCATGGCTGACCTAATTTGCTTGGCACATTTTTGTCACAGAGAATTCCCATCAACTCCCTCCATCTGCACCAAATGCTTTTCATGTGATTCCTAACATCTGCATCTGCTTTCCCATCAAATGCCCACTGAAACTAACAAAAATAAAAATTAATGTATGCTTCCTTCTGATGTAAGGGATTTGAGAGAAGGGGGGTGTGTGTGTGTGTGCGCGCATGCGCGCACGCGCAGAGAAGGAATCCTTTGAATTATCATTGGAGCCCTGAGCTTCTTTCTGTTCCCTCTTTCCATCCTCTTGAGATCCTCTGTCACAGCTATCATCTTTCATCTGAAGAGGGCTGGACATGGTGTTTCTTCTGCATCTGTCAATACCAATCCATAATTGGCCACATTGATCAAGACCATTCCTCTCCCAAAAATCTGAGCGCAGTGCTCCCTGCCAGAGCACTGCCTCTGAGACACTAGAGTGGCCAGAAAATTGTACATTTTGGTAATAGCGGTAATAGTTTGTATTAAACATACAGTAGTTAGTCTACTACTACTTTGGTCTTGTACCATGCCTTTTGGAGATCTTAAACACTTTAGATAAATCAGTGAACTAATTCTCTGAGCACTTGTTTTGGTAAGTGTACTCACCTTTTATAGATGGGTAAATTGAGTCACGGAGACTCTAATATACACATTTTCTAAAGTGGCTCTCAGTTGAAGTTGGTGGGAGCTGCTGATGCTCAGCAACTCTGAAAATTGGTAGGCCACCTAATATTAGAAGCCAGTCTAGAAAACTTTTACCCACAATAAGTTAATGGCAGAGTCAGGGATATGCTCCAGAGCTTCTGACCCTGTCATTTGCCCTAAATGCCTACCTCTAACTTCTAAACTGAGAGGTTTGTAATGTACATGCCTGGCTCTAAGTCTCTCCTTAACAGAAGAAAAAAATATTCCCTAACACACTGGCAAGACAGCCAGCTTGATGTAAAACTTCAATTCTAGTATTGGAGTTGTTAATAAATTCTGCTGTTCTATTAGAGTGTAAACACCATAAGAAAACTAGTGGAAACACACATGGCTTTCTTACCGAGGGAAAGGAAATGAAGTATTACTTCTAGAACAATGCTAGGCAAGCAGAAATGTCTGTCTTCTTAAAATGCGTGTATGTGGGGGAGAGTCAATTTAAGGTTTGTCTGTGATAGACAATTGGAATGTAGGTAGTGCCCTGAGGAGAACCTCTTGTACTTGGTTTCTCCTTATTATCCTGCATGATATTTCCACGCCTCCTGAGAGGTAGACACCCTTCACTCTGACCTGGCTTGTTACGTTCAGAGTTAAAGGTGCATCTCGTACATCTGCTGCTCCATTACCTCTTAAATAACCCTCCTCCCTTCCACTGCAGTTGGTGTTTCTCAGAAGGGAGCTATTGGGAGAGCAGGTTTAGCATTGGCTGCTCCCTGGACAGCAGAAAAGGTATTATTGCTGAACACAAAAGCAATTTGATTATGTAGATTAAGCAGGGCTCAATCTATCATAATCGCTGTAAAGAAGCCATTTAATTTTGTGCCTGTTTGCATGAGTATTCATTACCACAGATAAGCAGGTTAGTTGGGAAAGACTTTCCAAGCAGAAATATCAAGACTTTGATAAGAAGCCAGGAGATACAGATAAGAGAAGAATATGCTAAGTAAATTAGCCTAAGCAAAGGTTTGTATCTTTTTAAAGACAAAAAAATATATATTGGCAATAGCATTGTGCATTTTTGTTTTAAATTAGGTCTTCCAGTTCTCTTTACATTATATAGTCCCAGTGCTTCTCCAGTTCTTTGTTTAAAGGGCATCTGACATTTGGGTGGAATGCTTTTAATTTTTTATTCATCAGATGATAGAGAAATGACTTTGCAGCTTTGTAAAAACATCTTAAAGAGCTGAGATGCAGGCTGGGCGAACAGAAAACTGGTCTGTGTTCCTGTCTAAGGGTGGTTCTTCAAATCAGTGGTAGATTAGCAGTCTGGGAAACTAACATCTAACCACCAATGAGAGGCACAAGAACTGGCTTTTTAGGAGGTCTCAAGGCTCATTTAGATGCTGTTATATAACACAAGTGTCTCCATATCTATTTCCTTCCATGCACGACTGCTGTATTATCTCTGGGGGGCTTCTGGTAAGATTGTAGTTGTCCCCTACAGAAGGTAAAACAGGTCGCAAGTTTGTGTGGCAGGTCCTTTTACCAAAGTTGTTCCAGGCCACTTACCATGAAACGTTAGAGAAATGACTTCCCACCAGCCACTCTGACTAAGATAGCAAACTCCCATGGACTCCTTACTCTGAGTTTCAGGTTACCCTGTTCTAGGTTTTATAAACAACTCTTCAGAAAGGGTCGTGTTTCACACCTTTTTGGATTGCTACTTTAGGAAACCAGCTTTCCTTTCTTTAGCCAAAATTACAACAGTTGACAATCCTGTTACCATTAACAGTCATCTTATTTCTATGGAGCATCTCAGATTTCAGTTCTCTAAATGTCATTAAAAATTAATAAAATTAATTACATGTTTTTTAAAAACATGTAATTATTCTACAGTAAACCTTCATTTACAAGTACCCTTATTTTCTGTTAACTACTTTCCATGGGTTATTCATTTTGTTTCCCACAGAATTAATAAATATGAGCTAGCTAGTACACATGGGACTTCGATAATTTACAGTCAGCAAATTGACTCCCTTTTGCTGGATTTAATCTAACCATCTCAGATTATTTCAGAAAGTGATTCATTGCAGTTCTTAGCTATTAATTAATTTGGAAGCGTTATTAATATTAACATGAAACTTCCCTTGCTATTCCCAAATAACCAAACCCTTACTTTAATCTAAAATAACCTGCCCTGATTTTAACTGTAATTCTGTTAATCTGAAATCTATTTGGAAATCTTAACTGAAACCTGTTCAAAGGATTTTATCTTTTTCACTCCACTTAACTGTGGTCTGTTGCAAAAGCTGGGGTTTAAAATAATCTCAAAACAGCTAGCAGTTTTGATTTAAAAATTAAACCAGTATTTTTCATGCAGAATTCTCAAATGGAGTTGTTTAGATGGTAGTTAAAGCTTATCTAGAAAGTAATCTGAGATTTGTGTGTGAAGTACTCACAATACAATACCAGAACTGTACTGTCCTTTCTGATTCCTCGGGCCTCTCAATCAGATCTTGTCTCCAGGTGATTACTGGCAGCTGTAGTACTTGCTGTCCCATTCCGAGCATCTCTGTGAGGGCCTCTGCCATCCCCTGCTTTATCCAAGTTTCTCCTCTCCTACTCACAACTGTTGAGTCATTATCATAGGTTACACTTCTCACAAGTCTGCCTCCATTTTATCCTGGCATTGCTTCTTCACTGGTCAAACCTAATCATGCACTCTGATCTTTTGCTGCACTGAGTTCTAGAGCTTCACTCCCAGTGTGCCTTGCATCTCCTTCGTACAGCCACAAGAGGGCTGGTGTTTGGCTCCCTCTTCACTCTTCTGGTTGTAATACATAATTAACAGTTTATCAAGGTTGTGGCAATCTGAGAATCCTTTCCCAGAAAAATGAGGTACGCTTAAATGTGCTCAGAGTTCCTCTGCTTTTGCCTAGAATTTCTTTAAATGCTTCACTTCTCCTTGTGGAGTTTGCCTGTTTTGGAGTTTAGACCTGCTGAGAAGCTGACTTGTCAACATGATGGCTCCCTGCTCTTCTCTGCTGCACTCTTTTCTCTCTGGCCACATCAAGTTCTTTCTAGTTGTGTTTAAAAGCCCAACAACTTTTCATCCTCTCACGCAAGCAGATTCCTCTATTTGTTGCTTAGCACCTTGCAGCAAGATATTATTACTGCATTTTATTTCATTCAATTCTGTTTTCCTCAGCCTCTTAAAGGAGCTATGCAAGTCTTGTCAATCTCATTTTCTTAAACAGAGAATGTTACATCTTTATTTTTTAAATCTAACCCAGAGCATCATAAAATACACTTGAGACTTACTTGGCTTGTAAAGTTCCTAGATTGGAAATGTAATATGTGTAACATTTCCACATGTCTGTTGCTGAAAGGGTGTAATTTTGTGCATAAAGTAATTCCATGAGGCATGTTCTTGTCTTCAGGGAAACTCAGTGAGGTGTGTGTATTTGTATATAATGCATGTTAAATTTGTACAATGCAAATATCCTTTTAGAGATATTCGTTCTTGGATTCTGCTTTTTACATGAAAAGAGAGAATTAAGCAAAGAAAATACCCAGCTGAATGTAGCAACTCTTTACTCATCATTACCACCCTAGGAGTCCGACTATTGAGAGCTACGTGAGAAAATTATATTCTATTATTAGTGGCTCGCTTGCTATCTTAAAATTTCAGTGTTTTGACACCTTAGTCCTTATGCAAGACCCTCTAGATAATGTGATTATGCAAATTACAGGATTTAGAAGGATTTTATTTTTTATCCCTTTTTATGAAAAAAATCTCCAGTATTTTTTTCATTTATTCTCTCCCCGGGCTCAGGAACCTGTTTAGGTTTCTCTTGTAAAGGTGATACTCGCTGACATGAATGGGTCTCAGAACTGCCACAAATTCCCTGTCCACTGCTATTCGGTGTATGCAGGGGTAAGTCATGTGTCAAGAGACCATCCATTTCAGTTTTTCCTCTTCCTCTGGGGCTAACAGTTTTACTACTAAAATTGACATCTCTTCCCCCTCTCCAGTGCAATTGGAGAAACTGTATCGCAGCATTTTTGTTGCTGTTCTAGGTTTCCGGCTGGTTTGAGGACTGCTAATTGATGCAATAATGCATCATTTTTAATCCTTCCTTTCCTAGATTCAGATTAACTGTTCTTATACTCCTATGTCAATTGATTGACCACACTGATGCTATTGTTCAGCACTAAAAGGCCTATTCTTCCCCACTGCCTCTGCTGCAGTGCTCTGAAATCACTCTAGCTTGGATTTGAGAATAGTCTTATCAAAGGAATGGGTTCTGGTTTTTCCTCTTGGTTCCAAGTCTATTTTCACAAACTTAATCTAAAGTCTCTTTTCCCCTCTTAAAAAAAGAAGGGGGCAGGGGGCATTTTTAAGCTTGACCTTTATAAATTGCCTAGGGGTCTTTTGTGAGTTTAAAAGAGAGATCAAAGTTGAAGAGGTTTGTTTTTTTTTTAACTGAGGCAGCATTTACACCAGCAAACTACTTAGCTGTCATTCATCACCAGTGCATGTCCAGCAATGCTAACCATTGGATAGGCCAGAAGCATTTTTATCAGTCGTCTGTTTTTCAGTCATTAATGACTGGCATAGTGGTAGAAATCTGAGAACTGTTGACATTACTTTTCAGCCATTGAGCCCACTGGTAGAGTTTTAGCGAGTGTGCATTATATTTCACTGCTAATGTAGCCAAGGTCTTAGTATTCCTGTTATTTCCTGAACTTGAGACATACGAACTTGCACAGCAAGAATCGTATTGTTACAGTATTCATTGTGAATGGGAACACAAAGAAATACCTCTGCACAGTTCTTGTTAAATTTATGAGTAGAAGTTTCTCTTCTGCTGGATCTCTCTTTGTTTAATAATTGCTACTTATTAAAATACCAATGTGGTTAAAGCATGGTCCCTTTTGTGGTTTAACTATTTATAAAAGGTTAGAATTAAATGACAAAAGCCAGGAAATTCAGAGATGAGACCAACTCTGTCTTTAATTCCCCATTGTATTACAAGACATAATATACCACTTTAGTTTGTGTAGTCTTTCACATAAAATGTGTTCTAAACTATTTTTATTAATATCAGATACTTATTTTACAGTAGCATCCAGGGCCAGAGTCAAGTTCAGAGCCCTCTTATGTTAGGCACTGTATACATCTGGAAGTGTGCACAGTCTCAACCCCAAAGAGTTTACAAATGTTAGTTTTAAAGACAGCTGTCAATTCCACCGCCTTCCCAGGAGAATTTCCACCAGGCTCCCTGCTCCCAGAGGGTTGATATACACCCTGACAGGTTTTAATTATTTCATTAATACCGTAATTATAAAGGCATCATGAAGTTTGGATTTCAGGTAAACATCCAGAAATTCCAATACTTGTTGGAAGCTTTGGAGGCTCTCTCCCCCTGCACCCCAGATTTCCCCCCACCGTTTGCCTTTATATGGGTGGAGAGATTTGTTACTCTCCCCCAGCAACCTTCAGGCAACATCCTCACATAATCTGTATGAAAGGAGCCCACAGGTTTCTTTCATGGAAATGGATTACGTTTGATGTTACCCATTCCTTAAGTCACCTCTACCTGTGATGTGGTCCCACTTTCTGCATCACCATCTCAGTTCCTCTCAGCCCTGATATGGAGAGTCTAGTGTGGAATGGAGAACTGTCCCCTCCAAAACAATGCATCTCTGCAGGTGCCAGCCAGGATGTGTGGGCACTCTGCCTACTCTCCTTGCATCTACTCCCTGGGTCTCATACTTCAGCAAAGGGCAAACTTGGGGTCGAGTCAAGGTAAAGGCTAGGTGGGCAGCCTCTAGCCTTCTGCCTTCTTGTATCTCTCACATTTTTATTTTTAAGTAACTGAGCCCATGGCTCTGGTTGGGACTGAGTGCCCCTTGGCCAATGCTTAAAACCTCTGGGCAGTCCTGGCCAACCTCTGGACATTTGGAAAATATAGTTATGCCATGTTTTAATAAAGGCAGACAAAGAAATTGTCATATACCTGGGCGAAAATGTTATCTCCCTGAGATTTGCAAAAAGATGGAAAGTCAAGTGAAGCAGATAAAAGGGGGTGGTTCAAGAAGAATAGGAGCTACAGATGACAAGACTGTTGTCTCCACACAAGCTTTCAGGGTTGGTACAGGAGACTGGTGGTGGATGAGCAAGAGTGGGATGAAATGACAAAGTCCCTGGGTTTAAAAAAGGGTTTAAAAAATGAGGTCGGTTTTGAACTATGCTCTGAACTGACCGGGGAATGAATGCCTTGGAAGTGCAATGGCCCTGAAACCTATTGATTGATTGATTTGCAAGAATTTGAATTAACCGGTAAATGTGTGTGTTCCCTTCAGGTACCAGGCAAAAATTTTAGTTCCTAATGAAATTTCTGGCATTAGCCATTAGCAGGAAGTGAGTAGTTAATCCCACCTTTGACCTTAACTGGGGCAGGCCTTTTTAATTTTGAGCTACAGTTTTGATGCCAACACAGTACTGGAATGCCGGTTTCTTGCAATCACAGCTTAGGGTATGTCTACACTACAAGAGTAGTTCGATTTAACTTAGGTCGAATTTGTGGATTTGACCTTATGAATTTGAATTTGTGTATCCACACTAAGGACACTAATTCGACTTTGTGAGTCCACGCTAACGGGGCAAGCGTCGACATTGGAAGCAGTGCATTCTGGGCAGCTATCCCACAGTTCCCGCAGTCCCCGCTTCCCATTGGAATGCTGGGTAGAGCCCCCAATGCCTGCTGGGGGAAAAATGTGTCGAGGGTGGTTTTGGGTAACTGTCGTCATTCAACCGTCACTCCCACCCTCCCTCCCTGAAAGCGCCGGCGGGAAATCTGTTACCGCACTTTTCTGGTGAGTGACAGCGCGGACGCCACAGCACTGCGAGCATGGAGCCCGCTGCGATCATCGCTGCACTTATGGCCGTTGTCAACTCCTCGCACCTTATCGTCCACCTCTTCCACAGTCAGCTGCTGAGAAATCGGGCGAGGAGGCTCCGGCAGCGCGGTGAGGACATGAAGTGTGAGAGTGGCACAGACCTCTCACAAAGCATGGGATCCCGCGCCGCGGAGATCATGGTGGCAATGGGTCACGTTCATGCTATGGGATGGCGATTCTGGGCCCGGGAAACAAGCACGGACTGGTGGGACTGCATAGTGTTGCAGGTCTGGGATGAATCACAGTGGCTGCGAAACTTCAGGATGCGTAAGGGCACTTTCCTTGAACTGTGTGACTTGCTGGCCCCTGCCCTGAAGCGCCAGGACACCCGGATGCGAGCAGCCCTGACTGTGCAGAAGCGAGTGGCCATAGCCCTCTGGAAACTTGCCACGCCAGACAGCTACCGGTCAGTAGCGAACCACTTTGGCGTGGGCAAATCTACCGTGGGGGTTGCTGTGATGCAAGTAGCCCACGCAATCGTTGAGCTCCTGCTCTCAAAGGTAGTGACCCTGGGAAACGTCCAGGTCGTCATAGATGGCTTCGCCGCAATGGGATTCCCAAACTGCGGTGGGGCTATAGATGGCACTCACATCCCTATCCTGGGACCGGCCCACCAGGCCAGCCAGTACATTAACCGAAAGGGCTACTTTTCAACAGTGCTGCAAGCACTGGTGGACCATAGGGGACGTTTTACCAACATCTACGTCGGGTGGCCGGGCAAGGTTCATGACGCGCGTGTTTTCAGGAACTCTTGTCTGTTTAGACGCCTGCAGGAAGGTAGTTTCTTCCCGGACCACAAAATAACTGTTGGGGATGTGGAGATGCCTACAGTGATCCTCGGGGACCCAGCCTACCTGCTAATGCCCTGGCTCATGAAGCCCTATACAGGCGCCCTGGACAGTGACAAGGAGCTCTTCAACTACCGGCTGAGCAAGTGCAGAATGGTGGTGGAGTGTGCTTTCGGACGTCTCAAGGGGAGATGGAGGAGCTTACTGACTCGCTCGGATCTCAGCGAAACCAATATCCCCATTGTTATTGCAGCTTGCTGTGTGCTCCACAATCTCTGTGAGAGCAAGGGGGAGACCTTTATGGCGGGATGGGAGGTTGAGGCAAATCGCCTGGCTGCTGATTATGCTCAGCCAGACACCCGTGCGATTAGAAGAGTCCAGCGGGAAGCGCTGTGCATCCGGGAGGCTTTGAAAGCTAGGTTCCTCAGAGAGCAGGGTAACCTATGACTGTCCAGTCTCTTTACAGAGAAGCGGAACCTGCCCCTGTTTCGGTTACTATTGACTTTTTTCAGCGGTTACATACCCCGTTCACCAGGTTTCCCCCCTTCCAACAGACGTTTAAAAATAAAGTTATTGGAACATTTTTAATTCACAAAGTTTTCTTTACTAACGAATTCGCGTTAAAGGGTTCAAACAGGGACGCAGACTGTGGTGGGTACGGTGTGCAGTGATGTACAGACCGCTTCTACACTCGAGGACTGACAGGCTCCTGCTCCTACAGCGGTCTCTGGGGGGAGGACGGTTACAGGAGGGTGTGCAGGAAGGGGTGGGTTTGCAGGAAGGGGTGAGGGGTGTGTGGGAAGGGTGAGTAGGTGTAGGGGGATGATGGCTCTGGCTGGGGCTCAGGGCATCGGAGAGGTTCATGGCTAGGGTGGAAGGGCATGGTAAGGGCAGCCTGCCTTGCCATTTGTGGATGCCAGGCGCTCGACCCTGGGGCAGCATACACCTCCCAGACTGACCTGGGGCAGCAGACACCTCCCAGAGTGACCCGGGTGCCTAGTGACTGCACTCTGTGTGTGACCTGCTGTTGATCCTGCCCCCATGTCTGTACCCTGGTAATGGTGGCTGTCCTATGCAATTAACAAACCCCTATCTCCCCTTCACACAAAGTCTTCTGCAAAGAAACATGACGGAAACAGTAATGAACAGCAAACTATTTTTAATACTCAACTACACAGTTGGGGGATGAAACTGGGATTTTGGATTGGGTGAGCCAGGAAGGGAAGCAATTCTCATACTTTAGGGAATGAGAGCTGTTTGTTACATGAGCGCTCTGCTGGGGTGGAGTGACAGTTTTCATGGCCCCTAGCGCCCCTCCTTCTTGTGATTTTGGGTGCGGGGGGGACAGGACTTTGTGGCGGGGGAGGGCGGTTGCAGATACAGTTCAGGGGGGCTCTCTGCTCCTGCCTGCGGTCCTGCAGAACATCCACAAGGCGCCGGAGCGTGTCCGTTTGCTCCCTCATTAGTCCAAGCAGCGTTTGAGTCGCCTGCTGGTCTTCCTGCCGCCACCTGTCCTCCCGTTCGCTGTGTGAGCGCTGCTGCTGAGAGAGGGTCTCCCTCCACTGGCTCTGCTGGGCCGCCTCGGCTCTGGAGCAGGCCATCAGTTCAGCGAACATCTCGTCCCGAGTCTTTTTCTTTCGCCGCCTAATGTGCGCCAGCCTCTGTGAGGGGGATGCCGGGGCAGTTCGGGAAAGAGCCGCAGCTGTGTGATGGGGAAAAAGGAAGTGATTTCCTTGCAAAGATGCATGTTTGCGAACACTGAACACAGTCTACTCAGTTTCTGTGAACAAGACCATACAGGGCACCTATCTCATGTGCTCTCAGGACAAGTTCGAATTTTCGGCATTCGCTTTCATTGCCTGGGGTCTTGCACTGGAGATCGGACAAGCGGGGCAGGACAGCAGAATCCGTGTAGCAGCCAGGCCTGGTAAGCCGTAAACTTTAGGCTGCTTAACAGTTAATGGATAGCAGTGCCCTCCTGCTGCAGGCAATCTGGAAAGCATAAAGTCTGACCCTGTTCCAGCCCCTCGCGGCTGTCCCCGGGAAAGATCCCTGTATGCTTTTCCTCTGCAGCCTCCACCATGTGGCTGTTAAACGACGGTCATTGTTATGCAAAGGAAAAGTCAAGCATTCACAATAGTAACATTACAGTAATTCCCCTAATTAGATGCAGCAGTCGCAGAGCGAGATCACCCTGAGGCGGGTCACTAGGAGAGACAGAGAGCACATGCTGCGTGAAACCCTGCACAGACCAGGGCCCTGTGCTGCCATGCTGGTCGAGGCAATGCTCCCACTGTACCTCAGGATGGCCTGGCGCAGAAGAGTTTGCTTCCAGGGAGCACCCAATAAGGCACCTCTCCCCAGGAACGTCCTGCGGAGGCTTTTCGAGTACCTCTACGAGAGCTTCGTGGAACTGTCCCAAGAGGATTTCTGTTCGATCCCTATATGTATTAACCTTCTTTTCATATAGTTTTTATTCCTGTTTTTTAAAAAATAAATGTTTACATGTTTATAGCACTTACCGACTGATCCTTCCCCTGATTCAGAGTCCGGGTTAACGGCCGGGGAGGGTTGGTAGGGGATCTCTGTGAGGCTGATGAAGAGATCCTGGCTGTCGGGGAAAGCAGTATTGTAAGCGCTGTCGCCTGCCTCGTCCTCCACAAACCCTTCCTCATCTTCCCCATCCGCGAACATCGCCGAGAAACTGCCCGTCGACACTATCCCATCCTCAGAGTCCACGGTCACTGGTGGGGCAGTGGTGGCAGACCCACCGAGAATGGCATGCAGTGCCTCGTAGAAGCGGCATGTCTGGGGCTGGGCTCGGGCGTCCGTTTGCCGCTTTGATTTTTTGGTAGCCTTGTCTCAGGTCCTTGATTTTCACGCGGCACTGCGTTGCATCCCGGCTGTATCCTCTGAGTGCCATGGCTTTGGAGACCTTCTTGTAGGTCTTTGCATTCCGTTTTTTGGAGTGCAGCTCCGAAAGCACAGACTCATCGCCCCACACAGCGATCAGATCCAAGACTTCCCGGTCAGTCCATGCTGGGGCCCTCTTTCTACTCTGAGATTGCATGGACTCCTCTGCTGGAGAGCTCTGCATCGCTGCCAGTGCTGCTGAGCTCGCCCCGATGTCCAACCAGGAATTGAGATTCAAAATGGCCAGACAGGAAAAGGAATTCAAATTTTCCCGGGGCTTTTCCTGTATGGCTGATCAGAACATCTGAGCTCAGACTGCTGTCCAGAGCGTCAACACAGTGGTGCACTGTGGGATAGCTCCCGGAGCTACTAAGGTCGATTTCCGTCCACACATAGGCTAACTCGACGTAGCCATGTCGAATTTAGCGCTACTCCCCTCGTCGGGGTGGAGTACCGAATTCGAACTAAAGAGCCCTCTAGGTCGAACTAATTAGCTTCCTGGTGTGGACGGTTGCACGGTTAAATCGAATTAACGCTGCTAAATTCGACAAACTCCTAGTGTAGACCAGGCCTTAGACTCCATAAATCAACAACACTTAGCAATTAAACTCTTATTTAAAATAAAATCTTTGGAATGAATTAGTTAATACGTACCCAATATGTCTGTAATTCCTTATCCTGAAGTTTTGTAAAGTTGGAGTGTATTTTTTTTCTCCAAAAGCAATTGGTATTGGTTTAATGCCAACTCTGAGAGTTTCTTAAAAGCCCATCCTTCAGGAATAACAATGCATACCATGCTTTAGCCTGGTTCTCCTTCTGTCAGTACAAGACAGCTACTATTGTAAGCTTTAAAACAAAAATATCTTAGAACAATTTACACCTAACTCTTGGAAATTAGCTGGTGATAATTTTTCATGACATTTCAACATAAATGGAAGTAGAGGAATATCCTTTGCAGAGGAATTGCTAGCAGTTTAAGTGGCTCTTTGAATCTGATGAGGGGTTTCAATACTGGAAGTAGTTCTGGCAGAGATGTGTTAGTGGGCACAGTCCACTAACACATCTCTGCCAGGACTAGGATGCAGATTGAGGCCCACAAGATACATTTCACATGGTTCTATAGTGTTATTCCATGGATTTTGCATAGGATGACTAGACAGCAAGCGTGAAAAATGGGACGGGGTGGGGGTAATAGGAGCATATATAAGAAAAATACCCCAAAATCGGGACTGTCCCTATAAAATCGGGACATCTGGTCACCCTAATTTTGCCCCATATATGCACAGGTATGTGTGAAATCCATATGTATAAACAGGAGGCGTTATAGGCTCTTCTAAACTGAGGGGAGACTTCTAAAGTGTGTGGTTTGAGTGGGATTTTTCAAAAGCACTCATTGAAATAACTCTGTTCCTATTGAAGTCAATAATAAAGTTCCCTTTGACTTCACTGGGAGCAGAATTAGGCCTACACTGAAGAATTTTGAAAACCCCACTCGGAGTATACTACAGCTTCTTGTTTGAACGTTATTTTATAGATCTATTCCCTTCCTTCCTTTTAACAGGTAACATTGCCAATGCTACAGCAACGGTAGCTGCATTGTATGAAATTAGCTTCTGCAGTTTTGTAAAGCTGATGCTTGTTCAGATTGTATATATTTACCTGTCGCAAGTGACACAAGACCACAGTTGTTTAACATTCTGTAGTGTTCAAATGAGGTGGAAAAATAAAACTAATTTTTTTCCTTCCAGCGTTCAATTTTAAGATTTTGATCAGACAGTTTCACCTTTGAGTGAAATGGAAGCACTGATGCAGAACTAGTCACGCTCCTAGCTTTGTAACAACAAAAGCTTTTGTTTATGTATGCTTCTATATTGTATCCATCACTTTAGTATCAGAGCCCTGTACTATAGGTTTCACACCCTCTCTCCTATGGTCTGGATCAAAATGGATTATAATCCAGTAGCTTCAGGTCAGTCTAATATCAATCAAGCTGCCCAGCCATAAGCAATAATAAAAAAAAAAACCTTGATGCTAAGGTGCATATTAAACAATGCACTCAGGCAGATCTGATGAATAGTTCACTTTTCTTAGTCTTGTGTCCTTTATTTTACATCTTTGAAGAAGAATTGCTCATTCCTAGTTGGGGTTTACCTTGACCTGCTGCTGATTATTGTTGTTCCTACTGCCTTCCGTGTGCTAGGCGCTGTACCTACAGAGTAAAAGATGGATCTTGCTTTGGAGGGCACAGTGGGTCTTAATTGAAAGTACCTGTAAACAACAAGCCATTTAGCCAAACAAAATAAATCTGGAAATAGAATTACATTAATAGCTGCTTTGAGAAATGAGTTACAAACAAATACCCAGCACAGCAGGGAGTCATTTAAAAATAAATCTGAACCAAACCAAATTATATTTAATAGGGATCCATTGTTTTATGAAACACAGCTAAAGGTTACCGATAACATCGGGGTTGTTGCAGCTAAACAGGATTGTGCAGTACTCTTTCAAGGTGTTTTGATTATACAATTTGAAAGAGGATTTTTTATAAAGCAAATAACACTGAAGTTACTTTAGTCTTTTGTATTTTATTGCATACCATAATCACTTTATCCCAAACTCTTGTTCTGGATTGCCGAACCTGGAATGAAGCAAATGATTTACTGCATTGCCAGGGGTTCAGTGTGTTAAGGTTTTTTAAATTCACTTCAGTGTGTCTGAAATGAATATTAAGTTAAAGGGTCGACACAGTCTGGGGAGCTGGCGGAGAAGACAATGGCATTGTTTCCCACTTACTTATAATAATGAGATATATTGGAAGGAAGATAAGAGAGAGAGATTGGGAAGAAGGATTGGTTCAGATCCATAAAAATTCCTTTGGCCTGCAAAGTGCGGAGAGCATGTAAATGCAATTCAGAGGAAGGAAGTGATTGCATCCCTCCTGAATGTCACCATAGATAGAAGCTTAGCATTGTTCTCCGAACTGCTAAATGTGAGTCTGGCATAGATTTTCCACAGCTCCTGGGTTGGGAAGCTTGATTGTCTGCGGCCAGTCTGCCTGATGCTGCTGAAAGAGACATGCTGTGCAGCAGTCTGCCCTGACTAAATTAGAGATCTCCTCATGTCCACTGAACAGTGGAAACTGATACAGTTTATGAAGAGTGTACTTGTGGAAAGTGTTACATCTCTTCTGAATAAAAAAAATCTTTCATTTAGAATTGAAAGTGAGTGGTGCTTCCATTTCCATACAGTGTTTCAGAACTTGTATGTTGATTTGAACATACCATGAGACTGGTCAATTTGCACAAGCCGTGGTAAAAAACAGGAAAGAGATGAGCTGAAAGTAAAAGCAGCATATTCATATTAAAAGAATGCGCTTGGGTTCATTTTGTAGTGTACTTGTTTTCACTAGTGCAAAATTGGTTATTGTACAGGAAATTCTTGCCTCACATCTGAGTTTACATTACAAAACAAGTATTCTGAATTCTGTTG
Organism: Mauremys reevesii; assembly: GCF_016161935.1. Lineage (NCBI taxonomy): Eukaryota > Metazoa > Chordata > Testudines > Geoemydidae > Mauremys > Mauremys reevesii. The sequence continues at coordinate 49,896,613 of NC_052630.1, read as the reverse complement.
GAAGACCTATGAAAATCTGAGGTAGCACACAGGTCAGCACTTGCTAGCAACCTGTTACCAAACTAACAAATGTTTTACCAGCCACTATGCACAGGATGAAGTGGATACTTTGTCTCTTAGGCCTTGTCTACAGTACTGGGGTAAGTAAACCTAAATTACGCAACTCCAGCTATGTGAAAGGAACCGTGAATAACATAGCTGGAGTCAGTTTAGCTTAGGTCAACTTACTGCAGGGTCTGCATTGCCCTGGGTCGACGGGAGATGCTCTCCCGTCGACTTACCTTATGCTTCTTGTTCCGGTGGAGTCCAGGAGTCGACGGGAGAGTGATCTACGGTTGATTTAGCATAAATCGACCCCCGGTGCATCGATCGCCACAGCGTCAATCCCCGGTAAGTGTACATGTGCCCTTAGACTTTTCTCTTCTGTCTGTCAATCCATAGCATGCAGTTAGCCAGTGTACAGCTGCCCACGTTACGTTGGCTTTGCTGATGCTTGCTTATTTACAAGTGCTTGTAAAACTACAATGTAAATTTTTTGTCATGCTTTTACCTTTTAGGGTGAATGCACGATAGTGGTTAGAGAGGCATAGTTCATTGGCAAGCTGTAAAAGCATTCTCTCAGGTATTGTTCCAGCCATAGGGTATGTCTACACTACCTGCCGGATCGGGTGGGTAGTGATCAATTTATCGGGGATCGATGTATCGCATCTCGTCTAGACGCGATACATCAATCCCCAAACATGCTCCCCGTTGACTCCGGAACTCCACTAGGGCAAGAGGCGGAAGCGGAGTCGACGGGGGAGCAGTGGCCATCGATCCCGCGCCGCGAGGATGCAGAGTAAGTTGATCTAAGATGCGTCGACTTCAGCTACGCCAGTGTAGACCAGGCCATAGACTTCAGTAATAACCTGCATCACTTTTGCCATTCTGATCCTTAGCCCAAAGCAGCTCAGTCTGACCCACAGAAAGCTTTACTATTCCAGTAGCTGGCCTCTCCCAAGAGACAGTGGCCATGTCTCGACTACAAACTTAAGCTGACATCCAGCTGCCACAGTAAGTCGGTTGTGTATGTCCACACCACACTCCTTGTATTGGTGGAGCGTGTCGTCATTAGCAGCACTTGCATTGATGCAGAGAGCAGTGAGGTTTTGGGAAGGGCTTGCAGTGCTTCATGGGACCAAAACATTCTCGCAGGGGTGACTGGGAACGTGGCTTCAATATCCCATGATGCAGCTTTCTCTCTCCCCTGATTTCATCTGCAATCCATATTTCATGCCTTTTTTTTTTCTTTTTTCAAAAAGTGGGCATAGCTGTGCATACAGCATCTGCAGGGACGCTTGTACCCTGCTCAGCTGTGTACTATTGTGGCAAGTGTCGCAAACATTACACCCCTTATCCTGCAGTATTTCCAGAGCTGCAAGAGGAACCGCCGCACCCTTCAAGTAGCTCTGCTGGAATGAAACAATTCCCATTGCTATTCACAGTGGCGCAGCAGCTTAACACAATGTAGCACTGGTTCTGGTCCTGAGAAGCAAGCACTGACTAGTGGAATCACATTGTTATGCACTTATGGGATGATGATCAGTGACTGCAAAATTATTGTATGTGAAAGGCTACTTTTCAGGAACTGTGTGTGGAGCTCTCCTCAGCCTTGCTGATCAGCAACGCTAAAATGAGACCTGCTTTGACAGTGGAGAAACGAGTGGCAAATTCTGTGTGGAAGCTTGCAATGCCAGACTGCCACTAGTCAGTGGGGATTCAATTTGGAATTGGTAAATCCACTGTGCGGGTTGCTGTGATCCAAGTATGCAAGGCCATTAATAGTCTTCTGCTAAGAAAGATAGTGACTCTGGGAAATATGCAGGACATAGTGGATGGTTTTGCCACAATGGGGTTCCCTAATTGTGGTGGATTAATAGATGGCATGCATTTCCCTATCTTGGCACCAGACCACCTTGCCAAAAAGTACCTAAACAGAAAGGGACACTTACCTATTGTGTTGCGAGCACTGGTGGATTATCGGAGGTTTTTTTTTACTGACATCAACATGGGATGGTCTGGGAAGGTGCATGATGCATGAATCTTTAAGACATAGGTCTGTTCAGAAAGCTGCAAGCAGGGACTTTCTTTCCGGACTGCAAAATTACCATTGGTGACGTTGAAATGCCAATAGTTATCCTGGGAGACCCAGCGTACACCTTACTCCCATGGCTCATCAAGCTGTACTCCTGGATACCAGCAAGGAGCAGTTTAACAGGTTCAGCAAGTGCAGAATGGTGGTTGAAGGTGCCTTTGGCCATTTGAAGAGTCGCTGGTGCAGTTTGCTCACTAGGTTAGACCTCAGTGGAAAAAAATATCCCTATGGTTATAGTTGCCTGCTGTGTGCCTCATAATACCTGTGAAGTAAGGGGGGAGATGTTTCCACAGGAGTGGAATGTAGAGGTGGATAGGCTGTCTGCTAATTTTGAGCAGCCAGATACCAAGGCTATAAGAAGAGCTCAACATGGAGCAGCATATCTCAGGGAGGCTTTGAAAACCTGTTTTAGTAATGATCCACAGTAATGCGCGCGCTGCTTTTCTCTATTGGGCCTACCATAATCTGAACCTTGATGTGACTGCTATGCTTCTTTTCCATGCAAATTACCCCCGGTGCCTCAGATTCCCTGTCCCTCTCCTCCCCTTCTGCTTTGAATTAATAAAGATTTCATTTTCAAGATCTGGACTTTCCTTGCATGCAGGTATAGACACCGAAAGATCTGTCACAAGAATTAAATCTTGGGAAGACGGCGGAATAAAATTGGGAGGGGAGAACTTATTCATCTTGTCTTTTAAAAGAACAGCGGCCTTGCCTATCATACCTCTGCATATGTGCAGCTGTTGTTCTTGGCACTCTCTCCCAGGATTGAGTGGAAGGGATATTGCACTGGCCCCACTCACCTAGTGGAACATGTGTGAGGGCAGGAGCAGGAGTGTAGTGATGTTGGAATGTCGTTCTGCAGAGGGAGTTGAGCAATTTAAATGAAAACTGCCACCGTCTCCCATAAGTAACCCTTGCTGGTGATATGCTCCTGAGGGTAACAGAGGTGGCAAGGGAACAGCTGCTGCAAGCATCCAGGTACAGATCAGGACTTTATGTTGCCATGCTGTGTACTGCAATGATGCCTGGCGAATTAATACTGGAGTGGGGTAGGAAAGTGTCCTAGTGCAGTGGAAGAAATAAGGCAGTCCTTCCCAGAAACCTTCTGCAAAGGATTTCAGAGTAGTTCCATGAAAGTTTCCTGGAGATCTCTAGGAAGGAATCCCAGGACATTTCTGTGTACATAAACAGTCTTTTTTCGCGGGGCACCCTCTGCCTATCTGGTACAGCCACTGGGAAGCAAATAGCCACTCTACACCTCAACTGTTTTTTTTTTAAAATAAAAAGTAGACTATAAGAACATATGACCCAAAAATGTTAATTGGAATTGCATAGTCACCAGAGGTTCCTTCCCTGGCATCACTCTCAGACATGCTGCTCTGCTGCAACTGGCTAGACTGTTCTGGGGTTATAAACAGCTCCTGGCTCTCTGAGACAATGGATCCAGCACTCAACTGTTTCCCATTCTCCTCCTCCTCTTCTTTGTCCAAGACTATCTTCTCAGTGTTGTCTGCGGTGGCCCATGTCTCCAACTCCTCAGAGGTACTACACTGGTCTTGGGGGTCGTGTTGGGGTCACAGCTGAGAATAACATGCAGCTCCTTGTAAAAATGGCAGGTCTGCGGTACTGAACCAGAGCAACTGTTCACATCCCTTGCCTTCTGCTATGCCTGCCGTAGTTCCTTGATTTTCACATGGCACCGCTGTGTGTCCGTGGTGTAGCCCTTCTCCCCCATGCTGCGAGTGATCTGCTTGTATATGTCTGTTTCTATGGCTGGATCGGAGCTGTGCCTGCACAGCCTCTTCTCCTCACAGACCCAGAAGATCCACCGCCTCCTATGTACTCCAGGCAGGAGAATGTTTGGAGTGTGGAGCTGGAATGATCACCTGGGCAGGTGAGCTTTCCACGCTGAACAAACAGGAAATTAAAATTCAAAAGTTCCTGGTTGTTTAACAGGGGAGGGACTGTTTCCTGTGTACCTGGCTGCTGGGCAGTGGAGTTGAGAACAGTGACCAGAGTGGTCACAGCAGAGCATTGTGAGACATCTCCTGGAGGCCAGATAAGTCGACATAAGCAACACAGCATCTACACTGCCACTACGTCGACCTAACTACGTAGAATTAAGCACTATGCATCTCGCGGATGTGGCGTAATTAAGTCATCGTAGCAGGTGAGTTACGGCAGTGGAAGGATCCTGGTAGCGTAAACGCAGACGACATTAGGTTGACATAAGATGCCTTACGTCGACCTATCTGTGTAGTGTAGACCAGGCCACTGTAGTTCAATGGGCCTGAGCTCCAGGAACTTCTGGTTTCTAATTCCACTTGTGCCACTGACTCCCTGGGTGACATTTGACAACTCACTTACCACCTTTGTGCTTCAATTGCTTCATCTGTAAACTGAGAATTATATTTACCTTCCTCAGATGGGTGTTGTGAGGGCTAATTTCTATGCAGAGCTTTGAAACTATAAAGCACCAGAAGTGATTACGTGTTTCTGAGCAGACTGTCACGTTGCGTGGTGGTTTTGTGATATTGTCAAGTGTACACTGAGAGAGGTTGAGATTGTTACATGAATTTCATGCACTGAATCTAAATTTGAACCCAGTTTTCCTGAAACAAAAGTTATTGAAGTAGTCTGACATACATTGTGCCATGTTTTCTCTCCCTTTGCCCCTCCCCATGCAGAAAAAACACATATTGTATGTGCATATTTTCTTAAATGCTACTACTTACAGCAACAGTTCATTTGAAGTCATGATCTACAATTGTAGATGACCGTATCTAGATATTACCATTAATTATCTTTTCTATTGCTGATAAAAACAAACCAGTTCACTGTAAATTGAAATCCATAGTATTCAGTCCTGATAAAACAAATAGTTCCTTTCCTCAGAAGTCTATTGTGTTCTGTCCAGTCCTTTCTTACTGTCTGTGTTAATCTGTTTTGAAGAATCAGATTACTAATAAAATAATACCAACAGGATCTTATAAGAGGGACAAGGCAAAACGCCACATTTATTTCAAATACAACAAAATAGTTTTGACAGCTGTTATAATCATTCACTCTCTCAAACATTCACACAAGTTCTGCAATGATTGTTATAGTTACCAGCCTGAGAGTTGCTAGTGCCAAATCACTGGCCAGGTGGCTTGGACATGAGAGTGGAGCCGAGTCATGTCAGATGCTCCTCCGATGCTCCCGGAGGGTGGTCGCAGAACCAGACTCAAAGAGCTCAGTCCCCTGGTACTGTTCTTATAGGTCTTTGCCTCAATGTATGTCTATGGAAGTTGCTTCATTATGCTCAATTCGTGATTGGGGTAACCATTAATCAGCTTGATCAGCAGATGGTACATCCATGATGGGTATACATTATCTTTGAGTCTTCTATCTCTCCTTGATGCGCTTGGGTGGGTTCCGGCATGCCCTCCGGGGGTCATCCGGTTGCCTCCACCCTGCCTTTTCTTCAGCCCATTGATGGTTGTGAGTCTTAGGTTTTGGTTGGTACTAGTTTCTGATCAAGTATCTACCTGTCACAAACACTCGCTCCCATGCACTCAGCATTCTTACATCCAGATTTAACAGGTTTGATTTAATTCTTGTCTTCCTCTTTTTATTGCTAAAAGATTTACATAGGCCTAATCATGTTTCTCAAGGGATGAGAGGATCAGTGGGTATGGCTTAAGAAAACATCATTGTTTTTCCCAAAGTTCTTATCATCCCTTGGTACAGACTTTCTCTCCCGTAACAGCATTCTTATTGGTTACTTGCATATTCAGGCCTTAGATAAGGCTGGTATTTTGGCCTTGGGCTTGTTACACAGATTCATTCAACAAATTTCAGGAGAGAAATTCACTTAACGCGGATCAAGTATCTAAAACAGATTTCTTTTAACAACTGTATTCTACTCTTATTTTTTTATATTACTATACTTTAACTAGATCCAACACAGGCCAATAAAATGGCAATGTATAATTGCCATTCGCTCTGGGTTCAGTCACCATGACGTCTATTGAGGAGTAAATCAACAGCTGTGCAGGAGGAATATTTAAAGGGCACTAGTCCAGAGAGGATGATGTAGATTAGACATGTAATCAAATATAGGAGAAATACTTATTCTTTCACCTCTCCTATCTTCTTCAAGTTGGCTTTTCTAATATTTATGCAGCTGAAGGATATCCAGGCAGATACCATGTGTCTCAGAGTTTTGTTCGCTTGTATCATTGAAGCACAAATACTAGATTATTTTAATCCTTATTTGCTTGAATCCTTTTAAACTTGCCTTTTGCTATTAGAATCTTTGGTATCTTAATGCATTTCTGTTATTGCTGGAATTTTCTTTCCTTTTTGATCATATATTATTGGTAATCTCCACATGCATTCAAAATGACATTGAGTGTTAAAAAACCACTGTTATCTGAAGATTTTTTGCAGCCATTGTGCAAAACTGACGCCAACTGTATCAAAATTATTCATTATAAAAGAGAGGTGATTTCACTTGTCCTATGAATTGGGCTTAAAGATAAAATCCCCTCCAACTGTTGAGAACCTGATTTCCTATTCATTGCTCTGAATAGAGAGTAATCTGTGGCGAGACTTAATGCTCAACAAAAATGATTGAGTTGTCTTCAAATATGATAAACTTTACTCAACAGCATCTCACCTCAGTGAAATGTTTATGGTTCTACAATGTGAAGAAATTAGTCTCTACAGATTCCATGCACTCGCTTCCCTGATGTGCACACTGCTAAGTAGCACCATGAGTAGGCAGAGGTTTTTTTTTTGTTTTTGTCTTTTCTGCTTTGCTGTCTGTTAAAAATGAGCATGCTTCTGTTAGACAGACAAAAGTTACCATGGTAAGCTATGGAATGGAATAGGTTAAGTCAGTGCAGTATGTTACTAGGGAGATGGAAAATATTTCAGCATCCAATGAACAGGATTCATTTTATCTGTGAAGTACGCGGACATCATAAAAGTCTAGTGTTACCAGGTCACTATTTGAAGTTTGCTGGAATCGATTTAATGCATTTGATGTTCAGCTTTTGGGATCTGGATTCTAATCCTGACTAAAAGATTAACAAATGAGAATGAATGTAGTCTCTGGATTATCCCCAAACCATCAGGCAATTATGTGTAATGGACACTCTTGGCTCAGGAGAGCTCCAGGACTGTTATAGCAGCATGTGCTGCAGGACAGAACTGAAGAACAGACTTTGATACTTACACATTGTTTCCTTTCGCTATACCTGGTTTTAGCTAGCATGATTTTTCCTTCAAGTGAAGTGAAATTCACTTACAAAAATATTTTTTTAAAAACACAATCCATTTATTTAACCCCTTGTTCCCATGTGAGGTTTCTGGAAATCCTGGCATAAAAAATGTCAACACTACAATACAACACCCATGGCTGGCCTGTGTCAGCTGATTCTGGCTTGGAGTGTGGGGCTATAAAACTGCAGTGCAGATATTTGGGCTTGGTCTGGATCATGGGCTCTGGCACCCTCTCGCAGGTCCCCGAGTCCAGGCTCCAGCCCAAGCCCAAACATGTGCATTGCAGTTTTACAGCCCCACACACCGAGCTCGAGTCAGCTGACGCAGGCCAACCATGGGTGTTGCATTGCAGTGTAGACATACCCAGAGAGCCTGGGTAGCTCTGACTCACTAGTCAATGCCATGGGGAATCCAAACCCCTGTCCCCTTTTCTACCATCCAGTGACAGATCATATATTCTAAATCATTTAATATGCATATCCTTGTTCAAAAGCAGTTTGATGTTCAGTGGCATTACTGTAAGGACATTGGCTTGTCAATGCACCAATAGCTTGCTGTTCTGCATGGTTTAGAGCAGAGTCAAGGCCAGGAGATCTTTGGGCCTGATAAAATCAGAGCTGTTTCTGACCTGATGTCAGGCTAGCAGAAGTAAACTTTTTAAAATTTCCAATGAGCTGTTCCCCCAAGTTAATTGCAAAGGAGACTTGAGTGCCTCATTTAATGCCATTATGTATGTGTGTGGTGTGCACATCTTTCCCTTTATGTGTTCTTTGCAACCTTTCACACACTGGCTAATAATGGTTTTGACCTTCTGGGTTAAATTTGCCTACTTAATTATATTTTTCTGCAATCTGAATCCTTTTTTCTTTAGCTTATTTGCATGCATTAAAGTGTGTTTAATTGAGGATTTGATGCAGTTGGGGCCTGGGATAAAAAAGATTACGTAACAAAAGGTCTTTTAATAATGAAACGCACTAGAACTGGAAGCTGCAGGGTCTGACCATGTGGACAAATGAAATGTCTTTTGTCTGCATTTGCAGTCTTCCTAGAATAAAGTGGAGGTCTCTGTCTGGTTTAGGACAGCTAGCTAAACCTGATCGTTCCCCTCCATACACTGTGTTTCACCCTCATCCAGACCTGTTCCCCACTCCTGTACCTGTCTCCACAAAGCTTGTCTATGATTAGCGGGAGGTCGACACATCGGTGGTCGATTTAGCAGATCTAGTGAAGACCTGCTAAATCGACCGCAGATCACTCTCCCGTCGATTCCTGTACTCCACCGGATCGAGAAGAGTAAGAGGAGTCGATGGGAGAGCGTCTCCCATCAACATTGCGTAGTGTGGACCCCGCGGTAAGTAGATCCAAGCTATGTCGACTTGAGTTATACTATTCACGTAACTCAAATTGCATAGGTTAGATGAACTTTTTCCTGTAGGGTAGACAAGGCCACAGGCAGTGGTACAATGCAGCTGTAATGGATTGGGACCCCAGGGTGCTAAGTTCAATGAAACCTCTACTGAAACACAAAGAGCATGTAGTTTTAAAAAGAAAATTTGACATCAAAAAGTGGGTGGTGAGAAGAGCGACAATAAAATATACAATTGTTACATAAATTTTCCTTTTTTTAAATGGTTACAAGTTCCAACTAGCCACATCTGCCCTTTTGAGTCATCATGAATTGGCTGATTTCTTATAGACATAGTGACACAAGTGGGACTTGATAGATTTGGAAGAGAAGGTAATGACACAATGGATGAGTTCAGGAAGGGCATATGATTAATAATTCCAAGTGAATAATTTGCTGTTTTTAAAAAGGAAATACACTTCTACCCCGATATAACGCAACCCAATATAACACGAATTCGTATATAATGCGGTAAAGCAGCTCTCTGGGGGGAGGAGGCTGCACGCTCCGACGGATCAAAGCAAGTTCGAAATAAAACGGTTTCACCTATAACGCGATAAGATTTTTTTAGCTCCTGAGGACAGCGTTGTATCAGGGTAGAGGTGTATATGGGCAATGACCCACAGGCTGCCTTTGCAGTTATGTCAGTGCATCTGTATGTGGAATTCTCTCTGACCTCTGGAAAGGTTTAGGTTCAGTGGACTAGGCTTTACCAAAGCACCTGACTCCTGACACCCTTACTGTTCTAGTCCTGATTCTCTTATGCAGACAAGTGATCCTGTTTTATTACCTTGTTTGGTTTATTTTTAAATGAACAGTCAATACTCAATACCATAAGTATGAACTCCAGGGAGCTTTGGGGCTTGGGCTTCACTGCCCATTATGTATTTAATGGACATTATAAAAATGCTCATGTTGGTCATGCTGGCATTTTCACGTGGTATTACAGCAGTATCAACAGGACTTCATTGATAAGGTTGTACTGAAACTTTTGCTTAAAACAGGACTCAAAGCCCTCTGTGTAATGCTTTTGCATTTAATTTAGTGTCCAGATCCAGTGCAGTGACTCTTCAGAGAAAAGTTGCATTTTCTGTGAAATTATTTTAGTGAAAAAATTACTAATGTTTGCAAAGAAAAGATTTTAAAATGCTCCTATTTTCCTCACTTTCTTTTGCATTCACTATTATACAACCATACTTCCCACAAGTTCCAAAATTCTTTCATAATCTGATCTCATCTTGGCCATAAGCCACTCCTGGAATTTTAAAATGTAAAGATAACAAATTTTTCCTTTTTTGGGATAATCACTCACTGATAGAACTGTTTAGATCCATCAGCTATTTCAGTATTCCAGTGCTGCCAGACTGTCTCCCTGAATCTTGGCGTGCAATTGACACAAAGTATGTGATTCGCTGTGCTCAACATGTACTTCTGTTGAGCAAGGTTGCTGGATATGTAGGCGGAAGCATGTGGTGAGGCTTTGGGGGGACATGGGGGCAAGTAGGGATACAAGTAGTGTGACTAGAGATGTGGGGGGGTAAGCAGAGTAAATAGGGGTTGAGCAGAACTTTGAGGAGTTCGGAGCGTTTGAGCAAGGGGCTCTGTCCATAAGCATGCAGGGAACTAAGGTTGTGAGGAGAGCCCAGGGTGCCTGTGCCACGACATTGGTGCTTGAAGGGCTCCCTCAGCACTGCTGCCCCAACACACTGAGGCTGTAGTGCCACGCAAGAAAAAAAACAAACCGTAACAACTAGCTGTAATGTGTGGTACTTAATGCATGACTGGAAGGCACTCATGCTGTGCTGATGTGGCAGGTATAAGAACTTGTGTAGGGTAGAAACTTGGAGCCCTTGATGTACCAATGCTTTGGCACAGACATTCTGCCTGGCATGTGAGGGAGCTGAGGCAGAGCCCTACAGAACCATGCAAAGCTGCATACCTTGTAATGTATGAAAGCCACACTAACTCTGCTATTCATCAGATCACATGGCCAGCGTTCGTGGAGATACATGTGGGCTGTGAGTTGTAGAAAAGTAGTAATTAGGGTTAAAAAGGGAGCATAGATGGTGTATTGAATGATTTAAGTTTTTAGTTCCTTCCTTTTTATGCAGTCTAGCAACCATAATTGAATCTAACCTATTTTTAGGTGGGAATTTTTATATATGTTGGCACCTGTCGTGGTAGGATATATGGTCGGATATATGGTCCTGTCATCTTTTTGCAATTATTTGATGATAAAATTGCAGACAGACTAGTATATTCAAAGTATTAGTTTGAGTTAGAAGTGAGGGGTGAATGAAAGGAAATGATTTTTCAGTATGACAGGAATAGGGAATTCCCCTGTGGTGTTGGGACTCATGCATCTCTGTCTCATCTTTTGCTATCACAATCAGTAAATCTGTCAAAATAAAATGAGGCAGAATATAAACTACTTGCCTTTTCACCATGGACTGAGTTTAATTTTTTAAAGTTCTCATTTTTGTATCTGTAAAACATTGCAGAAGAATGAGACTGGAAGTGACTTCTAGCTATTGAGCTGTGTACCTAGTGTATGCTACTAACTTGAGTTGCCCCTCTGCATGCAGGACAGGCTTAGGTTCATTGGACCAGTCTAGTAGATAAAGTTATATAAAGCACTGACTCCTTGTCCCCTTCGGCATTAATTCAGATGCAGGCTGTAGGCCACATTTAAATCTTTCAGATCACGCAAAGGCAGGATTACCATCTTTAATAGTTTATTCTGCAAGACCAACTGAAGATGTCGTGCATGGCATGTGTATTGCACTGTGTCTGTTTCAGATACTTTAATGTGCTGCAAGCCAAGTTTTTGAGATGATACTGTCAAACACGGGATATCTTCTGAAAAATGGGAAAGAGGGCAACTTTTAACAGCTTGTCTGAGTTCTAATGTGACTAATGAGCAATTGTTTTTGTTTGCACGTGTGCAAAAGTGTGTGAAGTTGAACTTCTGCTTGTAGCTCTTAACACCCTAAGAGTAGTTGTGCTCCATTTCCCCCCCTTCCCTGCGCGCAAAAAAAAAAGAAAGATCAATAGTGAGATGTTAAGGAGAAATTGAATATTTGTCATCTATACTGTACACAGCTGTTTGGATTAATACAGTGCTTTACATTTTATGGACAGCCACTCATTTATCCCTATAACAGATCAGCTCTACCTAAACTTCAGTTCATCACAACTTCTCTCAATTCCCAAGATTTTTTTTTTTAATTGGACCAGTTTGTACTGGTGAAAAAGATGAGCTTTTGAGCTACACAGAGCTCTTCTTCAAACTTGAAGAGCTCTGTGTAACTCAAAATCTTGTCTCTAATATCCTGGGACCAACAGGACTACAACCACACTGCAAACAGTTATGTTTTGGTGATTGATTAGTAGCGATATTGAACAATGTGACTTTACTCTGAAGGCTAACACTTTTAAAGTGGCATCTCAGGGTTCCACATTTATCCTCTTTTGATTCCTAGAGCAAACATCTTTTGTTTACACGTGAAAAGATACTTTTTTCTAACTGTCAGCTCTGCAAACTCAGAGTTCTGAGAGTCAAACAGGGTGTGTTTCCTTGTTGCACCTCTGCACCCCATTCTCTTCTGTGGGTTTTCTCTGGTGTAACAGGGAATTTTGAAACAATTCTGTTGATATATAGGACAACCTCACTTACTCTTTAGCTGGGTTGTTTCTGCTATACAAACAGGACTAGAAAGGGAGCAAGTAAACCTTTATGCCTCTAAATGTATGGCACTCAAATATGCACAGGGAACCAATGGACCTGTTAAGTAAAAATGTGACTTTTTAAAACTTTTCAGATTAAAACTGTACTTTAAGGCTAAGACATTTAAAAGCACAGTAGAAGATAACATCAAAACTACTCTCTATGCATATGGGTTCTAACCATTTTCCAGTCAGTCTCACATCCCCTCCTGCATAACTTACCTTCACACTAGAAAAAACGCTCTGGCTGGTCAAAATCTATAACTGCACACTACCCCCAAGGCACTTCAGCCTTCTGCACCGGTATTTTCAGAAAAGCTTTCTATCTCTGGAGACTAATGGAGGCACTGTAGTGCTGTAAAGGTTGCACTGCCTTGTCTATATTGCAATAGTGAGGTTTTCAGTCCTGTAGCATCGTGCTTGGTCCTTTCTGTTAGAAATTTGCAGAACTGAATTTTGAAGGATGTCATAATTCTGGTAGTGAATTTTTTTCAGAGTCAACACAGATTTTCAACTTTAGTGTAGATAAAATCAATCTTTGAAACTCAGAGGCATTTGTGGTGAACTGGTATATGGCGTAGCACTAGTGTGCGTGTGTGTGTGTAGTTCAGTTAAACCAGTGTATTCACCAGTGTGTAGACAAACTCGGGGGATACGGGGCTTCAGGTACATGACAGTGCTGTCTGTGCCCCATCCTAGCAGCAGGTACCATGTTTGGCTTTGCCCATTCCTTTCCCTCACCCATATAGATTCCATCACTGAGTCTTGCTGGTCTTATTTCTTCATCACCAAAAAGTCCTTCCCCACTTCTTAAAACATTGTCCAGCTCTTGATCATCCTTTGCCTGGACTGTTGAAGTCTCCTCCTCTGGCTTTCCTGACACTTGCCTCATCTCTCTCTCATCTACCCCCAAACTCTCTGTTATGAAAACATCTTAGGCCCACATTCAGCCCCATGCTGTAATTACAGCGTCTCTCCCCTGGTAGAAACTGCACTATTTCCTGAGTACCTCTCTTCTGCGCCCTCTTCCCCCCGCCCCACACACATACTAGTGCCACTCGTTGGTGCACAGTGCCATGAGATGATGGTATCTTCCATGCCCACGTTTAGAGCTATAAGCATTATGCTCCTGTTGTCATTAACAATATCATTGCTTGCTAAGAGAGAAATGGCGGCTTTGACTTTTCATTGCTGCCAGGCATCTAGCCCTTCCAGAAGGATAATTAGAATGCTTGCAGATGCAATGAACCCCTCACATTTCTTAGTGTGTGTTCCTCATATACCTGAGCCCTGTGTAATCCCCTTGGTACATTGATGCTGAAGCACAAAATGAAATTGTATAGGTCTGTTTATAACAAATGTGTCCCAAATTTTCAAAGCTGGGAGGTAGTGATGAGTGTCCAGGAATACTAATTGCTACCCTAATGCAATCAACATCAGGATCCCATTGTGCTGGGGAGCTTACAGACATCTACTGACAGCCCTGGCCCCAAATGACTGACAGCCTAACCAGATGAGATGAACAGTAACAAAAAGTCTGACTTGGTTACATCTTCTTTAAAACAGTTGAGAGGTGGGCTGAAAAAATTCCATGTGTCTCTGCCAAAGTACTCCCCTAGTGTTGACCCTATTTCTGTCTTGCCTACCTTCATAGGCAATATTTATTTCCTTGTTAACTCATGCTAATATATCTGACTCCCTCCATTTGGGCATTAAAATAAACATGCTCATGCATCAACGTTTTCTTATTCTGAGGGTGGCTTTTTAATTCCCATTTAGTGGCCATGCCTGTCCACTCCCCCTCATTTATGCTTTTACTGACCAAATAAGTTCGGTACATTTTTTTCCGGTTCTGATGATTTCACAGGGTTCTAAATGAAATCCAGTCTCTAACGGTATACTCCTGCTACAGCTCTGGCAGCTGTGCCTGCCCTCTAATGACCCTCAAGGAAGCCAGGACCTTGTGAACCATCCCCAAGAGGAGGAAGGTGCTGCACTCTGCCCATGTGAGTTTAGAGTCCTAAATCCATACTTAGGAACTTAATGATGGCATGATTATCAAGGATGCTGAGTGCGTTAACTCCCATTGACTTCAGTGGGATTTGTCAATACTCAACGCTACTTGAGATCAGGTCAGTCTTATTTAGCTGCCCATATATGGATTTTAGGAACCTCAGGCACTTAGGTTTAAAAATTTTGGCCACACAATTTTATACATATAATAACCAGGAAAAGTATCTCAATGAGTATGCAACAAGTTTCCCCAGAAGAAAGCTTTGTAACACAGTGGGCTATTTCTGTATCAAATTATAAATTCTGGTTTGTCTCATCGGTTGAGCCAGAGTTTGGATTTGCCCGAGGGCAGAGTATTGTACTGCATTATAGACCACTGCCCTGCCCAGGAAATCTCATTGAAGGACCATCACAGAGAGCATTCCATCAACTTGAATGACTCAACTACTAGGCCGCTCCCATGGAACAATAGCCTTTCTAGGCAGGCACCTGAATAGCGGGTGGGATGGAGTCGGAGGAAGGGGCGGGGGGCAGCATGACTGATGGATCTGAAGCACATAGCAGAGAGGTGGAGGCCCTGCAGTAGGGATATATTACCGACCACCTGACCAGGATGGTGATAGTGACTGTGAAATGCTCAGGGAGATTAGATAGGCTATTAAAATAAAAAACTCAATAATAATGGGGGATTTCAACTATCCCCATATTGATTGGATACATGTCACCTCAATACAGGATGCAGAGATCGTTTCTTGACACCTTAAATGACTGCTTCTTGGAGTAGCTAGTCCTGAAACCTACAAGAGGAGAGGTAATTCTTGATTTAGTCATAAGTGGGGTACAGGATCTGGTCCAAGAAGTGAATCTAGCTGGACCACTTTGTAATAGTGACCATAATATAATATAATTTAACATCCCTGCGGCGGAGGGAAAGAACCACAGCAGCCCAACGCTGCAGCATTTAATTTCAGAAAGGGGAACTACACAAAAATGAGGAAGTTGGTAAAACAGAAATTAAAAGGTACAGTGCCAAAAGTAAAATCCCTGCAAGCTGCATGGAAACTTTTTAAAGACACCATAATAGAGGCTCAACTTAAATGTATTCCCCAAATTAAAAAACGTAGTAAGAAAACCAAAAAAGTACCACAGTGGCTAAACAGCAAAGTGAAAAAAAGCCGTGAGAGGCAAAAAGGCATCCTTTTAAAAGTGGAAGTTAAATCCTAATGAGGAAAATAGAGAGGAGCATAAACTCTGGCAAGTGAAGTGTAAAAATATAATTAGGCCAAAAAAGAATTTGAAGAACAGCTGGCCAAAGACTCAAAGTAATAGCAAAAAAATTTTTAAGTACGTCAGAAGCAGGAAGCTTGTTAAACAACTAGTGGGGCCACTGGATGGTTGAGATGCTAAAGGAGCACTCAAGGATGATAAGGACACAGCTGCGAAACTAAATGAATTAGTTGCATGGGTTTTCATGGCTGAGGATGTGAGGGAGATTCCCAAACCTGAGCCATTCTTTAGGTGACAAATCTGAGGAACTGTCCCAGATTGAGGTGTCATTAGAAGAGGTTTTGGAACAAATTGATAAACTAAACAGTAATAAGTCACCAGGACCAGAGATGGTATTCACCCAAGAGTTCTGAAAGAACTCAAATGTGAATTGAAGAACTAACAACGGTAGTCTGTAACTATCATTTAAATCAGCTTTTGTACCAAATGGCTGGAGGATAGCTAATGTGATGCCAGTTTTTAAAAAGGGCTCCAGATCTTGCAGCTACGTGCCGGTAAGCCTGACTTCAGTACCAGGCAAACTGGTTGAAATTATAGGAAAGAACAAAATTGTCAGATGAACATTATTTGTTGGGGAAGAGTCAACATGGTTTTTGAAAAGGGATTGTGCCTCACCAATCTACTAGAATTCTTTGAGGAGGTAAACAAGTATGTGGACCAAGGGGATCCAGTGGATATAGTATACTTAGATTTTTCAGAAAGCCTTTGACAAGGTCCCTCACCAAAGGCTCTTAAGCAAAGTAAGCTGTCACTGGATAAGAAGGAAGGTCTTCTCATGGACTGGTAACTGGTTAAAAGATAGGAAACAAAGAGTAGGAATAAATTGTCAGTTTTCACAATGGAGAGAGGTAAATAATGGTGTCCCCCAAGGGTCTGCACTGAAACCAGTCCTAATCAATATATTCATAAACGATCTAGAAAAAGGGGTAAACAGGTGGCAAAATTTACAGATGGTACAAAACTACTCAAAATAGTTAAGTCCCAGGCAGACTGCAAAGAGTTGCAAAAGGATCTCTCAAAGCTAGGTGACTGGGCAACAAAATGGCAGATGAAATCCAGTTTTGCTAAATGCAAAATAATGCATGTTGGAGAACATAATCCCAACTATACATATAAAATGATGGGGTCTAAATTAGCTGTTACCACTCAAAAAAGAGATCCTGGAGTCCTTGTGGATAATTCTCTGAAAACATCCACTCAATGTGCAGCAGCAGTCAAAAAAGCGAACAGAATTTTGGGAATCATTAAGAAAGTGATAGATAATAAGACTGAAAATATCATATTGCCTCAATATAAATCCCTGGTACACCCACATCTTGAATACTGCATGCAGATGTGGTCGCCCCATCTCAAAAAGATATATTGAAATTGGAAAAGGTTCAGAAAAGGGCAACAAAAATGATTAGGGGTCTGGAATGGCTTCCATATGAAGAGAGATTAATAAGACTGGGACTTTTCAGCTTGGAAAAGACTAAGGAGGGATATGATAGAGGTCTATAAAATCATGACTGGTGTGGAGAAAGTAAAGGAAGTCTTATTTACGCCTTCTCATAACATAAGAACTAGGAGTCACCAAATGCAATTAATAGGCAGCAGGCTTAAAACAAACAAAAGGAAGTATTTCTTCACACAACGCACAGTCAACCGTGGAACTCTTTGCCAGAGGATTGTGAAAGCCAAGACTATAACAGGGTTCAAAAAAGAACTAGATAAATTCATGGAGGATAGGTCCATCAATGGCTAATAATCCTGATGGGCAGGGATGGTGTCCCTAGCCTCTCTTTGCGAGAAGATTGGAATGAGCGACAGGGAATGGATCACTTGATGATTTTCTGTTCATTCCTTCTGGGGTACCTGACATTGGCCACTGTCGGAAGACAGGATACTGGGCTAGATGGACCTTTGGTCTGACCCAGTAAGTCCATTCTTATGCACAAGAGTGGGGCTCTGCTCTGTGCAAAGGGCCAGTCATCACCACATATAAGGAGGCCTTGCAGAAGATAGCAAGCAGTATGGACTCTGCCCAGCCTGAAATGCTGACAAACCGTAGACCCACAGAAGGGTTGAGATCAGACATCGGGGGAGGAGTTCTCCAGTGCTTTATAGAAGTAAAGTTGTTAAGAAGTTCCTTTCCTAAGACTGCATTCCTTGTTTTCCTGCCATGTTGTCTCTGAAGGATCTAGACTAAAAGCCCAGAGTGCCCACACTCTGGATGGAACTCTGAGGGCATGTGTGTAAATGATGGAGGCTCAGGAAGTCTAAGACACGGATTTCAGGATTTAGGGTGGTTGGAGAGCGTGGTATCCCACATCCCAAGGAAGGGCATTGGGTAAGTGTTCTGGGCCTGGGCGTGTGTCCTAGAGTCCAGAGCTAGAAACAGTGACTAGATTAGACTAGTAGTAATTTGGGCTTTTAATCTGCTTGGCAAAGAGTAAACTTCGAAATGGGTTTTCCTTCAGTTTGTAAATCAATGATGTACTCCAGAAGCAGAATTTATATAAGGGAAACTAACCTTTTATATTCATCCTTGCATATTTATTCCATCTCCTCAGTAAAAACTTCCTGGGTTCTGTTGATGTCTTTGTCACCAATTTACTCTGCAGCTTAATCCATGTCAGGTGAATGCACTGCCTCAGTTTCCTCAGTTGTAATACAGGTTAGTACTTAGTTACCTAACGGGGATTTCGTAAGACTTAATTAGTATTTGTACCATGTCTTTGGATCCTCTGGTGAAATGTGCAATATAAAGGCAAAATATTATTTTTTAATGATTGCATTGTTAATTAAATCCGCACATATAAGTGATTGATTGGCATTATAGAATTGAGAATTAATAATTTAAAATATTAATGTCAAGGTTGTTAGGTCAGTTTTTAAACCTGTATCATTCACCTAATTAGAGGATGAAGCTCAGCACTGGCAGAGTAGGAGAAGCCGGCGATTAAGAAGCAAGCCTTTAGCTGGTCAGGGCTGTGTGCAGGAGACTCTGCTTTAATATTTGGGCCAACCTTTTGTGCCTGGTCCAAGGGAGCCTCAAGCCATGTCGAGACAGTGAATTGGGCTCCATAAAGCAAGTGGGAAAGAATTTTGTGTAATTCAAGAACGAACCCTACTAGACCCACTTAGAAACGATTTATCACTCTTCAGTGGGAGCATGCTCCAGTTGTCTTCAGCCAGAGTTTTGTAGGTGATACACAATATCCATTTTTGTGTGGTCAAGAGAGAACAGGAAAGAAAAGGAAAATATATGGGAGCGTACACAGGTATCTGGGCCCATGTACACTATCCAAGGTTAGCACTGTTCAGGGGCATGATTTGGTCCCCTCTGATACAAGACCAGGACGTTGTTTTAACCAGCTTGGTCTGCAACTGTGTTAGCAGTACTGCTGTAATAGCTGTGATTGTAGTGCACACTGACCCTTCAATTTCAGATTTTGTTTGGTTCACTGTGGGCCTTTAGTCTCCTGCTTTCTTTTTCCAGTTTGTGATGAGTGATTGCTTGTCATAGATCTTGCAGTGCAATTTCTGCACAAAAATTAGAAGTTCCCTACCTAGTTGAGTTTCTTTTCTTCCCCTACCCAAATGCCAGTACACTGAGGTGCTTTTAGGATTGCGTCTCATAGGCCTGGTCTACACTAGAAAATCAGGTCAGTTTAACTACGTCAGTCAGGGTGTGAAAAGTCCATAATTCTGAGTGGCAGAGTTAAGCCGATCTAAATTCCAATGTAGATAGCACTAGGGTGACAGAAGAATTATTCATCAACCTAGCTACTGCCTGTCGGGGAGGTGGATTGCCTAAGCAGGCAGGTGAATCCCTCCTGTCACCATAGCACGGCTGTGCCACTCTAGGATTTTAAATGTAGATAAGCCCTTAGGCTATGTCTGCCATTGGAGCTGGGACTGTGATTCCCAGCTCTCTCAGAATTCTCATGCTAGTACTAATCAAGCTGGTGTGCTTAAAAACAGTATTGGAGCCTCAGTATGCGGGAAGCAGCAGTGGGTTAACTGCACCAAGTACTTACCCACAGGGTCCAGGGAGGTTTGTACTTGGCCTGGCTATCCCTTGCCATTGCTCACCGCTATCCAGTCTACCATGGCTACACTACTGTCTTTAGCGAGCTAGCACGAGCATGTCTCTGCAAGCTGGGAATCACAGCCTTAGCTCCCAGTGTAGACATACCCTTACTCTATTGCGCACTCTTGGTTTTTTAACAGAATTATTGCCATTATGGTTCTAAATATTAGTTTTTTCAGGACCTGGGAGCATCTTATAGAGCAGTCCAATGTGTGTATTTGATCTTTTAGTTCCTTCTGGTGGAGTGAGCATTTGTGGGAGGAGCCCAGGGAATAAGAACAAGAATAGCAGCGGTAATAAACAGTGCCTGGGGCCCCATTCTGCTGGGCCCTGCACAAACACACGACAGCCTGGCCTGTGTACTGAAAAACTGACTCTAGTTTAAGACAAAATGTGAGAAGTGAAAGTAACAAACAGTAGGAGAGGAGGAAGCGGGGAGAGAACAAATACAACAGTGATAATGGCCGGTTCCTCCTGGGCCTGTGCAGTCCTCAGACTAGCTGGTGTGTAACTTGGTTTAGAATCACCAAATAGGTGTTTGGGGCTTTCAAATATAAATAGCTGGGCAAAGGCAATCCACACTAGGCCTTTACCTAGCCATTTCTTGTGGTATTCCAATAGTGATGCTAACTTGTTGCTTATTTGTACATAGTGTTGCAGGCTTATTACCTGCTGTATTTGTATAAAGCTGAGATTTCATTAAGAGCCTCAAACTTACTCCTTGTGGAGAGTGCCTGGAATGTAAGTCTGTCCCATGAGCTATGGCTGTGTAGGGACGGGGGGCTTTGGAGACCTTGTTGTGGATAGGAGATGGGCAGTGAAGCTCAGCATTCCCTCGTATGGGGAGGGGTAATTTTCATAATGCTGATACTGACATACACTGGTTTTAATGTCTGTCTCTGCCTGCCTGTTGGGAACTGTGCACCAGCCATTGGGCCTCTGTCCTTTGTGGTGTTTGTAGCATAATTTGTCACTGACAAATTATTCCAGACTGAATTCCAAGTAAATTCCAGGTAGGTGCTTATTTGTATACATTTTTGTGTCAGAATGACTGAAATACAGAGATGCTGCATAAAAGTTTCAGAGAAGATCGCCAAATCCCACCCCCATTTTTACAGGCTCCTCCCCCTCTTATTTGTGGGCCTTATTTGTTTCTGTCTAGGGTTCAGAGGACCTCGCAAAATGGGATAAATCAATAGCAACCTGTGGGCAGCTCCCTACACACATGCAATCAGACACGCTTTTTTGTTCCAGCCGGGTCCTGAATTGCCCTCTTGGTCTTGCTTTTCTGAAAAGCACATGCTGAAAGGAAAGGTCATGCTAAGAAAAAATGATTTCACACTTGGCTGGCAAATGGCTTTCTTCTTATGCGAGTCTCTCTCATTGGAGCGAGTGTTTGACTACTTTCCGCTGTGCCCCCATATGCTGTGAGTGACGGCATAAATTTGTGTATGTATGATAGTTAATGAGCTTCCAGTTATACGGTAGGATATTTTGTTCTGAATTCAGCTTAAATAAAAGCAGAAAAAAATGCATTAACTGTGAAATCCAAAAAAGAGAGGCACTAATAAAGGTCCCTTCAGTATAGGGGCTTTAATAAAGCAGGATAGATGTCGCTTATGTCAAGGGATCCACATGTGGCTCAGATGGAAAATGCAGGGCAAAAAAACGCCAGAAAACATTTTTGGTTTTGAGGGATTTATCTAAAGGAAAGTCTGAATAAGAGAGAGAAGTTAAAGGCGTTGGTCTGCATTAAAATGCTGTGGAGGGATTTAACAGGCTGGGAAGTGAATTTCTGCTTAGTCCACATCTTGTCTTCTATAGGAGCTGCAGGTTGTGCCTGTGTTAAGATGATGAAAGCACTAATTTGAAAACTTGCTCCTGATGTAGGATCTGGTAGAGAGTCTGTGAACGCCTGTGAGACAAGAGAACACTCACACGTTTGTACCAGACATGACACAAATTGGGCAACTCCTCTCTATTTTTATGCGCGCGTGCACACACAGAAAAATTTGTCTCTTGCTGTGTGAATAATTTCATTGTTACAAAATATACAGTTATCGGGTAGCAAGTAGAAACTTAATATAAAATGGGATATTTTTTTTTAACAGCTGAAGCTGGAAAGAGGCACCTGGGTGCATTCTTGCATTTGCTGGGCTGTTGCACATTTCTTTCCAAATAATCCTAATTTGATCTTTTTTGTGTTGAAGAGACTTGATCTTCACATGTGAAAAGGAAAATAATTGTCAGAATGATGTATAGAATTCATGTTAGCAGTGTTGGTCCCAGGAATTTCAAAAGACAGCATCGGTGAGCTAATATCTTTTCTTCAAGTATTTGCACATGTCCATTCCACTGTAGGTATGCGTGCACTCCATGCACAGTTGTCAGGGAACTTTTTTCTCTCAACAGTACCTATTGGGCTGGCCTGTGTGCCCTCTGCCGTTACACAAGGCATTGTGTAGGTATACGAGCGTGGTGCTGCCCCCGACGTCCCTCAGTTCCTTCTTACCACTGGTGACTTTTTTGTTGGAGCAATTTCAGACTTCTTGTGCCTAGTTCTTCCCTTGCTCCTTTGAATATAGTCCCTGTTACTACTGGAAATGAGTTAGCTAGTTAAAGTTAGTTGAGTTAGATTTTAGTGCTGGGTTTTAGTTTTTAGGTCTTTTTGGTTAAAATTAATCTTTTGGTATCGGAACGATGCCTCACTCTCTGGGGTTTAATTCCGGCCGGTCTTGCAACAAGCCTGTGCTGGTCAATGACCCGCACCCATCTTGCCTGAAATGTTTGGGAGAATCTCATAGCAGTGACAAATGTCACGTTTGTAAAGTTTTTAAGCCCCTCTCAAAGGTAGAGCGGCCAGGCTCAAGTGTCTGTTTATGGGGGTAACACTTTGCCCTGTATCAGAGCTGGTGCGTGTGGAGAGTGCCACAAATACCTTGGCCTCAATACAGAGCGCCGTGCCAGAGATATGTGAGGCTCCTTGATCCCTTTCGCCGGCGCTGAAGAAAAGGCACAGGCCCTCCTCAGTTCTTTGGTACCAAAACCTGCTAGAAGATGTTCGGGGGAGAAGCTCCCCCTAGAGCACTCAGTGGCTAAGAAAAAGGGATCACTGCCTCCAGAACCTGTGCCAGGTCTGTCAGGGTCATCCCCTGAAAGATCCTTGTGTCCTGTTTGTCAGACACCTTTTAACTATTCCCTAAAACGCCACACAGCATGTTTCCGCTGACGGCTACAGACTCTGCATCATCACAAAGAAATTCTGCCTCCAAAAGATAAACAAAAGTGCTACACACAATACATTAGTCCCTCCCATAGGCAATAAGGTATTTCTGTAGTTTACATGGTAGCAGTCTGGGTAGGGATCTGATTTGCAGGTCTAGGGTTCAAATCTGCTGATGACCCATATTGGAGCCTCATATTGTTTCATGTGACAGAATTCCTCTTTTCCTTTTTTTAAAAACTAGTTTATTCATACAATGAGAAAATATTCTTTTAAATCAGGTTTTATACTGAGAAACCATCTTAGTCTATTAATTATGGCATCATGTGCAGCAAAGGTGTTCCATCGTTTGACCATTTTTCACACATTTCAGTGGCTTGACTCACACATTAGAAGGATTGAAGGTTGAGAGATACGACAGGTGATAGCAAAGGCTTTAGTGAAATGAGGGCAATCTTTCCTGAAAACCGCCTGTGGCTTCAATCTCATTGGGGGGCAAATGGCAGCCGTCTTTACTAGGAACATGAATATATGTTCCAAATTAGCTCTCAATGAGTGTTAACTATTTGGAAAGTGTGATGATAAATTAGCCCTTTCTTAGTAAAATAGGTCTGGGAGGGGGAAAAGGGTCAGGCTCCAGAGAATATTTTCATAATGGTCCCATTTGAAATTAATCTAAATAATAAGTTTAGTTGAAAATTCCCAAAATATTCAGACTTTACCCTCGGAGTGTGCTGTGAATTTGGGGAAAATGTTATCCTAAAAAAGAGGGTGAATCCTTTTAAGTGTGAAAAGTAACTGGACCTAACAGTAGCGAGCACACCAAAGGAAAAGATGATCCCTGCTCCAAATGGCTACGATCGAATTAATCTTTTCAGTAAACTGTAGCTTCAGCACATCAAACTATTACTGCAATTCATTGCAGTGTGTAGCACCATCACAATTGGCATGACCGAAATGAAAATCAAATATCTTGATATTTCCTTTGCCAAGCTTTGCTTCTTGTTTCCTCAATCAGGGCCATGTGTGTAACATAATGTAGCAATTTTACCTTCAGTGGAAAATGTAGCTAGATCAGCTTCCAGTCTGTTAGTCTGACAAAACCAAACTTTAAAAGGTTAACTGCCCTTATGAAATGCCCTTGTATTATTTGTGCATTTTCTCTTGGACTTGCTAGTTTACGTGGCTGGAGAGCTTTGTTTAGACACTCAGTACAATTCTTTCAGTTCAAGTATTTTTTTTGTTCTCAATAAGACAACATTTCATGTGGTGTTTTGTTTTTTTTAGCTATCACATTCAGAGAATCTGTGTAATTGGTACATAAAAAAATACCCTAATTTAGTATCTCATTTCAAACAGAGTAATTGAGAATGTGCTTAGAAATCAGCATCCTGACTTTCCTATTCCTCAGACAACTTGCAACTATTTCTTCAGGCATATTTGCACCAGGCTGTGATATTTTGCATTTGAGTTTTGTAGACAAGGAAGAGGTGTCCTCACAGACAGAGTTATACTAAGAAAAAGAAATGATATGCATGGTGTATGTGTTAATCCTTTTTATTTTGAGCTTCTTCAGGATAGGATCACGTTTTTATATCAGGGAGAAAACATGTGAAGCACACGTTCATAGTCTCAGGAGAGCACCTTTGGTAGGGTGAATATTAATGTTCTGGGGCATTTAAGATAGCTACAGCTTGAATTTTTTTGATCTCTAATGGAAAAAAAAAAGTTAAATTGCAGGGCTTTCCACTTCCAAGCCTGGCATTTTACAGGGTTTTGTATCCCCAAGTCCTACTAGGAAGATTACATATTTCTCAGAAAGAACTATGGCAGGAAGAAGCTTTGGTGCATTGGCTTAGGTTTTAATCTATGGCCTCTGAAATTTTGGTTTGGGGGACAAAGCAAATGGAAAAACAGGAAAGGGGCAGTCTTTCCTCTCCCTTTTTGCTTTCTCCCAGCCCCACCCAAAAATGGGTGTGTTATGCCTGTGGATCCAGCCTGAAGGGTTGAGATCCCTGTCCCGGCAGCTCCAATACTAGGGACCAGCATTTGGCAGAGCTGTACTAGGGACGCTTACACAGCCACTGCCTGTGCCATGCTTGATTCTCATCAATGCCCATCTAGTCTTCATTTTTAGTAATGCTACAACTCACCCAAAGTGCCTGAGGTTGTGGGGACGGAAGCGGGAGAGAGACTTAGTACTTGATGATTCTCTCACAACTGTCTTTCATTAATGACCAGATTGGGCACAGGTGAGTGCCTTTGCTATCGAGAGGCTCATTATATAGTTGGGTATGAGTGGTTGAGTGGAGCTTTCAGTTGCTGTCTGAGACAGTGTTTTGTCTTTGAGTACATGTCAGTGTGGATCCCACTGTAGATATGCAGGTGCCCAAGATCAGCCTTTTGAATAGCAGCATCTGTTAGGGCTGCACATACACCTTGTGCTGCCTCATATTCTCATAGGAATACATAAAGGGCAGGACAGTTGTGACTCTCTCCCTCAGTTCCCCTTTACCACCTACAGCAATGAGACAGAACCTGGTGTGTGTTTGACCTTCTAGTTCTTAGCTTTGACTACATTTCTTCAAACTGCTCAAAACTTCAAGCACACTTCTAATTCTCTGAGCGATGACAGCTGTGAATACTATCATCCCATATAAACTGAACATTTATGGTCAGACTCTCCTGAAAGCTTCAATACAGATCCCCCACCCTTACTCCCCGTACAGGGCTTCTCAACATGGCAGATCCAAAATCGGCAATCTTCAAGCCCTGACCATCCTGCGATGGACTTCCATTGAAAGGTGGACACAGCAATTGCCTCTGCAGCTTAAGAGAGTCCCATTATCCTTTCATTCTCTGCAAGAATGTATAAGTCACAAGACATGTGGTTGCTCCCAGAGATGAAACTTCAATCTGTGAAAGTCTCTTCAGGTCCTGAGGAGATGCACTCCAGAGTTCTGGTAACAGACAAGCTAGCTTCCTCTAGCACCATGTCTAGCAGACAAGTGATATCAAAGACCAATGCAGAGAAGATGGTGCTGAGTAAAGACACCTGAGGATTTAAGTGATCTGTACTTGTGAGAAGACATGAAGCTCTGCCTGGAGTCTGTCTCTGTTTGTAGCAGCCCCTCTGAGTACCATAGGTCAGCAGTTCTCAACTGGGGGTCCACAGTGCCCTGGGGGGGCCATAAGCCCTTTCAGGGGGACCCATAGGGCCCCATGGCCACAGCCCCAGCGCCCCCTGTGGGGCTAAAGCCGGGAGCCACAGGGCTGAAGCACTGGTGCTCCGGATGGGGCAGAAGCCCTGAGCCCATGGACAGACATGTGGGGCATTGCCTCACCAAACTGCAGTGCCTTACCCAGAGCAGGGCAGTCATGGGAGAGCGCACACACACACACACACTCTCTCTCTCTCTCTCTCTCTCTCTCTCTCTCTTCCCCCCCCCCCCCCACGCCCTTCCTCCCTGGCCAGGTCGGAGACGGGAAGCTGGAGCCGGGCAATGCAGAGAGCTACTGCTCTGGCTGGTGCCATGCAGGGGGCAGGCACAGCATTCCCCTGTCATCTGCTGGTGCCCAGGGTTGTGGCTGCTCCTCAGCTCCCAGCCCCCTTTGACTGTTCACACATCCAGTAAGGGGTGCCTGGGCGGGGGACCTGGTTCCAGGATGGCAGAGCTCTCGGGGAGCTGCAACTGTAGGGGGACCCAGCACACAGCCCTTAGCTTACCCCCTCCCTGCACCCTGAGTTACCCCTGTGCCTGCACACAGCCCCTGGCTAACCCCTCTCTGCACCCTGAGCTCTCCCACTGTCCACACATAGACCCTAGCTACTTCCCTCCCTGCACCCTGAGCTGCCCCCCCATCCGCACACAGCCCCTAGCTAACCCATCCACGCACAGCCCCAGCCAAACCCCCTGCCCACTCTCATATTTTTGGTTACACCCCCCCAGACACCCCCTCCCCCAGACAGGCTGAGTGGCCTGCTGTGGTGAGTAAGGGTTGAATGGTCTCTCCCTCTGCAGTCCCCACTTTGCGGAACTGGCCTGAGCCCCACCAGGCCAGGCTCTGCCCTGTCTCTCCCCCCCGTGGAAAATAGAAGTCAAATTACACCTATGCCCAAAGGCCGGCTTTCTTTCTTTCTTTCTTTCTTTCTCTCTTTCTCTCTCTCTCTCCCCCTCCCGGGCCCTGCAGTCTTTATAGCATGTGGGGGGGGGAGGGAGGAGAGGGCTCAGAAATGCAGAGGTTGACACACCCTACTGTAGATGTCAGTGTAGTGTTCAGTGCCAATGCTTTCTGTGGCACCAGTGGGTTGGCTTCAGTGAGTTGGACCATATATTGTTCTCCTGAAACTCACTGAGCTTCTCCAGTCAGTACAGCAGGGGTGGGCAAAGTATGGGCCAGGGGCCACATCCAGCCCTCCAGACATTTTAATCCGGTCCTCAAGCTCCCGCTGGGGAGTGGGGTCGGGGGCTTCCCCCACTCTGTGCAAATCCTGGAAGCAGAGGCATGTCCTCCCTCCGGTTCCTACGCATAGGGGCAGCCAGGGGGCTCCACACACTGCTCCCACCTCAAGGGGCAGGTCAGCGCTCACAGCCTGGCCGCGCCTCCACGTAGGAGCCGGAGGGGGGACATACTGCTGGTTCTGCAAGCAGCTTTAAGGTAAGCGCCTCCTGGAGCCTGCACCCCTGCCCCCCTCCGGCACCCCAACCCCTCAGCCCCAGACCCACCCCAGAGCTCTCACCCCCTCCCTCATCCCAACCCCAATTTTGTGAGCATTCATGACCTGCCATGCAATTTCCATACCCATATGTCGTCCTTGGGCCGAAACGTTTGCCCAACCCCGCAGTACAGTATTGGGTCATTCATTTTTGCTACCTTTCCCTTAAATCCATCTTTCTGGCTGCAGTAACCTCTGCATCAAAGGTCAGAGAGTTCCTGGTCCTTATGGCCAGACCTCCTTATGAGTCCTTTCGGCAACAAGGTGTTTGAGATCACACCCTAGCTTTATCTCTACGGTGATCTTGGAGTTTCACCTAAATCGGTCAGTTACCCTATCAGTCTTCCTCCTGAAGCAACACTTGACTCCAGGAAAGAAGAGGGTACATACCTAGGACATTTCCAGAGCCTTTCTCTGTTACCTTGACAGAACCAAACCGTTCGGACTGTCTCCTCTCTTTGTGGCTATCTGGGGCTCATCAAAAGGCCAGGCCATCTCATCACAGGGAATCTCTAAGTGGGTCATGCAGTGCCTTTTCCCTCCAGATGCCAAGACACACTTCACTAGGGCATATGCAGTTTCTTTGGCCTACTTCAGAGACACAGCAGTAGGGAGAAGCCCACTGACTTTTGTCAAACATTGCCTTTGCATGGCAGCCAGGTCTGATGCCAAGTTCAAAAGAGCTGGTACTTCAGTTTTTGACTACTGCTGCTGACATTCCTCATTCCTACCATCCAGAGAGGATACTGCTTGCCAGCCACCTAGACTGGAAGAAAGGTTACTTATCCTAGGGTACGTCCAGACTACCTGCTGTATCGGTGGGTAGCAATCGATTTATTGGGGATCAATATATCACATCTCGTCTAGACGCGATATAGCGATCACCAAACGTGCTCCCTGTCCACTCCACTACCACCGCTCGCTCTGGTGGAGTTCCGGAGTCGACGGGGGAACCATGGCCATCGATCCTGTGCCGTGAGGACGGGATGTAAGTCGAAATAAGATACATCGACTTCAGCTTACCACCACCCCCCGTGTAGACCAGGCCCTACAGTAACTGGTTCTCTGAGATGCTGTAGTCATTGTGGATCCAATGACCTGCCTTCCATCCTTGGTGTTCAGAGTCCACAGTAAATGCTTTTGATTTGGGAGGGAACTCAAGGGTGGGGTGAGGGTCACTGCCTCCCTGGCCTTTATGTCCTTGTGCAGGAGCTTGTGGTGGCACTGGGCGCATGTGAGGTCTCAATGGACACTGCTGTTCTGTTGCATGTGTGAAGTGCATGCACCTCTAAGTGGGATCCAACACCTCAAATAATTACAGTTACTATAGGGTAAGCAACAGTTCTTTATACAATTCAATCTGGCAGAGTGGAGGTTCCTCCCCTCATAGTAAGTTGTTGTGCCGCCTTTTGATGGCATCTAAGAGATGCTGATAAAGGTCATGGTATGTTCTGGGCATAAATCAAAGAACCTTAAAATCGAGTTTATGGCTCCTGTTAAGCAGTAAAATCAACCCTAGATTTGGCACAAACTGGGCAACTTTTTATGTATTGTGACAAAGTTCCTCCTCTACCTTGGTGGGTCCTGCGCTTGTTGGCAGATTTGCTCACCTCAGTCATCTTCCCCACAGTCTGGATCAACTCCTCCTGTGTCTGATCAGGAGGTGGGAGGTTTGGGGGGAACCCAGGCCCGCCCTCTACTCCGGGTTCCAGCCCAGGGCCCTGTGGATTGCAGCTGTCTATACTGCCTGCTGTAACAGCTGCATGACAGCTACAACTCCCTGGGCTACTTCCCCATGGCCTCCTCCAAACACCTTCTTTATTCTCACCACAGGACCTTCCGCCTGGTGTCTGATAACGCTTGTACTCCTTAGTCCTCCAGCAGCACACCCTCTCGCTCTCAGCTCCTTGTGCCTCTTGCTCCCAGCTCCTCACACGCTCTTCCTCTCCTCTGGCTCCTTCCCGCCTGACTGGAGTGAGCTCCTTTTTAAACCCAGGTGCCCTGATTAGCCTGCCTTGATTGGCTGCAGGTGATCTAATCAGCCTGTCTGCCTTAATTGGTTCTAGCAGGTTCCTGATTACTCTAGTGCAGAACCTGCTCTGGTCACTCAGGGAACAGAAAACTATTCATCCAGTGACCAGTATATTTGCCCTCCACCAGACTCCTGTACCCCACTGGTCTGGGTCTGTCACAGTATACACAGGCAAAAAGATTGATTAAACACATGAGCATCTGTCACCACTTGTAAATCTACAGATCACATGCTATGTGAATAATTTTTATTTCACAGCCTGCTTAGGTTTTTAATGCATTGAGCATAATAGCTGTTTTATAGGCAATACAAAGGGGAAGAGAATTGCTCCTCCAGGGGATAAAACAGTTACTTAGATTTTGCCCCTGTAGAAGCAACCACAGTGCTAGAGTGCTTTGACAAGCAAGTGGCTATTTGTTCAGTGACAGACTTGGTGCTAATTTCCCCTGTGTCTGCTCCTGTTTGTCTGTGTGTGCTGGGGATGAAAGCCGCAGATCAATGATTATCTCAGACCCAGAGAGGAGTTCTGCTAGAAAAACGGCAGGTTCCCAGGA
The DNA here is from genome assembly GCF_016161935.1 of Mauremys reevesii. Classification (NCBI taxonomy): domain Eukaryota; kingdom Metazoa; phylum Chordata; order Testudines; family Geoemydidae; genus Mauremys; species Mauremys reevesii. The sequence continues at coordinate 49,866,173 of NC_052630.1, read as the reverse complement.
AAGAGTGAATTACCCTCTGGCATTTTGTTTTATTTAGCTGGTAAAGCAACCCATTGAGCCAGAGCTCATTTACAGTGGTGCCCTGACAGACTGCAGCAGGGATGCTGAATTACCAGTCATTCACAATGCAAACAAGAATCGTTCACAACCAACAATCTTGCACTTATCAGCTGCAGCCCTTTGTACTAGACATCTGATATCTGTTTATGTTCCTCCCTTGTCTCCAAAAATTAGTCAGATATCTCAAAGTAAGCTAGTTGTCGGGCATTGTTTTTGTATATGTTTATCAAAGATTTTCCTTAATGACGTACGTGTTCTTGTGATTTGGTATAATGCTCTGATGCTTTACATTGGGAAGTTGTGGCATTCTCAGACAGTGCCAATATCAAGACCATCCTCGTATCCAGTGTAAGAATTGAAATGGGGACTTTATGGTTCTTTTTAGGGCATGTTTTCTATACAAGTGCTTTGACTTAGAGGGTCACATGTGAGATGCTATCAAGAGTTCTTGCTAATCCTGTAATGGACGCTATCCAGGGATGATCAAATCCATTTGTAATGCAGTAGTCCAGTGGTTTACCAAATGGCAGCTATTGTTAGGTAACTAGCTTTTTATGTTGAATAATATACCAGTTTTCTCTCCCTTTGTTTCAAAGCTGGTGGTCCTGTAGACTTCAGAACCTCACGATGAGGCAGTCTGTAGCCTAATCTTGCTATGTGCTGAGCTAACAATGTGTTCACCTCTGATGCTACAAAGTGCCAGCATCTACCAGTTTTACACACAGCTGGTTTAGGCTAGCTGTTTTCCTCGAACTCTCACACAGAATACAAGTGTGTAATGCGCCTTTGAAGTGAGGATATTCTGTTCACTGAGATTATTAAAAATGTATGCGTGAAGTGATGGGATAATTAAGCCAAATTCATCAGAGGATGGATAGCTTTTCTGAGACAGATCTTTCCGTTTATCTTGCTGCTTCTAATATCAGCTGCTTTTAGACCAAGCAGTTTGGCAGTAAACACTACAATTGCTGGTATTGCATGGCTAGAAAAGAAGGGATGTGGGAAACCATTCTGAGAAGTTTGATTCTGCCTCTTTGATTTCTTTTTCAGGGTTCTTCCTCCCTCCAACAGTTATTTCTTTCAACTTATTGATAATCTCTCTCCTTTTTGTCTGTCTTTTTGGATCTTTCCCCCTACCTTGTCTCCCGCCAAAGCATCTGAAGTGGTGGACTTGAGTGTGTAGGAGATGGCAGGCCCACTTCCATCCAGAGCCTGCAATTTGGGAACTTTATTTTCCTGGGGATCTACCAGGCTGGTGAAACAGGCCATATAAATAGACAACTGAGGTGTGGCTAGTTTGACTCTCTATACCAGTGGTTCTCAGCCCATGGACCACTTACGGCCCAATCAGCACACAGCTGTGAGATAGACAGATGTCTGTCGATCGATAAATAGTGTGGATGCGGTTCACGAAACACAGTGAGCTGCATATGCGTCCCACAGTGGTAAATAGGTTGAGAACCACTGCTCTATACATACCTAAGAGAGGTACCTACATCACATCTCTCTAGCATCCTTCAGGCCAGAGCCAGAGTCCTCTGATTCTCTTCCTTTTGAACTGTTGTATTTTCTGACCCTTCTGATTTGTTTGTGAGAAGCTGTTGTCCTTCTATTTTATTTTCTATTTCAGATTTCTTGTCTGTTTAATTGGGTATGTTGCCTTCGTTGGAGGGTTTGGGGGTCATGTTAATTATTCAGTTCAGTTTCGTTTAGGCACCAGAGACCTTTGTATACATACTGCCAAGAGATGAGTGATGATTATACTACTTGTCTTCTTCAGAGGTGTATTGTGACGATTAATTTGAGTTTGTAATTTACTTTCAAGATTTAAATGTCTGTGCAAGCACTAAGGATCGTTCCTTCCTAATTCTTCAAGCTGATGTAATCTTTCAAAATAAGATTTCTGGCCACAAAAGCCCAACAGAAATGGCAAGAGTTCAATTGCTTTGAAATCAGACAAGTGTTTAATGTTTTTAAAATCAGTCCCCTACTCTATGCCCCTTCCAAACCTGCATTGCAAACTCTGATAGCTCCTCTTCTTTTTCAGGAATCCAATGTGCTCATCGCTGCTAACAGTCAGGGTACAATTAAGGTAAGTGATTTCCTGCATCACCATTTTTTAAACGCTTGAATCCATTCTTAGGGAACAAGGTCATAACTCCGCAGCCAGGAGAAGCAGTTAGAAGAGGTCATCCCAACTGTGGGTGTTTGTAGCTTAAGCAATGCATTTGTCTTTGGCACAAGCTGGAGCGGAGAATAAAGCAAACTGAAGGCAGAGAAGCCAAGTTAGGAGGCAGGTGTGGAAAAGATGGTGGCAACTGGCCAGCAGCCACTGTGCCATTGCCAGTGCTGAGGGCTCTCTGCAGCATGAGAAAGAAATCAACATAGAGCGGAAAAGCTTGAAACATTTTGCAGTATGTTACCCTTGAGATTAGCCATGTAATGCTGTTCTGTTTTCACATATGGTGTGTGTTCCTGTACTAACAAATAGGCTCCATGTTTCATTTGCCACAAAAGCCATTAGAGTTTTGTCATCAATCCAAAAGTGACTGTGGCTTTACTTTAAGTGCAAGACTTTAATTTAATGCTGTGCCACTCACACACACGCACCTGCATATGCATTCATGTTTGCATGCTAATCTCTGTGGCTACGAGCCACGAATTGAGGAGGCTTTATCTTAACTCCTTGGTGTTAGCCCAGCGGTTCTCAAGCTGTGGGTTGCAACGCCATTTTAATAGGGTTGCCAGGGCCAGCATTAGACTTGCTGGAACCAAGAGCTGAAGCCCAAGCTCCACCTCAATGCAGGGCTCAGGCTGCGGTCCCCTCATCCCCCACCCGAGGTGGCGGGCTCAGGCTCCACCCCACTCCCAGGGTCATGTAGTAACTTTGTTGTCAGAAGTGGGTCGTGGTGCAAGGAAGTTTGAGAACCCCTGCAGTCCTCTGGCTACTACCACTGAGTTAGGGTGCCGTAATGAATCATGCTGAAATCCAAACTCTCAGCAATAAGAATTGATGTTCCAAATGAGCACATGCTCCACTCACCTTTTTTCATTCCTAGTGCAAGAATCTGCCTACAGACAACAGCTTGTAAAACTTGACTGGCTGCCTCTTACATGAAGAGGGTAGTGTTCAACAATCCTTGAACTCACTCAGAGATCTTCCCTTTCCCACAGGGATTGTGTGTGGCATGACTGCTAATTAGAACTGCAAACTTACCTTTTAAACTTGAATTTAAAGTCAGATTTCTTAAAATGTCAAAATTTGAGCTCAGTCTCCAGCAAGATAGTAAACAGGACACTAGGTTGATAGCTGTGATTTGGTCTCCTGTTTTCAGGACCTCTCTTCACAAGCACTCTGTAAATGAGTTTATCCCTGGCACTTTATCACCAAATGGTGATGCTGATACTCTCTGCTTGTCGACTTTGTTGTTCCATGAACCTCAGAACTTGCACCCTTTCCGCTTTCTGATTGTCAGAACTACACATCACAGGGCATACCACACAGACTGGCCCCAGAGCATGATCGGCAACATTAGCCTCCATTGTGACATAATCCCCTTAGCCCTAGAGGCTTGGTGCCTAAATGGCTTTGTAGTCAAGCTCTAGCCTTTTTCTTGTAATTGTTGATTAGTGTTTCACAATCCATTTTCAAACTTACCCACAGGTTTTCACCCCGGAGAGACCTGGGTTCTTTTCCCTTCTGTGCAACCAAGTCACTGTGACCTTCAGTGACCATTCTAGTTCTCTGGCAAAACCTGACTGGACTTAATAGCCCTGGTATTTTTATGTTACAAACAAAAAACGAGGAAAAATTAATAGGAAAAATTTCACCTCTCAGTTCATTCTTTTAATCAGAAAGAAGCCCCCACCCCAAAAGGCCCTAGTGATGTGTGGTTAGTTTTTTTCTTTGCAGGGCATTTTTAAACGTTAGAGTATTCCGTATTAGCTCCCTGCTGCAGTAGTATGTTGCACCTGCTGCCTTTTGCTCCTTGGTGATTCATTTAGTCTGGTTGCAATTTGTTCATTACTTCAGTCACTTCCCTGTTAGTGAAATTGGTAACACGCACGGAGGCTTATGATATCCTTAAATGAATCCAGCAGCAGCAGGGAAAAATTGGTTGTAAAGAGGAGATTTTGCACATACACCTAGCTTGTTAATTAATGAAGATATGAAGAGAAATGTGTAAACAGTGACAGATATTAGAATTCTGGTGTTGCCTTTTTTAAGTGGTGGTCAGTGGGATGGGACCAGGGTTTTGTTTTGGTTTTTTTTGTTTTTTTAGGTGTAGGAAGAATTAATAGGAACTCCATTGGTTGCTCAGCAGATGAGTACCCAGGCAGCTCTGTAGAGTGTGCAAATTGTATCCTGCTGGGGGAAGTCCTGCGTTCCAGGACCCCAGATCATGGTGCTATCAGAGCTTGGAAGAGTTAGTTCATGCACGTCTGAACAAAAGGGTGTGCTATCTTCATCAGTGCACCAGGAAGACACCAGATTGAAAGTGCTCATTAGGAGCAAAGAAGGTAAGAGGTGATTGGACAGTCTTGCATCATGTCGTGATATATCAAAACATAATGCATGCCTTTCGTTTTTTAAAACGGCATACAAGGCCATGCAAGACACTACTGTATGCTGGTGAACAGAGAGTAAGGGAGGCAGAGAAAGGGTCAGCTCACCTCCTAGTGCTGTAGGAGATAATGAACACAGTAAATCCCTGTTCTAATTGCTTGTTTGCTCCCATTTTTTAACCAGGTACTGGAGCTGGTATGAAGTGTTTTCTCTCAAGGCGTGAGGTACTTGGTCCTGCTGACACGCTACAGCTTTCATTTGGAATCTTCAGTGGGGCAAGAAACCGGAAACACCTTGATATTCCTCTCCACAGCCATCATGTTTGGGGTTTTTTCCATTTACGGACTCTATAGGACCTTTTGAAACACAGGGAACACCAGTGAACTGTCTGCCATCAAGGTTAACTCCACGGACTTTGCTGCTGCTTGTATGGTTGTCTAATTTTTATGATAGGGAAACAGTCTTTTAAATAAAAACAAATAACAAAAAGGAATAATAAAGATTATTGAGCCACAAGGTGAAGCTGGAAGATTCTTGTTGCATATGGGAACAGATTTACTTGGGAAGGGAGCTAACAAGACCACAGAAGGGCTGTACTATGGAATCACACGCTTCTGGGTTACCTTACCTGGGCTTTTTCTCCCTCCTCACAAAGGGAAAAAAAATCTCTTTGAGCTTTACCTGGACATTGAAGCAGTTTGCTTTGAGAGCATAAGATGTATGTGGTTTAGTTGTGTTTTGGTTTTTTAGATGCATTCAGTGTTCATGAAAATTGCCAGGTTGACAGTTCTGGAGACTGAAGTCCTCCAGATACAACAGGAAGGTGGCAGCTTCCCTCTCCCCCTGCCAGTATGCCTCAACCCTGACCTGGAGGGACTGCTTGTAAGGATGGGGTCTTTCTGTCTCCTTGCCCACAAAATCCTTGGTGCCTCTGCAGCTTGCCAACAAAACAAGGGTACCAACTGTGACGTGGACATCTGTTGACTGCGAACTGGACTGACTCAACTAAACTGTTTCTCATAAGGCACCAAACTGCCATTAGCTAATGACTTCTTGCACTGCTGAGTGGGGCTGGATTTGAATCATTCAGCTAGAGGTGAAAGGCTCCAGATCCTGTTACCAGAGCCCTGCTGTGTCATCCACTCTGCCACATGGCCTGTTGTTTGTCCCCAGTTCATATCGTGGGGAAGCCAAGCATTTTGAATGTTGTAATGAGGGGGGAATTTAATTGATTGTAATGTGTTTCAAAGCCGTGATCCAGGCGCTTTATTTTTAATAACCAGGCATACACTTAATTGTACATATGGAGAGGGGGAATAAACCATGAGGCTGAGTGTTAAGTTGTTACTGTGTGAGGGTTCAAGAAGATAGATCACATTATCATGCATGACAATAATACAGAGGTGCCAGTACCACTACCCCAGTGCAAGTTTAAAGTTGAATTAGAAGGTATAGCGTTGTATCTGTTTCCACTCTCATCTGCCTGAAGAATTGCTGTGTGCATAGTGACACCAGATGGAAATGTTTTATTTACAAACATCTCACTTGAATTCACTTTGGTCCCACATTCAACTTGTCCCTTTCAGTACCACATGGGTGCTGGGCTTCACTTGGTAGAAGGGAGAGTCTTGCATTCCCTCACATCCCATTTGGGAACTAGAGTTGCCTGGCTGTGAAAGGCATCCTAGGTCATCCAAAGATTAATGGCTTGGTTGGAGCTTCCTGGAAGGATGAGGTGTGAGATCCTTGTGACCCCTGTTCTAGGGACAGAGGGGGGGAGAGAGAGAGTAAAGGTGGGCTTGAGGTTAAAGCAAAGGACTGAGAGTCGAGCATTGTGAAGTCTAATGCTGACTGCCATAGGTGTCCCGAGTGACATTTGGTGAGTCACTTAACTTCTCCGCATGCCGATGATATCCATTGCTGAGGGTGAGAGGTGCTAGCCGTAACTGACAGGAGTTGAGGTTTACTAGCGCTAATTTGCTTATAAAGTGCATTGAAAATCCCAACTGGGAAGATGCTGTAGATGAACAAAATTACTATCGTCGTCCCTAGGATTGCATCTGGCAGGGAGGAGGAGATATGAGGGTCCTCGACTCCAAATGCAATTTGGATGTGGTTTCTCAAGTGCTTTGTTTTCTTCCCTTGCTTCAGGGGTGGGTGAGCAGGGAGGGAGGGGGAATATTCAGCTGGGGAAGGACCAATCAGAAGCAAGAGGGAGTATGACAGCAACTGCCCCACTTAAGGTGCCATCTTCAGGTCTCAGCCATATGAGCCATGGGAATCAGCATGGCAGAAGGAAGTTCAAATGGCACCTCTTGCTGTGAGCATTTCCCCTGTCACAGGGTTGGTGCGCATGAAATGCCCAGCAAAGCCGCAACTCTTGATTTTCATTTTGCTGCTTTAAAAAAAAAAATTATTTTGCAGATGAGTGACTACTTCCAGATGTTTTTCCCAGACTCAGCTCTATCAGGGACACATTTTTTCATTGATTTCCCCAATTCAGTATCTTATCTCAGGTGGCTTTGCATATTTGTCAGCTGTAATGCCTTATATTTTGCAAAAGGGTTTCCTTGATGTCTGATTTGGTGGTTGGTATGGCAGCCTTTGCTCTTAGGTTCAAAAACTAGGAAACCTCTGTCATTTTGCAAGTGGGTTTTCCCCAAGCTCCGTTTTGATGGGGGGTGTTTTCATAAAATAGCTTTTTGGCACCTGCCAATTTTGTTTAAAGAGGTTGTCATCAGCAGTGTGTAACAATCTGTTTTGAAGAAGTAAAAGGGAGCATAGGATCAGCATAGACCAAAACTTGGTTGTACTTCACCCAGCTCTGTGCCCAAGCAGCCATTCTCGATAGGTGACATTACACTTCTCTTCCCCTCCCACACATTGAAAATCTGTTGGGTTTTTTAATTGAAAATTGGTCTGGCAAGGCTGAGATCTTAAAACGAGAAGCAAAATACATACCATGTATGCTCTGAGGCTACTTTGCAAATTAAATGGAAAACAGTTTAACTTTAAATTCCTTGTTTTTAAGTTTCGATTCCATTTCAATCAAGATAAATGCAAATTCAGTGTCTGGCTCTAATTAGAAGCACAGCAATTCATGAATGGAGTGATGCCGTTGCTTTTGGAAGATGTTCTCTGCTTTAATCCCTTTAATGTTTTTTCTCCAGATAACCCTTCTATGTGTACATGTCATATAATTATTTACTATAAGCTTTGTTAGCAGCATTTGGCTAAAGTTCTTTTGTGTCTGTGCTATTGCAATCTGTTTCTAAAGCCCCTTCCTTCTCTGAGGTCTGTAGCCTAGCTTGGTGGTATGAGGCCAAGTAGTAGATGTAAATGTTTATATTATGGTAGCATCCAAGTGTCCCAGTTGGGACCCTTGTGCATGGTGCTGTACAGATAAAGAAAAGAGAGGATCCTTGTCAGGATTGAATCTGTAAATGTCTAGGCACACCTGAGATGCTGGGACAGCCTCCACACAACATGCCTTTTAGCTGCAGTGTGCGCATTGTCTAGTGCAGGCACACCCTCTGATGACTTTGTCTAGTAGTGTGCAACTGCTAGTATAGACAGGGCTCAGGCATATAACCAGTGTGTCCTGAAAGCCTGTTAGGAAGTTATGGCATGGAGACAGAAATGCCTGAAGGCTGTCTATCCTAGCAAACAGGTACGCTATGTATACATGTATCACTAGTGCATACAAAGGATGTACTCTGTGCGTGTATATATGCGCGCACACACATCTTCCAGCATAGTGACAACAGTGGTGTGTACGTTTACCCACAGACATTCCAAAATAGGCTGTGGACGACCCCATCATAAAGGGTTGAAAAGTTCGAATGCAAAAGGCTACCCAACTCCAATGAAATGCTGTGAATGCAATCTAGAGATCTATCGTTACACCTGGAAATCTGTTTGCTTTGTAGTCCCCTTTTTTGAAAAAGCAATAGTTTTGGGCAGCCCACTGAATTACTTCGACTATAAACTAACATGCATCCCCATAGATGGTATGTTAGTAAATTCTCTCTCATAACAAGCAAAAACTTCAAAATCCTGTGCAGCAAGCCAGCCTCCTTTATGGAATAAGTGAACATTTGTTTACTAGTAGAAGGATGCTTCTGAGCTGAAAGAAGTTTGTTGCTAGAGGGAATGTGAAGTGATGGTCAAGGGGAAATGTGAATTAGTGACGATATGTCAAGGCTCTTAGACCATGAGCATGGACCAGATGTTAATGCTGGTGTTTTGCCACAAAGTGCAAGATCCATGTTTGCTTAGAGTAATTTTATTGAACTATGGAAGTCCATAGAGACTGCAGCGAATTATCGGAAAGGAAATTCTCATATTCTTCCATCAAATTTCTGTGCATACAAGCAATCTTCTCTTCCTCCTCCCCTGCAGCCTCATCTCCTTTCACAGCACTAACAAATGCCCACCAGGATCTCCAGTGGCCAAAGGGCAATGTATTCAATGTACTCTGTGTGGCTTGAGAAATCATGTTGTTGATTTGACCACTTCTACTGAGCACTGTTGAGTATCTACACATGCACACAGTGGTATTAATGCTGATGTCCTGGCTGATAGCCAACTTGGGTAATTACATTCTGCCTACCTAAATTCTCCCTGCAGTTTCAAGCGAAGAACTTTTTGCTTAAAGGCTTGTTTGGTGTTGCTGGAACGGAGTGACAGGTGCATTCCACTGTGACACTGACTGTGTTTTCAGTAGGGAGTAAATGATTCCTATAATAGTCTCTAGAAAGTGCTTTGTTGTCCTTCAGGGTGGAACATTATTACAGAAATGTGAGGGATGACTGGGTCTCTCTGTGTGTTCTGTACAATACATTGAATCCTTTATTTCCTTTATATTTTACATTTTTATTTTCCAGTTTGGTTTTACCTTAGACATATCAGGAATATGGTCTTCTCTTCCTTGGCTTTGCTGAAGACCTGCTCTGAGGTATAAGGGCACTTATGATGAGTCCTTAACACCTTAATTGAAGGGGCAAAGGTGTTGAATCTACAACAAAGGCATTGTTCAAAATGTTAATTAAGCATTGGAGTGAAATAGGTTAGTCTGTCTAAAACTGTTGGGTTTGGCCTAAACATCCCTTCCCTGCTTTATTGCTCAGCTTTCACTTGTTTAGCCATTGTGATGTTGCTGTATCTCTAGTTCACCACAATCATTCTCCGAGCCTTTCCAGGACCTGAATTTCCAATGCAAGTCATTCAGGGGAAAAACTTGGAGTCGGGGGGACTCTTATGCATCATAAAAAAAAAAAAAATCACAAGCCCAATGACTTATCCCTTGCTGGTCACCTTTTAAAAGGTGTCGAGGGAAGGGGTATAGGCTGAAGGCCAGTTACATTCAAGCTTTGCCAAAATCCTCATCAGACCATGGAATATTTTATTTCATGAATTCCACTCATCAGACCATTGCCACCCATGTAGCATCTGATGTCCATGTGCACACTCAGCATAGTGACCGATCTGCTTTACCCAGCAGCCCTTCCTCCTGCTTGTGGTTTCTGTTTTAACACCCTCTATTGGGCAAGAACTACTCTAGTAGCTAGTTTATTTAAAAACTCAGCCAGGTCAGGGGCATGCACCAGCTCCTCTCCTCCCATAGTCTGATCAGTGGAGGTATGGGGGAAATAGTTTATCAAGATCATAGACAAACAATTTCCTCCCTGGACCACTGAGGGACACAAGATGTTTTGTGACTGTTAGTCCCCAAGGTTTTGCTTCTCTTCTGGTAGCCCAGAGTCTTCTAATCATTGTTATAACAATTTTTGGTGACAAGTAGAATGTCTGGGTTTATATATCATTTTTTTTTTCTTCGCAGGTTTGTGAGGATGGAGAATTTACAATCTCAGATTCAAACCATAGTTCAAGCTGAGCATGGGTTTTTTTAATCCCCCTTTTAAAAGGCTCACAATTGTTCCTGCCCTGCAGTCTCTTTTAGGGAGGTGATTAACCATTTATGCTGCTCCACTAGTTTGATTTCTCAAAGTTGGGCTTGAATTTGATTCCAGCACTTAAAACCTGGGTAACTTCAGTGAAATATGGGACATGCTGTGAGCATCTCTAACCCACTGCGCTTTCTTGGATCCTTTCTGGGATCTTTTGTGTTCTTCTGCACCCTCCAACCTCACATTTCAACTTTTAAAGGGAGGCTGAATTAATCCGCTAGTACCTGATGGCAGGAAAAGGGCTGGGGAGCCAGCAGTCATGTTAGTCCTCAAAAGGAAAATAATAGAGATTTTATAAAAATATAAAGGCCATCCTTAGAATGCAGGAATAATTGCATGTGACCGCTAATATTAACCCAACAGTGCAAGCTAGCAAGTGCCTACTTGCTTGTACAAACCTCCGCTGCATTACATCTCCACGTCCTGCTTGTCTTCTCCACTGCTCTCCATCCTAGTCCGGGAGAAGGCCAGACTACTTGGGCGTTGGGAGGAAAGCAATCCAAGTGTTGATGGAGACAGAATGAAGATAGTTTTGTGCAAATGTTAAGGGTTCCCATTTTGCTTTTGGGATTCTTTCCTACAAACCCAACAGATCGTTTCCTGTCTGAGTGATCTAATGGTCCACGTTCCTTCTGAGGGATGCTTTAAAATCAGTCTGTTCCATGGTAATGCTGACTTTAGAAATTACATTGAACCACATTTGCTATGGCTGGCCTAGGGAGGTGTACTTCACACTTCCCCACTGCCAGGCTGCTCCCTGGAGCAGATTCGCTCCAAAGGAGGGTTGATTACCTGCCTTCCGTGGGCGATTCTCCCACAAGGGAGGTAGTTTAACTCCCGCTGTCCCTCTGCATTGGGTTGCACTTTCAGAAACCAGCATGACTGGGACTCGATCTAACACTGCATTTTACCATGCGTTAGTAACATGCTTTAAACATAGCAGTTCCCTGCCTGTGTTGTAATAGCATTGGTCTTCTCCATGTGCCTGAGAACAAATCACACTACGACTGTGACAGTGAATCCTGCTGTAGCCCAGATCAGAGCCAGAGGTAGATGGGGGGCCTAGTCATCTGATAACTAGCAGAATTGCCTGGCGTGTCCCAACAGGGCAAGTAGCAGCTCCTGCTTTTTCCTTTCACTACTCTTTTGGCGACTAGTCTGCCTGTTTCCACCACTGAATTAGCACTCCTCTGTTGCCTCTGGCCATAGAGCACATACTCTATAGCTCAGGATGAATGAGACTGATGGTTTCCAAAGCAATGCAAGCGGAGAGGCTGTGCCCTTGGTATGTGGTGGATGCAGTAAAGGCTCAACTGTTGGATGTGTCTCCTTCAAGCATGTTTAACTTCTCTATAATAATAATAATTGGAGATATACCTATCTCCTAGAACTGGAAGGGACCTCAAAAGGTCATCGAGTCCAGCCCCCTGCCTTCACTAGCAGGACCAAGTACTGATTTGTGCCCCAGATCACCAAGTGGCCACCTCAAGGATTGAACTCACAACCCTGGGTTTAGCAGGTCAATGCTCAAACCACTTAGCTATCCCTCCCCTTCTGATATAGTGCCCAGTGTCCCTCCTGAAGGCCTTGTTCGTGCTGGCAGCAGAACCATACTAGCAACAACTGTATAGAACCCTGGTTATTGCCATGGGGTCTCTAGTGCCAGCTCTCTGCCCGGTGTAGGAATGACTCTCACTGCTGGGTGAGGTTGGGAAGCGTAGTTAAATCAGATTCTGATGAAAGGTCCATCGGCTCTCTACATTAACAGTTCAATGCATTGGGTCTTAGGGAGTATAATGGAGCTAGTTGAGGGTTCTAATTCCAGAGTAGACGTACTGTTAGTGACTCCTTAGCCTGGTGAGATTTCAAATCCCATGCAATTCAGCCATGAGATTCCAAACCCAGGTTATGGCATTGCAGTGCTGTGGCTGCTTAGGTATCTGACACGGAGCTTTATAGAGCTTTTGCCATGTGCTGTGCACTTTGAGTTGCCACACCCAGATCTGAGGGGTTCGTAGAAATGACAGAAGGGATAAAGGTTTCAGACGGGTAGCCATGTTAGTCTGTATCAGCAAAAAGAACAAGGAGTACTTGTGGCACCTTAGAGACTAACAAATTGAGTCAGTTTATGCTCAAATAAATCACATGCTATATCCACAGTGCCAAGGAAGGATTTTTTTTCCCTCATGTTCTCAGGTGTTCGGGCTCTCACCACTCCTCTGTGGAAGACTCTTCCACAATCTAACAGAGCTCCCTGTCAGCAGGAGGAGATAGATACGTCACTGCCTGGCTCTCAAAAGCAGCCTTCCCGGTAAGGCATTTCTCCTCCAAACAAGGTGAAGAAGAAAGAGGAATCTCCTCTGAGAACGTGAGCACCTGGGACAAAGCAGAGAAGGAAGAGAATCTTCCCACAATGCACTGGAGCAGTCATGTGAGCATCCCTTTGGCTAAATAAGAGATTAAGGTTAGTCTAACCAGGAGCTAACCAGCATAACAAACATTTACTAGACCTCCCTAAGTCCAGGTGAGCCAGGTAATTGGGCTTCAAGCAGGAGAGTGACATAACATGAACCATTTTGACCAATGAAAATAGTCCCTAGAAAACTTTCCTTTAGTAGAACAGCCACTCTTGTGTGTTTAAAAACTGTCTGCCCATCCCTGGCTTGTGGGCAGTGACAGCATGTTGGAGGGCGCTAGGCTGAGAGAGACCCAGGGCTGAGCTGACTTTAGCATCCTCAGGGATGCGTTGCCATGTTGTCCCGGTGTTGGGGTTCTCACGCTGTTCAAAGAACTCTGGTTCCTTTGGAGACGCCTGCTGGGTTTCCCACCAGCCACATGCAGTCTAGCCCAGCGGTCCCCAAACTGTGGGGTACTTCCCCTAAGGGGACTTAGAGGAATGTTCGGGAGGGGACACAGTGGTCCCAGGGCAGCCCCCATGGTGGGGGTGGGGAGGGAGCATCACCCCCAGCTCTGCTCTGGCCCTGCCCCCAGCCCCAGCTTCTGCACAGCTCCACACCCGGGCTCAGCCACTGGCCCCTACTACAGCCCCGCTGCAGCTCCATCCCCGGCCTCTGGCCCCAGACCCACCCAGCTGCAGCACCAGCCTTGGCCCCCATCCCTACCCCAGGAGCCGAGGGCCTGCTCCCGGCCCCAGCTCCGGGGGGGTAGGGGGTGCAAACAGGAGTAAGGAGGGGTGCAACCCTGACAAGTTTGGGGCTCGGCACCAGTCCTCATGGGAGGCTGCTCCAGGATTAGTGGCAATGTGGGCAAAGGAGAGTTGGCGAAGGAGATGGGCTGTAAGGGTTGCAGGTGCAGAGCTCTGCTGCTACCCACACCCCCTTCCCTGAGAGTTCGGTCTCTGTGCTTCTATTGTGCCCCCCAGGCTCCTCTGGCTGTGGTAACCCCTCCAGCATCCTGAATCTGGGCACTCCTGCCTTAAAGGTTCAGTGGTTACACTTTTCAGTCTGGATCTGCCAGCCCCACTGTGGCCAGTCTTCCCGTTCTGTCCCCCCACTGCTGCCTTTGCTGACCACAGGATACTAATCCTCTCCTGTGGCCTTGGCAGATGGGCAGGTCTGGAAAGGAGTGGCCTAGGAACCATCTCGCACTCGCCCAGTAGTGCAAATAGAAATCATTTCTTGCTGGTACACTGCACTCATGGGAGGGACACAAAAGGAAGGGCACATGATGGCCCCAGCCCGGGGCCCTGTGCTTTCCCTGTCCCCTCCCCATGATCCAGTCTACATTACGGGGAGGGGGAAGGGGAGGGCTTTGTCCTCCTGCTGCACTGGAGCCTTCTGCTGTACAGACCCCGGGCAGGAGGACTCAGGAGACGCAGCTACGTGGAAGGGCTGGGGGCTGGGCTGGGGGTTGAACAGCTGCGCCAGAGGAGCTGCTGGTGTGGGGCCGCTGTGACAGATTTGTTACCAATCTGCCTGAGGCATCAGGTGATCAGGCTGGGGCCGCAGGACCATTAGAGGAGGAGATGACGGAGCACACCAAGTAACTGAGTTTTAAAGCTTTATTAATAAAATAGCAGAGAGCGCTGGGGATTCCCCACGTCACTCAGAGGAAGGAAGAAAGTGTTAGTGCCCCAAGCCCTAACCCACTTTCATACTCACCCGCACTACCCGAGGCTGGCCAAGCTTGGGTGTAATGTAAGAAGAAGATGGGGAAGGGTGGACGGGAGTTCTTGTCCCATGCACAGGTCGTCCAGGGTCCACTGTTGATCTCCGATTTGCCTCAGGTCCCGGGAGGGTTTTTAAGTCCTGGGGTCTGTTAGGGGCATCTCCTTTGTTCCCCATGCTCTGTGTTCCAGTTCAAACCAGCCTTCCGTGGCTTCCTCAGCTATCCCAAAACACACCGGCTTCAGGACTGTGAGATGGTTATTTTTCCCTCATTGACCTTGTCTCCTTTTTGCGGCCCTGCAATTTTGTTCAGCAACTCTCCTTTCTCACAGCTGGTTGCGGGAGGGAGTGGACTCCCCCCTCCTTCTTTCTTGGCAGGTAGCAGAGTGTGTGCAATGACCTTGGGCTGGAGTCAGCTCCTTATTTTCAGGTGTAGCTGGAACATCAAGTTAACCTGTTCTTTTCTCCTTTCCTCCCCCTCCGGACTTTCGCTGCCCGTAAAGAAACCGTTCTGCATTCATACCTTTAACCCTTTCTGAAATGCCTTGTGATGCTTGCAACAGCATTAGCAACATACAGTGCTGATCTGCCTCCCCAGGGGACCCCCCGAGGGAGGGGGCCATTGGGTTGTGACACTGCCGGGTGGCCCCACATTCTGCTCCTTTTGCTGCTGCTGTTCCTGGGAAAGTCCTGAACCACAGGGCTGGGGACAGGTTCCTCCTGTGTCTTTCCAGCACGCCGTACCTGCTATAAGTATCCTACTGATATGGTGCACCGGACTGTATTACCCTACTTGCACCACTGCCCTCACCTCTCCTGGATGGGAAGGGGTAATGAATTTGCAGCTTGGGCCAGCTTTCTAGGGCTCTCGTGGGACAAAGCAGTGCCATGCCAGGGCCATAATCAGCCTGGAACTGCTTCTCCAGTTGGAATCAGTGCAAAGTCCTGTGTGGATCTGTCTCCCACACGCACTCGCACCCCAAATCCTGGAGAACAGCCTCTTTTGATCCTTAAGAGGTTCCCACTTATGTTTCTCTGTAAGGCTGAGCCTGGAGCTCTGCTTCTTCAAGGCCTCTGGTTCCTGCTGTGCCTGAGCTTCCAGGACCTCTTGGTACCACGTGGGGAGGCCCTTGTGCTGGTGCCAAAGTGGCTTGTTGCAGGGACGTCCTCCGGTGGTGCAGAAAGGCCAGTGGAGACATGCCCTTAGTGACATACGGGAAAGGGGCTCCAATCCCAAGTGCTTTGTACAGGAAAAGAGCCAAGGAAGCTAATTGTCCCATTCCCTGGGGTCTCTCAGCTCAGTGCTGTGCTTTAATGCAGTGCTGGGATTCTTTCAAACCCTTCCTCCCCCCGCTGGTCCTTGGGCACTGCAGGTGGGTCAGGAGAAGAGAGCTGGTCCTGTGAATAACCTTCTGCTCTGCAGGGGTTAATAAGTGCTACCCACTCCTACAGTCCCCATCTGGAAAGATGCTTGACCTCTACAGCTGTGCCTCCTTTGCGGGGCTGTGGGAGAGAGCCTGGCTGGTTAACTGCTTCTGGCAATCTCCCACTGCAAAAATAGCAGCCCTAACCCCATTCTGGGAAGCCTGAGATTCCTGTTTCGGATGCGTTCTCTCAGCAGAGCTGTGCTCCAGTGGCTTCCCATTATCCCAGAGCAACAGCCCCCCAGTAACAGGGCCAGCGCACGTCTGCTGAGTCTGACTGAAACCTGCTTTCTCTGGTTCGGCTAGTTCCCGCCGGACCTTAAACAGGCTCAGTGTGGCTGAGGAGGGACCTAATTGCCCAGCAGCATTGGCCTAGCCCTGTTTTGACCCATCAGCCTGGGACGCTAGGATTTCCACCATCACGGAATGTGCTGCAGCCAAATCTGTTGTTAGATCCTCGCACTGCTCCTGCTTTCTCCACCTCCCTAGAGGAGCTGTTTTCCCTGCCCCCTCCCTAACCTTACCCTCTAATCTACCTCTCAGCCCACGGAACCGTGTTCCAGCGTGACCTGGGCTATGTCTTACTCGGTGTGTCCTAGCCTGTGCTTGAGTGTTAGTGCTGAGTTATAAACCTGGGCTTACAATCACTGCACCCGGGTCACTCAGCCATGGGAATGCGTCAGTACTACTCTACACAGACCTTCTGATGTGGGTCTGCGGCTTGCACTTCGTCCATGCTGCAAAATGACCAGGCTTGGACTCCCCAGCCCTCTCCTTGGTCGAGGTCCCAAGTGCTTGCTAACCTGAGTCCGACTGATTCATGTGTGGGTTGGACTAGATCACCTCCTGAGGTCCCTTCCAACCCTGAGATTCTATGATAAGGGGGCCTTGGGTTCAAACGTGCCTCGGAACCTGGGCGAAGCATGCTGTGTAGATGTACCCCCGCTGTCTCACCCCGCACTGGTGCTCATATCGCAGGCTGTTCTCAGTGTTTGTATTAAAGTAAGTAGCGCATCCCTGAGGGTCTTTCACCTGCTGCCCTTTCCCTGTTCTCTCGCAGGCAGATGCATTCACCCACAAATAATTGGACTAATTGCGGTGATCTAACAAGTCTGAGCCCTGCTGTGGCCAGAGTGAGGCACAGATGAGACGGCCCCTGTGTGAACTGCCTCCAGACAGTCTTTGGGCCCTTGCCATGCACATCCCCCATCTTCTGATGCACCTCCCACAGGGCCTGTTGCACCCTCTGCACATCTAGCACCGGCCTGGCCCCAGTGGTTCAAAGCCTTCCCATCTGGTTTGCACCCACTGCTGATATTTGCCACTGCACTTGTAGGTCAATACGCAGCTCAGCATTGAATTACAGCCCTGGCTGCTGAGCCAGGCTCAGACCCGCTGCTTCAACTGCCCCTCAGTACAAACCCACCGCCCCTGGCTTGTTCCCGTCCTGGGCCTCTAATGCGCTGCCCATGCCCCTCACGCCTGCCCTGCTATCCCCACGTAGGCTTCTCCTGAACCATGTGTGCTGTGATCCAACCACCAAGGTCAGGTGCAGCCTGCTAAACTCACCCCATTTGTGACCTTTGACGTGATTCTGGGATGCATGGGATGGGTTAGGCCACTGAGCCATGGCTTCTGATTTTAATCCCTTAACCCTGTGGCTTGCTGCTCCCTCTGTGCCCGTTGTCATGTGTCTTGGGAGTGCCCTGGAAAGCCACCAAAGAGAAGAAGCTCCTGGAGAGGGGAATAAGTGCGGTGTGTACAGAGGGGCTTCTGGAGATTGTGGGCGCTGGGAAACAATGTATTAAAAATGGATGAGCCAAGCAGGTGCGGCTGATAAGCTGGAGCAAAAGTGTGTATTTAAAAAAAGGAAAATGACAGCTCCCAGGAACCCCCAGCTGCAAAGAGACTGCCAAAGGGGAGCCTGCATTTGCCCACAGGGGCCTTCTTTAAGTAACTGCTTTATCTTGATTACAGCATCTAATTCGACATTCAAAATCCCCAACAATCAATGTGACTCTTAAAGGAGGAAGAAAATAACCTTGCAGCAGGTGGCTGTGGGCGCTGTCAGAGAAAAACATAGTTCTCACTCTCTGGTTGGGTGCAGCAAGGTCAGATACTTTATTTCTCAAGCAATTGCATAGAGGGAGAGAGTGCACTAGGACACAGGGTTTCCCCCTCCTAGGCAGGTCTCTCTCTAGGTAAACAATTACAGCAGCATTTATACCTTTTGTTACAGACAATAATAAGCAACAGCTGCATTTTGTTTATACATAGGTCATCTTGATATCTTATTTTTCTCACTTCTATTTAGACTACAGTCTACATTCCATATCTAACACAAGGTCACAACAACTTCTCTCACGGTTCTTTCCTATTTGCCTCACACAATCCTCGCTTCTGCAAATCTCGCGTTATTAGGGTTACAGCTAGCCTGACTCTTGCTAACAGAGACATGCATTGAAATCCCCTTCAAATCCCTGTCAGTTCTCGCTCTACTTCCACAGTGCGCTCGCGAGGAAGCTGTAGTTGATCAGGCTCTCGCACTCTGGCTGTTAGCATGGCAGACATTGCACAAGAGCAGCGTAGAGAATGTAACTCCGGCCCACCAAAGCGGGGAAGCTGCCGATGGCAACTCCTGTGCTCAATCCTCAACTCACTCGCCTGTGAAAAGCCTCAGGACTCTAGAGGAAGGGAGGAGAGGGCTCTCTGCAGTTCACAGAATAGTGGATGCCACTGGCCTGCTGGGTGAACTTTGGACAAGCCGCCGCTCCTCCCTGTGCCTCAATTTCCCCACCTGCAAAATGGGGATAAAGATACTGACCTTTTGTAAAGTGCTTTGAGATCTACTGTGGAAAAGTACCACGTAAGAGTTGGTTATTTTTATGATTATCGTTCTTATGGGAACAAGCCCAGAAATCAGAGACCAAACAGCCTCCCTTCCCTCCCTCCCCCACACCTGGTTCCCGCTGGTCATGTTATTTTTGGGATGGCTGCAAGGCCGGGCACAGGCAAGAGAGTGATGAGGTAGCACTGTTTTATTTCTATTCCAGTAGTTCCTAGAGCACTGAGATTTGGGCCACATTGTGCTGGGAGCTGCACATGGAGTGAGAGCTGGTCCCTGCCCCAAAGAACTTACACTATAAACGGCTAGGCAGAAAGCTTGTAGGGAAAGAAAGTACGCCATCCTCATTGTACAGGTGGGAAACAGAGACCCTGAGGGACAAAGGGACTTGCCTTTGGGAATCGAACCCTGCCCTGTGGAGGCCTAGCTCAGTGTTTTCATCTGAAGGGACATGGTTTCTTCCTAGGGTGAAGCTGGAGCTGGGCCAAAATAAAAACATCACATCTGAACCCTGACAGATTCCCGGAGTGGGGAGGAGCGGGGATGGTGCAGCTCAGCTTTGAAGTCCTAGGTCTGACTAGCTGCTGTGGTTTGGTTCAAGGTCAGATCCCAAGCCAGAAGGCTCCTGTTTCCCTGGTTTGGATAGAATTGATATCTCCCGTGAAGAGACGTTCTTGCCATATTTTAGCGCGAGAAAAGTATTCCTCAAGAACAGCTGTTTTCATGAGATTAAGAAAATAAAAACAGCTACACTGGGTCAGACCAATGGTCCATCTGGCCCAGTATCCTGTCTTCTCACAGTGGCCAATGCCAGCTGCTTCAGAGGGAACTAACAGAACAGAGCATTTATCAAGTGATCCATCCCGTTATACACTTCCAGCTTCTGACAGTTATAGGTTTAGGGACACCCAGAGCATTGGGTTGCATCCCATACCATGTTGGCTAATAGCCGTTGATGGACCTATCTTCCAGGAACTTCTCTAATTCTTTTTTTAACCCTGTTATATCTTTGGCTTTCACAACATCCTCTGGCAATGAATTCCCTGGGTCAATTGGGCATTGTGTGGAAAAAATACTTCCTTTTGTTTGTTTAAAACCAGTTGCCTTTTCATTTCATTGGGTGATCCCTGGTTCTTGTGTTATGTGAAGGGATAAATAACACTTTTTTCTCCACACCATTCATGATTTTATAGCCCTCTATCATATCCCCCCCACTTAGTTGTCTTTTCTAAGCTGAACTGTCCCAATCTTTTTAATCTCGCCTCGTATGGAAGCTGTTCCAAACCCCTAATCATTTTTGTTGCCCTTCTCTGTGCTTTATCTGGTTCTAATACATTTTTTTTTTAAGATGGGGCAACCAGATCTGCATGCAGTATTCAAGGTGTGGGCATGCCAAGAACTTATGTACAGGCATTCTGATATTTTCTATCATCTTATCTATCCCTTTCCTAATGGTTCCTAACACTCTGTTTGCTTTCTTTTTGACTGCAGCTGCACATTGAGCTGATATTTTCAGGGAACAATCCAGATGATTCCATGATCTTTCTTGACTGGTAACAGCTGATTTAGACCCCATCATTGTGTATGTATTGTTGTGATTGTTTTCCAATATGCATTGCTTTGCATTTATAGACATTGAATTTCATCTGCCATTTTGTTGCCATATCATCCAGTTTTGTGAGATCCCTTTGTAACTCTTCAAAGTATTCTTTGGACTTAACTATGCTGAATAATTTAGTATCATTTGCAAACCTTTCCACCTCACTGTTTTTACCCCCTTTTCTAGATCATCTCTGAATATGTTGAACAGTACGGTCCCAGTACAGACCCCTGGGGGGTCACCATTGTTTACCTCTCTCCATTGTGAAAACTGACCATTTATTCCTATCCTTTGTTTCCTATCTTTTAACCAGTTACCACTCCATGAGAGGACCTTCCCTCTTATCCCATGACAGCTCACTTTGCTTAAGAGCCTTTGGTGAGGGACCTTGTCAAAGGCTTTCTGAAAGTCTAAGTTCACTATATCCACTGGATCACCCTTGTCCACATGCTTGTTGACCCCATGAATGAATTCTAATAGATTGGTGAGGTATGATTTCTCTTCACAAAAGCTATGTTGACTCTTCCCCAGCATATTGTGTTGATCTATGTCTGATGGTTCTGTTCTTTACTATGGCTTCAACCAATTTGCCTGGTACTTGAAGTTAGGTTTAATTGCCAGGTTCACCTCTGGATCCTTTTATAAAAATCGGTGTTACAATAACTACCCTCCAGTCATCTGGTACAGAGGCTGATTTAAATGATAAATTACATACCACAGTTAGTAGTTCTGCAATTTCATATTTGAGCTTCAGAACTCTTGGGTGAATTACCATCAGGCCCTGGTGACTTATTACTGTTTAATTTATCAATTTGTTCCAAAACCATCTCTACTGACACCTCAATCTGGGGCAGTTCCTCAGATTTGTCATCTAAAGAGAAATGTCTCTAGAGGGGGAATCTCCCTCACATCCTCTACAGTGAAGATTGATGCAAAAAATTCATTTAGCTTCTCTCTTATAGGCTTGTCTTGCTTGAGTGCTCCTTTAACACCACAGTTATCAGCCCCAACTGACTGCAGAGCCACTGGATATCTTGTGAGAAGAGCGTGTGAAATTCTAGCATTGTTGTATGTGATGGCCTGGACAGATGAGGCCTTGAGCTCACACCGTCTCCTTATCTCATTTCCATGTTTTTGACACCTGGTGCCATGTCTTGTGACATTTGGTGTCTCACTTACAGCCCCAGAGCATGGAGCTGTGTGATTACATGAGGCGCTCCGCTTGCTAGAAGAATTGAACCTCAGAGGTGTAGAATCAAAAGCCCAACATTTAATGGTTATCTCAAGATTTTTAAGCCTACTTTGGGAATATATATTGTGATGGAGCAAGGCCGGATGGCTACAGGAAAGTACTCAGGAACAGGTATGTTAGCCCCAGGCTAAGCAAATCCCTAGTACCATGGGAACCAAAATGGCAGTTGTTCCAGGGTAATTAAGGCACCTGAGGCCAATTAAGAACTTTCTAGAAGGCCCTGGAGAGAGCTACATTGATTGGAGCACCTGCAGCCAATCAGGGCAGGCTAATCAGGGCACCTGGTATAAAAAGGGGAGCTCACTCCAGTCAAGGAGGAGGAGCCAGAGGAAGGAAGGGCGTATGAGGAGCTTGGGAGCCAGAGCCAGAGCCACAAGTAACAAGCAACTAAGAACTGAGAGGGTGTACTACTGGAGGATTGAGGAAACACCATACAATCAAGCAGTATCAGACACAGGAGGATCCTATGGTGAGGATAAGAAGGGTGTTTGAAGGAGGCTATGGGGAAGTAGCCCAGGGAGCTGTAGCGGTCAAGCAGCGGTTACAAGTAGCACTATAGAGACTGCTGCAATTCACAGGGCCCTGGGCTGGAACCCGGAGTAGAGGGCGGGCCCGGGTTCCCCCCAAGCCTCGCTACTCCTAATCAGACATAGGAGGAGGTGATCCAGACTGTGGGTTTC
Organism: Mauremys reevesii; assembly: GCF_016161935.1. Lineage (NCBI taxonomy): Eukaryota > Metazoa > Chordata > Testudines > Geoemydidae > Mauremys > Mauremys reevesii. The sequence goes on along the minus strand of NC_052630.1, from coordinate 49,843,649 downwards.
ATCCAAGGGGAAGACCACTGAGGGGAGGAAATCTGCCAATAAGGGCAGGACCTACTAGAGGAGAGGAGGAACTTTGCCACAATATATATCATTTGGTGGGGGTGGGGAGCATGGCTCATGCTTTCCGAATGCTTGAGGTTAGCCATAGTGCACTTCCCTGCACTGTCTGCCTCTAGATGACCTTGACGCGTCTTTTCCAATTCCTTCCATCTAGCAGGCCTGCAGAGATGATCCCTTTTCAGCTCAGGGAGGTGGACTTACAGAGCAGGCTCAAAGAATATTCGCCAAGCAGCTTACACTTGCTGCCCAGTCTGTTGCTATGGGTCTGACGCAGGTGGATTCATTTCAGATAGATGTGGGCAGGGCAGGCAGTAGGGTGAATTCAATGAGCGTTAGAGGTCGTGAGATGGAGAGAGTGGATTCTGGGTAGGATCACGCAGGCTCCCCCAGGAGGTTCTGCCAAAGACCCTCCATTTTGACCTGAAACACCTCTGGTCTGTCCCAATTTTGAGCAGCCTCACACAGGATTTAGCCAAAGCTGGAATTTTTAGTGTCCTGGCACAAAAGTGTCCCCATCTTTTTGCCTGGCTTCAGTATCCTGATCTCCTCGCTTTTCACTGGGCTGTGAGCCTGGGGAGAGCTTAGGGGTGGGGTTGGTAGGTAAAGGCGACCAACAGGGGCTTGGAGGTTTGATGGGATACAGCTGTGGAAGGCAGTGGGCATGTCCTAGAGTAACATCACTCCAGGCTGAACCAAAAACCTCAGGCTCTAATGCCAGGAGCTGCTGTGGCTTAGTTGGAGGGCCTGGTGCATCAGACTCAAGGCAGACGTGGAATCAGAAACCTCGTTATATGCTCCAGCTGCTAGAGGGGGACAAAGACACTTGACCAGTGTGGTGCTCATTTTTCTAGTGCTTCCAGGATACAACCTCTGCTCTTACAAGCATGGGCTTCTGCCAGCGCCCTTCAGGCTTTCTCTAGCCCACCCCTGGCTCAGGGCTTTTGCCAGTGCATCTCAGTCCCACTCTGCAGCCCCCCGGCTCAATCAGCCCATCTCCCTATTCCAGACTTTTTCGCTGTACATCCATCTCTTCTCTGGAATGCCCTGCCCTTCCTCTCCTGACCTACTCCAAACACCGAGGCTGCCGAATTATGTTGCGGGGTGGTTATTGGCTTGTCTGCACAGTGGGATACCCCTGAACTGGAGAACACAGGACTAATGAGCTATTGGGGGGCTCAGGTGGCCCCACCTGTGAGATGTCCGACCTGGATGGGGGGTGGATCTTAGCAAGGGAAAACCCAGCCCCGTTGGAACTTGGTGGCAGACCTCCCGTCCTGGGCTCCTGGAGAGAGGGCAGGCTGAAGGCAGGGGCTCCTCAGACAACTGCTGCCTGACAGCCCCTCCCTGTAGGCTGGCAGGACCTGATAGTGACTTGCCACGTGGAACTATTTCTCCACGCTAACCTGTGAGCCTCCCGGGGGTCACAGCTCAGCAGAAGGCCTTAGCCCATCTATGGGAAAATCCCTTTGCCTCTGTTTGCGAACCCTGAAGGAAGGGTGGATTGGCTGGGGCTCAGCTGGAGGGCTGAGCCTCTAGCTTGATGGAACACCTGGAGGTGGCAGAGTAGAGGCCCAGGTGAGTTCAGGGGCCCGGCCCAAGGGGCACCGTGGGGAAGGAACCCAGCACCAACAGCAAGTGAATGCGCAGCAAGCATTAAGGGGGGGAGGGGGAGAAGTACCTTAGCAGGGTTTAACATGCTAGGTGTGGAAGTGTAGTGAGCCCCGCCACACTCCAGGCTTGTGCTGCGCTGTAGCAATGTCCACACTGGACGTTACCGCACAGCAAACTGGAGCACTGGAGAGTACCTCCCCCGATTGGCTGTGCACTAACTCTCCATGCAGACAAGGCCTTAACGTGTGTTAAGCTAATGCACACACAGGCACTGTTAGCGCGCAGTGTGTCCACATGGGGAGGTAGCCTGGAGGAGCTAGTGGGCCCTGTAGATTCACACCCTGGCCTGCTGCATGCTAACTGGCCTGTGTAGACAAGCCATTATGCTGCAGGCAGCTCTCACTTAGCAGCTACACAGGGTCCACCTCCCCCAAAGACTTTCAGACCTTAGCTGGGAGAGATCCTTGTGAAATCCCATTCAAACTTCCTAGCTCCCTAGAAATCTGGCTGCTAGCATGCAAGATTGACTGTGCCAGGCGTCTGCTCTGTGCTCACCCTCCCATAGAGTTAACCCACCAAGAAAGCAGGGAGTGGGGAAGACCCAGGCAGGGCTGGAGAAAACGGACCAGCACGTTAGTCATGTGTTTGCAGAATCCTGATGTGAGTGTTTATCCCAGGGGAAGCAGCTTGATGTCAGTGCACCTGCCTGTTGTGCTTTTTCTAGGCAACAGTTGCATGTTCACAAGTGTTTTTATTTTAAACACGCTCCCCATAGTCCTCGTTCTCACACCCACAGCTGGAGTCGCTGGGCAACCTGCTGCTGCAGGAGTTTACATCTCGGCAGCACAGCTCTGCCCTGGTTTGGACAGGGTCCTAGGTGTTTTCCTGCTTCGCTTTTCATTGTAGGGGCAGCCAGCGGGGAGAGGGGCTGCCTGCTCACCCCACATTGGTCCCCAAAGATGCAAAAAGAGAAGTGACAGCTACTCAACCTTCCCTTTTAAAAACAATTCTACACTCCTCCCCCCTCCACGTATCAATCTTGCACCAGCACCGAGAAACCCCAATTTCTGCCTTTCTCATCTCATGTCCAAAGGCCCATGTGGGCATAATAAAAGCGTAGCTGCCCCAGCCTCCCCCCACACCATGGGAACCTCCCAAGCTCTCTGGAGACACCCAGACACCTCCGTTCTCCTAGGAAAACTGCTGGGCCCAGGGCTGAGTGGAGACTTGGTCAGGAGGAGTGTGCAAGCATGGGTCAGGGAGACAGCAAGCCAAGCCTGCACGGGCTGTAGTGAAACTAGCAGCAGTGTGCCCCTCTGTACAGGTCTATGTGTTAGAGAGAAAAGTATCTTTCCTAGGTTGGGAATGTGATGAATAGTCGTTCTGCATCATTATACATCCAAAGTCCAGCTGGAATGTTGGCACCAAAGAAGTCACTGCTTTAGGACATCATCGTAACTGTGGCCACGTATTTGGCATGAGTCAGGGAGACTGTTTGACCGTGGCTCTGGCTCCACTACAGAGCTTACAGCGATGCTGCTGTAGCACTGCTAGTGCAGACGGGAGAGCTCTCCTGCAGATGTAATTACTCCAGCCCACACGCTGGTGTAACTTACGATGCTTGGGCTGTAGCGTTTGTGTAGCCCATGAGATCTCAAGCAGGAGGGGCTGGAGGCAGATGGTGTTTGCAGTGTGGTTACACTTCATACATAACAGCTAATGAAACGTTCCTAGCCAGCCGTCGTGTGTGTGTGATGCCCGATGTCTCTGTTGAAGACTGGTTATCAGCCACATGAAGGCTGGGGAAATTCCCCTGAGGAAAAGCAGGGCTGGTGGATACAGCAGGGAAACGGGCCAGCCTGCAATACAGCGTAGCCATAAATGCTCCTTTCCCTGTAGGCACAAGTTATGCCCCCTGGATCCCACTACTCAAAATGGCAGCTACAAGAGGGCGCGGAGAGGGGCTTTTGACCCATGCAGGGCCTAGGTCCCTTGCCCCCCCCCCCCGATATTTCATCCTTGCCTCTGAGACCGCCCAGCTGAGCAAAACTCCCAGGTTCCTAGATGGGGCTGTTTCTCCCACTCACTTTATCTGCTCCACCCTCTACAGGCAGGAACTGAGCTGTTCCCAGCCTCACCCTGACCCCTTGCGCTGGCCGTGTTGGGGCTCTGATGGAAGGGGCTGTGGCAGGTGGCACAAAGGGTGATGGGAAGCGTGCAGCAGTGCCCAGGGCATGCACAACCGAGCAGCGGGCAGCGATGGTTTTGATGCTGCAGACGTCGTTCAACAGGAACGGAGCCGGGACCATGCCACTTCTCCCCCCAACTGCCATCAAACAGCCTGGCAATGCTTGGCCTTGCTGAGTTTGCATCAGCCGGTGCTGCATGCCCCGGTGCCAGTGCAGAATTATTCCCCACAGTACTCGCATTGCAGCTTAGCACCGTCCGTTTTACAGCTCTCAAACAATGAGGCTTCCACCACTTCCTGCTGGGAAAGGAGGCCTGACCCTCTGCCTGCATTTTCTTTTGCCTAATTTCATCCTATTACTTCTAATTATGCCAGCTGGGCTCTCCCTCAACTCCTCCCAACCCTGGCTGTTGAGCCCCTTCTGCCACCTGTTCAGTGACCCTGCTCCTCCCCATCAGTCACCCTTTATTCCCTGGCTCTTTCCAGCAGTGGGGGATGTGGCTCCGGGGCCCATGCTGCTGTGAAGTCCTGTCCTAGCACGTGGCTGGGAAGAGCTCAGCAACAAGTACATGTCCTAATGCAAGTAGGGAACGAAAATGCCATGAGGTGAAAACCAGATGGAAGAGACCCTGGATGGCCAGACCCTCAGCTGGTCCGCACCCTGGTGCCAGTTCCAATGCAGCACGGGTTTGCAGTGAGCAAAGGTGGTTACCATAGGACCTGACGTACTCAGATCCTGGGATGTGCTCAACCCCCGTTCCGCCACAGGCCCCGCCCCCACTCAACCACTTCCCCTAAGCTCTCATTCCACCCAATCCCCCCAGCGCTTCCTGAACGCTGTGCGGCAAGCGGGAGGTGCTGGACGGGACGGGGAAGTGTTGATCTGTGGGGCTGCTGGGGGGTGCTGAGCACCCACTATTTTTTTCCATGGGTGCTCCAGCTCACGGAATTGGTGCCTATGGTTGTCACCATCTGATGGCTGCTTGGCGGGTGGTCTGTGAGATGAGCTCTGTTCTCCTGCTGGACAGATGTTTGCAATACCAAAATAGAGCTTTTCAGTGGAGCTAGGTGGATTCACCCTGCTGAGTGTCTGATCCTAAGATGATGTCGGATGTTCGCTTTTGGCATTTATTTCTCGTATTGTTGTAGTTAACTGAATTAAAATTTGCACTTGTGGGGAATATGGGGCATGATAACACTTCCTGTGACCATTTTTTGCAGGGATCTGTTTCTGCCCTAGGAAACAAATGGATGTAAGTAGGAGTTACACACTCATCTCGGAGGAAAAGCGATACCCGTGGTTATACAAAGATGGGCGACCAGATGCAGAGGAGGTACGTGTCTGAGAAAGCAGGCCAGAGATTGGAGTTGATATCCAAGACCTTGTTGCACATAAAAGGAAAACTCCCTTCCCAGTGATGCAAAACAAGTCCAGCAACTCATACAAGTCTAGTTCCACCATGATTTAGACTATTTAGTGATTGACAAAGATGTTCTAGGCACAGCCAGTTCAGGGAGTTTTAATTAAAACAAGAAGGCCTGGGCGGGTGCTTGGAATCCTCGAGGTGGGGGAAAAGAGGATCTTCCAGTCCCTCACAAGGCAACTGGGTTGTGTTTGGTGATAGCTGAAGCCACCGCATACTAAACAAGGCTGATTGGGTGAGGAGGGAGCTGGAAGGCGGACTTCTCTTTCTGTCTCTGCCCCTCTCTTTGCGTGGTCATAGGCAGGGGGCTAACCCTCTCTGTAACACGGCCGCTCTCTCAATAGTGTGATGTCGCTAGAGTTCTGCCCACTTACGCTGGGTGCCAGATCCTTAGCTCCTGTATTTTGCTTTGTACATTAATAAGTTAAATACTGGCAATGCAGAGAAGACTGCGATGGCTGTTCCGGTTTTAAACTGCTCACGCTCCCTCTGACGTTAGAAATAGTTCTGAGGCGAGGGCGAAATGTTTATGGAGACCAGAGTTATTCCCTGTCTGTCTGCTAAAGGGCAGTGGGAGGGCACTGGCTTTACATGCTTTATTTCCTGGGACAGGCAAGCACCTGAATGTATTTTACACATCACTGGTTTAGTTCCCCCTTGGGACACATCAATGTGCACTGCGCAGAGAGCCTGCCTCTCATCCTCATAACCTTTATCTCTAGAGCAGAGCAACTAGCCTCACGTTTCACTGGAGCTGGCACTGACTCAATCAATGCGATAGATGTTAGGGATTCACCACCAGTTCTCACTTCTCCTATCATGGTGAAGTCAAAGCCACAGCTTGGAACTAGGGCTGCTGGGCTCTGTCCCCTCCCTCCCCAGGCGCTGAGGCTAGGGAGTGCTGTGTGTGACTCTGCAGTGACCCCTGCTGGCCAATACAGGAGTGACTTTGGCTGGCTCCACATCCTGTTTTGCTTAATCTAGGGCCTGGAGGGGAACCCGGAAGTGAAGGCTGAGGACTAGAGATACTCTACGTGTGGGAGTGAAAAGAGTACATGTCTCTGGCCAGATCCACTAGGGAAAGTGCAGGCTGGAACTGTCTGTTCTCAGCCTGCCTCTCCAAGCCGCAACGGGGCATCAAGGGGCAAAGGCGTGTAATGAGGGCTCTGGATCAGTGTATGTGTCAATAGTTAATTAAGGTGCCAGGAGATGGCTCTCAACAGGGGCCCTGGATCACATGGACCCCCTGGCCTAGCAGTGACCCTTTATTGCCTCCCCTTGCAGACTGTTCTTACTGCCAGGTACAATCTGCAGTGGGGCCGGGTGGCTGCCGGCCAGATTCAGGCACAATAGCCTGCTGCATTTGCACTCTGTGTGGGGGGGGTTGGGTGTGCAAGGTCTGGGTCTGTCTCTTGGGAAGGTCTCCAATAGAAAAGAGACTAGTTTCCTTTTCAGTTGTCCCATTGTCATGCAGCCTTGGAGGAAGCGGGATTCTGGCCAATGTGAAGAAGGACAATGTGTGACAAGCCCTCAAGAATGCGTGAGACCCCGTCCAGCTTTGACATCTGTGGGTGCATCTCCTGGTAGAGTCTGTGGGGGTTGTCTGCTGCAGCAAGGGCTGGATTTATCCTATTGGCTGAGACTGATTACTTGCATTGTAAACTCTTGGGGTGTAGGAGATGGCTTTGGGGGTGGGGGTGTACAGTGCTAGTGCAGATCTCTGACTTGGCCCATGGCTCCTGGGGTGCAAGTGTCAAATTATAATCTCTCAAGCTCTCTCCGTGACCATGCCTGATATGAGTAGGCTACACACACATACACACGTTCAGCTGTGTGCATTATATATCCACACTATACACTGTGACAAAGTTCCTCCTCTACCTGGGTGGGTCCTGCGCTTACTGGCAGATTTGCTCACCTCAGAGATTCACCATGGGGGTCAGGAAACAGCCCAGAGACCTTCCCTTCTGGTAGAAGCCACAGTCCAGGTCAATTCCTCCTGTGTCTGATCAAGATTTGGGAGGTTTGGGGGGAACCTGGGCCCGCCCTCTACTCCAGGTTCCAGCCCAGGGCCCTGTGAACTGCAGCTGTCTAAAGTGCCTCTTGGTACACTTGTGTGACAGCTACAACTCCCTGGGCTACTTCCCCATGGCCTCCTCCCAACACCTTTCTCCTGTACTCCTCAGCCTTCAGCAATAGGTCTTCTCACTCTCAGCTCCTTGTGCCTCTTGCTCCCAGCTCCTCGCATGCACGCTACACACTGAGTGAGGTCCTTTTCAACTCAGGTGCCCTGATTAGCCAGCCTGTCCTAATTAATTCTAGCAGTTTCTTCTTAATTGGTTCCAGGCATCCTAATTAGCCTTCCTGCCTTAGTTGGTTCCAGCAAGTTCCTGCTTGTTCTGGAACTGCCCCTGTTACCTGACCCAGAGAAAAGGGATCTACTTAATCTGGGACTAGGAGATCTGCCTTCGAACACTCTCCTGTAGCCATCTGGCCTGACCCTGTCACAACACACACATACAGCTAAACTTATTTTAACACATCCACACGCTCCTACCCCTACGGTGGCTATTGATGTCCCCCTATTAACTGAGAGATGGGGAGAGGTCTTTTCAGTGCTGTTATGCTGACTGGGGAACACACAGCATCTGCAATTGATTGATGAGAATTAAATAACCTCTAACTAGCAGGCGTCAAAGCCCTCAAGGGAAGGAAAGGGAAACAAAACAATCTAAACTTCTCAACATCAAAAGATCCCCAGAGTCACTCTGCTGCCGGATATGGGATAAGGATGAGCCTGGATGTGGCTAGGTCATAGCACAGCAGGTGACAAATACTGGGGGTGGAGGGAGGGGAGGTGCTGCCTCTAGCTATGGGTCATGCTCCAGCAATGGTGCTTCTAGCATGGTGAATTTCAAGCCTGAGACAGCTCCCCTATACTAGCTACAGCACTGCCTGTACAGAACATGAACTGAGGTGCACGGCTCTGTGTGCATCTTCATATAGATAATAAATGGTTCATAGCAGTTCTATGTATTTCGTAGTTCAAGTGCTGGTCTCCATGGATTTCCCTTCTGTGGTGCATCCACCCTGTGAGCTCCCGTTTGGATTCTTTTGCCCAGCAGTGTCCACTGGGGCCGCACCTGCCTGCTTGTGCCTCTCACTCCAGGGCATAAAGGGTGGAGCAGGCCCAGATGGTCCTTGGTTCCTTATCGCCCCTGGCTGAAAATCATAACCCTAACAGAGTGGGTACCTGTCACGTGCTGAGAGACAAACTATCCCCTGCATACAGACAGCAGATCTAGTTACTGGCTAGTGTGTGTTGCTTAATTATTAGTTGTTTCCCCCTTTTAAAAATAACACAATGTTTTTCTTACTTAGCTGAGAGCCCCCAGGTTGAATTGAAGTCTCCTGGTTATAAGAACTGTCCTCCTTGTGACGAGGGGCATACAAGGTGCCTCAGGGTGGGGCACGTTCCTCATACGTGTGGTTCTCTAAGAGAACACAGAAGGCATGAGAGGCCAGCTTACCTTGAAGTTATTTTGCAGAGAAGTCTCTGCAACCCTGTCCGGATTCAGGCATATCAGGACCGATGGACCAGAGCAAACCTTTTTACACAGTGCTCCAGTGAGCTTAATGTCAGCTTGTCGCTGACGATTTATGCCTCTAAGATGACGTCCTCCAGACTGGGAAAACCACTGCGGTTAGAGGGAGGCAGGAGCACTCCACTAAGGAGTATAAGACTAGGTCACCCCCTCTGGGTCTGGGTCTTGTAAGGAAAAGGCAGAGAGTACCTCATCCGGCCTCCTTAATGGGTAGTTCAAGGCCCAGAATGGGTCCCACTGATGTGCCTCAGCCTGAGCTCTACGCCTTGCCTGGTACTGGTCTCTTACAACCTCCATTGCTAATAGTGACCACACTTCTGTCTGTCTTCCCTCGGCACCATCATTCCTGACACCGAGCAGCTGTGCGTTCTCCATTGAGCCCAGATCGCCCCTATTCTCCCGTGTGGTGAAATTACTCTCCGTGGTACCAACCTCTGGAGCTGTTGTAGTACCACCAGCTTCACCAGTGCTGGTCAGGGCAGAGACTGCTGCCCTTCCTCAACCCCTGGGGTAAGGGATACTCTTCTCCAGCCTCTGAGCACAGTGGGGAAACATCACCTCCCCACTCTCCAAGGTCCTGATCTCATGATCCCTCTGGCTCTGAGAGGGAGTCTACAGCCCCTTGTTATTTTCATAGACCTATGGATTCTAGAGGCATTGCCCATGGTTTCCACTCAAACGGCTCATTGCCTCTTACCCTTATCAGCAGCCTTGGACCTACTGGGCCCCTTGGGGCATACACCCAGTCAGGAATCGGCTGCTTCTGCTCCTCTCAAGTCAAGTCTCCCTTCTCCTATGAGACACTGTACAGTGCTGCAAGGAGCTCAAGTGGCAATTCCTTCTCTGGGGGCATTGCATGAGCAGGGCTCTGAGGAGGAGGATCTACGTGCCAAAGAATCTTTAAGCCCTCTGGTTGGGGACCAAGGATACTTAGCACACAAGCACAGACCCACTGGCCACTGCTGGCCAAAAGAATCCAACCCTGAGCACATGGGGGGCTTGCATGTTGGAAGAGGCGTACTACAGACAATGTAGCTTTAAGAGCCCCAGTTACTGTAGGCTTAGTGACCATTTCATCTTCAGGCACCTCCAGTAGCTTTAAATTCTGTGGCTTGGTCAGCAGTCAATTTTAATTCCATTTAAATACAATACAAATAATTTAATTGTTTAATAGTGGTGAACTTGGACAGTGCAAGAACTGCCCCGAGGCGCTCCCAACAAACTGCATTGTATAAGTATCAGAGGGGTAGTCGTGTTAGTCTGGATCTGTCAAAAGCGACAAAGAGTCCTGTGGCACCTTATAGACTAACAGACGTATTGGAGCACGAGCTTTCCTGGGTCATACATGCGTCTGACGAAGTGGGTATTCACCCACGAAAGCTTATGCTCCAATATGTCTGTTAGTCTCTAAGGTGCCCCAGGACTCTTTGTCACTTTGTATTGTATATAAGCATCTTCTGTACAAGCCATATGCTGGGATGTTTGTCTGAGCCAATAACTAACATTATATGCTTGTTAGAAATACGCAAAAAGGAAAGATGGCCTAGTGGTTAGCACTGTAGTCTGGGACCCAGGAGAGCCAGGTCCCTCTTCCTGTGTGACTTTGGGTGACTTAATCTCTGTTCCCCACCCATACAATGGGGATAACAGCAGTGCTTGACCTCACAGGGGTGTTGCGAGAATAAATACATTAACGATTGTAAGGCCTCAGATGCTACAATTATGGGGACAGTGGATGAAGACTATCAAAACACACACTGATGCTCTGGGCTCGCTCACTCTTTATGCCCCATTCCTAGGGCTGTGAGGAGAAGTTCTGCATGCAGATGACATGTACAATATGCCCATGGATGTTGTGACTGGAATACCAAGTAGTCCATATCGGGTGTGACCCTGCAGCCAATGGCAGAGCTCCCAATGATATCCATTGGGGGTCGGATTGGGTTGCTGACACACACACACACACGCTTTACATCAGATACTAGTTATTTGCTGAATGCCATTTGCCTGCTCAGTATTGAATAATAGGGAGAGGAGACACAATTCCCTGCAGTCTAGTGAGGACACATGGCACTGTCCAGACACATAATACACCAGGGGTGAAATCCTGGCCCCACTGAAGTCAGCGATAAAATTCCAAATGACCCCAATGGATCAGGATTTCACTCCTAGAGATTGGTGTCTAATTTCAGTGTAGGGCTGGGCAGTTTCTCCTTCTGTCCTAGGCCTACCAGCTCCCTCCCGGGCCTTCTCTTGATGTTCCACCTCCCCCAGTAGCATGAAACAGAAACTTGGACCCAAAGGGCATGTGTTTCATGTCCCTATACTTCACAAGCCAAGTTTCCCCTCTGTTTTGCTGGTTACTTAGTGCAGCTAGCCTCAGTCTGTGTGTTAATGAAGTTGATTTGAATTGTTTATCTCTGTGGCAAGGGCCATCAAGGATGCTTCACTCTCCATACGGCAATCCATTGTGCTGTCAGCGTTCCCAGACTCAAAGGCGTTCCATCGAAAGGATGAGGTATAGAGAAGCATACATCTACTGCCCACAGTTAAATCCACCAGCTCCAAAGGGCAGCCACACCATTATTTAGCAGTAATGACTGCTAACATTTCATTCTGCTCACACCTGTCATCTGCATCCTCCACCCTGACACGTTCCCATACTGGCTAAATACATGCACAGAGCACTTCTGATCTGGGGCGGGGGGAACCCCGTGGGATTCTGCATTGACATGTCATAGGGTGACCAGATAGCAAGTGTGAAAAATCGGAACAGGGGGTGGAGGGTATTAGGAGCCCATATAAAAAAAATCCCCAAATATCAGGACTGTCCCTATAAAATCACGACTTCTAGTCACTCTAACACAGTGTTTCTCAAACTGGGGTTGCCGCTTGTGTAGGGAAAGCCCCTGGCGGGCTGGGCTGCTTTGTTTACCTGTCCGCAGGTCCTGCCGATCGAAGCTCCCACTGGCCGCAGTTCACCGCTGCAGGCCAATGGGAGCTGCTGGAAGCGGTGGCCAGTAAGTCCCTCGGCCCGCGCCACTTCCAGCAGCTCCCATTGGCCTTGAGCAGCGAACCGCGGCCACTGGGAGCTGCGATCGGCCAGACCTGTGGACGGGGCAGGTAAACAAACTGGCTCGGCCAGCCAGAGGCTTTCCCTACACAAGCGGTGACCCCAGTTTGAGAAACACTGCCCTAACGTGTCATGGCCTTGGGCGACTCTCTGGCCTGTGCAATTGGCTGATGTGATACCTCCGTTCAATGCTTTCATTTCGTAGCCTAGATGTGGCCACCGAGTAGGAGTGATGCCATGTTGGGATGGCCCTGTCCAGATGTGGTGTTGCCTGCCTGTATCTACTTAGTATTGAGGGAGGGAAAGGGGCGGAGTGCAGGGCCACCCAGACAATTCCGGGGGCCTGGGGTCTTCGGTGGCGGGGGGGCCCTTCTGTTCCGGGACCCACCGCGGAAGTGCCCCGAAGACCCACGTCGGAGGCCCCCCGCACCGCCAAATTACCGCCGAAGTGGGACCCGCCGCTGAAGTGCAGCCTGTTCTTCGGCGGTAATTCGGCGGCGGGGGGGCCCCCACCGCGGGTCTTTGGGGCACTTCAGTGGTGGGTCCCAGAATGGAAGGGCCCCCCGCCACCGAATTACCATTGAAGGCCGAGCTGAACTTTGGCGGCGGGTCCCGCTTCAGCGGTAATTCACCAGTGGGGGGTCCTTCCGCCCCGGAGAGGAAGGACCCCCCGCCGACGAAGACCGGGAGCGGAAGAAGCTCCTGGGCCCGTCCCCGCAAGAGTTTTCCGGGCCCCCCAGAGCGAGTGAAGGACCCCGCTCCAGGGACCCCGAAAAACTCTCAGGGGGCCCCTGTGGGGCCCGGGGCCTGGGGCAAATTGCCCCTCTTGCCCCCCCTGGGCGGCCCTGGCAGAGTGCATCTTCCAGAAGGGACCAACCCAGGGCATAGTGCTGGAACAGAGCACCGGATGTGCTGGAAGCGGAAGAATAATGGAGAAAGCAGCTGGAGAAGACTATAAAAGACCAAAAGGAGGAGTAAGAAGATGGAGCAGTAAATCCCCGTCCCTGTTTTGAGGTTGGCAACGGGTGACAGTGGGGATCCTGAAGAGCTTTGATGGGAAAGGGTTGCTGACTCAGAAGTTAGAAATGGAAAGGATTCATAGTGGGGTTGTTTAGTTCACCCCTGCAGTGGTCAATACATGATTGTTTTACTGAAGATTCTCCAGCCCATGGCTGATTAAAGGACTCAAATATTGAAGTTCCTTTCTAGACTCTTCCTTTTAGAGTCAAAGATGGGTCCTTTCTCTTGCTATCCCAAGTGCCTTGGCAATCCACCGTGAAGACCATTTGGTATAAGAAATAATGTGATGCCAGTGCTGAAAGAAAGGCTAGCACAGACGCAGAGAGAGCTTTACCGGCGGCTGGGACATCAGGGCTTGGAAATTATTCAGGAATAACAAATACGCAGAGATCATTTGCATAAACAAGCAGTGAGAACAATGCATGTTATTTACAGGATTGCTCGCTGCCAAGAGGCGCAAACTGCAGCTGAGATAAATCTGCAATGCAAATCAGGCTTATTTGGAACAAGTGTGGCTTGTTTATGAGCTTGCCCAGCGAGACCAGGGGAACATCTATTACATTCCTCTTTTTCCCCCTTCCTCTCTCCTCTACTGTTTTCCTTAAGAGATTAATGGTAACACTTTGTCTTCTAATGTGACAGTAGCTTATGAATTCTCTGTCTCACCCTCATCCTTAAATTATCCACATAATAAAATATGTAGTCGGTGATTTCAGGTCATAATTTGATCTGCTTAGGAAAGAAAGAGCGTGATGGAGGAGGGCTGCCGGCACACTTCACTCTCCTCCATTTGTCTTGATCATCTTTTCCTAATCATCTGTGTGCATGGAGCGACAGAAGTTGCAAGGAGCTGGCTGATCTGTTTTTCCATGCGCACACACATCAGGGAAGCCCCTGATTCATCTAATTTTGGACCGAAGGGGTGGTGTCACCAAAGTTTGGATCAAACCAGAAGACCTCCCCGGACATAAGCACTGTCTCTGTCCCCACTTCGCCAGGCTAAGAAGGCCAGCATACCTTAAGGGTATGTCTACACTACCAGATTAGTTCGATTTAACTTAATTCGAATTTGTGGAATCGACCTTACAAAGTCGAATTTCTGTGTCCACACTAAAGACACTAATTCGACTTTGTGAGTCCACACTAATGGGGCCAGCGTCGACATTGGAAGCGGTGCACTGTGGGAAGCTATCCCACAGTTCCCGCAGTCCCCGCTGCCCATTTGAATTCTGGGATTTCCCCACAATGCATGCTGGGGGGAAAAATGTGTCAAGGGTGGTCTTGGGTAACTGTCATCATTCAGCGTGCTTTCGGATGTCTCAAGGGGAGATGGAGGAGCTTACTGACTCGCTCGGATCTCAGCGAAACCAATATCCCCATTGTTATTGCAGCTTGCTGTGTGCTCCACAATCTCTGTGAGAGCAAGGAGGAGACTTTTATGGCGGGATGGGAGGTTGAGGCAAATCACCTGGCTGCTGATTATGCTCAGCCAGACAGCCGTGCAATTAGAAGAGCCCAGCGGGAAGCGCTGTGCATCCGGGAGGCTTTGAAAGCTAGGTTCCTCAGGGAGCAGGGTAACCTGTGACTGTTCAGTTTCTTTACAGAGAAGCTGGACCTGCCCCTGCTTCAGTTACTGTTGACTTTCTTCTGCGGTTACATACCCCGTTCACCACGTTTCCCCCCCTTCCAACACACGTTTAAAAATAAAGTTAATGGAACATTGTTAATTAACAACGTTTTCTTTATTAATGAATTCGCGTTAAAGGGTTGAAACAGGGATGCAGACTGTGGTGGGTAGGGTGTGCAGTGATGTTAACGCCGCTTCTACACTCGAGGAATGATAGGCTCCTGATCCTGGAGCGGTCTGCAGTGCCGGACTGGTTGTTTCAACGGAGCCTGCCATCCCTCCTTTTCGGGACGCTGTGTGTGGGGGCTATGTGACCTTGTGGCGGGGAAGGACGGTTACAGATTCCCCTGCTGCGTGGCTCTGTGGTCCGGGACAAGGACCGCTGCATAAGTTCTGTAACCGCCCTCCCATGCCACAAAGTCACGTACCCCCCACCAGGGGCGGCTCTAGAAATCGGGCTGCCCCAAGCAGCAGCGAGCGCCGCGCCGCTTCTTCTTCCCCCGGCGGGGCGGTCCCGCCTTTCCTTCCTCCGGCTGCGGCCGGCGGCCGCGCAGGTCCGCGGGACCGGGGAGCCCGGACCTGCCCCTGCCACAGTCCGCGCAACACGCGAGCCGCCTGGAAGACGAGACGCGCCGCGCGCCCCTGGGCCAGGTCGGGCCGGTCGCCGGGTCCGGTGCCCGGACCGCGCGCGCCGCAGCGGAGCCGAGCGCCCACAATGCTCCCCGGGAAACGGCCGCCCGCCTGCCGCCTGCTTGGCGTTCAGTGTCGCTGCCCCCACTCACACAGAACATGGAAAACACCTCCCAGACCGACCAGGGTGCCTACTGACTGCACTGTGTGTGTGACCTGCTGTTGATCCTGCCCCCGTGTCTGTACCCTGGTAAAGGTGACTGTCCTATGCAATTAACAACCCCCTTCCACCCCCTTCACAAACAGTCTTCTGTAGAAAAACTTGACGGAAATAGTAATTAACAGCAAACTACTTTTAATAATCTACTACCCAGTTAGGGGATGAAACTGGGATTGGGGCTTCGGTGAGCCAGGAAGGGAAGGACTTCTCAACATTTAGGGAATGAGAGCCTTCTTGTATTTGTGCACTCTGCAGGGGTGCAGTGACAGTTTTCACGGCCCCTGTTGCCCCTCCTTCTTGTTACTTTGGGTGAGGGAGGGTTGGGACTTTGTGGCGGGGGAGGGCAGTTGCAGATACAGTTCAGGGGGGCTCTGTCCTCCTGCCTGCGGTCCTGCAGAACATCCACAAGGCACCGGAGCGTGTCAAATTTTCCCTGGGCATTTCCTGTGTGGCTGGTCAGAACATCCAAGCTCGGACTGCTGTCCAGAGCGTCAACAGAGTGGTGCACTGTGGGATAGCTCCCGGAGCTACTAAGGTCGATTTCCGTCCACACATAGCCTAATTCGACATAGCCATGTCGAATTTAGCGCTACTCCCCTCGTCGGGGAGGAGTACAGAATTCGAACTAAAGAGCCCTCTAGGTCGAACTAATTAGCTTCCTGGTGTGGATGGGTGCACGGTTAAGTCGAATTAACGCTGCTAAATTCGACATAAACTCCTAGTGTAGACCAGGCCTAAGAGATCTCATCCGGCTAATGCATTAATTGCCATACGTCATTACTAAGCATCATGGAGGGATTTTAAGCCTATGCTTAATTGATCCATGTTTTAATGGAGCTAATTGTAGTGTGGCAAACACCCCTGCCAGGCATAAAACCCTTCCCTGGCACATCATTCAGGATGGCTATGCCGATGGGCATTGATCTGATGGTCATGTTCCAACTTGCAGTTCAGTAGTTGGGTGCTGGGGAACAGTGGGGGAGGAGTCCTTTGGATTGCTCTTAGCTTTCTCCCTCCACCCCATGCTGTTCAATTCAGCTCTCCTGAAATGTAGTGGCTGCCTTTCTCCTGGGGCTCCAGGAGGGCATCACTTTTGCTTCAAACATAACACACTGGCACTCAAACTTCTGCTTGAAAGCCACAGACCTTTGCCCAGTGATGTGGAAGAATGCCTCAATAGGCAGGCTGCAAGAGAGAATTGGTATGCGTAAGTAAGTAGCATTTGCTATATTAGAAGAGATTCCAAGCTAATAGCATGCCTCCATCACTGACCATTGCTAGTTCCTTCACAGGAATGTCTGAACACTCCACAATCTAATGGTGTATACTACACCAAGGGGAGAGCTTGCTTTCTGACTGCAGCTGCTGATCAGTTTCTGCCTTGGAGCGTGAGGATGGACATTCCTTGCGGTATTTAGCCATCACATGCCAGTAGAAGGCAGTGGTTGGTCCCCTGTACATAAACACTATATCCAAGCAGTAGCACCACAGTGTGTGGTGTTAACTGCAGGGGATCTCACCTGTCTGTAACCTAACTTTTTCCTGCAGAATTAAAAAAAAAAAAAAAAAGCTTGTTCAGCCTCCCCCCTTGTTCTGTTCCCCTTCTCCTGCTCGAATACATGACATATGTGTTTACGTATTTCAGTGCCCCAGAAGAGACTGTGATGTCACACACATTGGAATGGGAGGTGACTGATTGACTCAGGGAGGAGAAGTATGAACCTCTCCATACATTCAGCCGTACATCCATGAAGTCGCCCTTCCACATACCCTCCCTCTCACATGTATGATGGCCCCATTGCAAGACAGCTCTGTAGAGAGGGCAATAGTGAGTTAATACAGGAGGTGCCAGCGGATGCCACACAGGAGGATTTTGCATGGTTCCTGGGTTTTGTAGAAGCAACATTCCCTGTCTGTGCACTGCAAGCGGCTTCCTCCTGCAGCTCTTTCCACGAAGCTCTTGACAGGTTCCATCCTCAGTGAAAACTGCCTGGGGAACTTCTTTAAATACAAGATTATAAGCGGTTTGCTTGGTCAACGTGGACCACGGGTCCAGTTTCCACCTCCCAGCCTTTCATCCTTGCGAGATATAAACAACTCCCATTGACGGTCCTGGACAATGGCCGTTAGTCATCTCCTGCAGCAGCAGAACCGCAGCCCATGTCCCTGGCTTGTATAGCACACTTTTCAGGGGTGTCTAGTGCTCACTGAGCTGTGTTAGCACTGATCCCTTTTAACCTGCCCCCCGTTAGCCAGGGTGGTCACAGTAACAAAACCAATTGAATGTACTATTACCCCTACGCCTGCATTTCCAGCTCTACACCATCCGGCCCATGTATTCCTACTGAGCAGCAGGTGCAGGCTGGGCAGTGAGCACACTGCTAAGGGCATGTCAATGAAGTGCAATCTGCGAAAACAACCGAGGCATCTTCCCTCTGGAGCCAGGGACACCCTGCAGGTTTGAAATCGGAGCACAGGCCCGGTCGCACTGTGTGTTTGCCAGCAGCCTCCAAAAGCAGACTGGCTCAGATCAGCCAACTCCCGTTGCACAGAGCATCTGTTTCTGTGCTTGGGGCCTGGATGGCGTCTCGGCCATAGTGTTTCCTTGTCAGGCTGAAAGCACCAGCACACATGGGATGGCAGCTGCTGTAGGAATGGGGAAGGAGAGACAGGGCTAAATCCTGGCTGTCCCTCCCCAGATGAACTGGTGAGGGGAGAGGGTGCTGGGTGTCTCTCCTCCCCTCACCTGGCACTCTCATGCGGGAACCAGACACAACACCGTGCTACCACTCCTTAAAGCACCAGTGCGTGGAGCTTGTCAGAACACCTCGCGGCCCTCTCTGGTCCCATGGGGGGATGGCCAGTCCCGAAAGAGAGGGCCAATATGCTGGCTCAGGCCATTGGACAATACAACCCTGAGGGAGAGAGCGGCCATATTGACTTGACCATTGGGTCACACCGCCCCAAAGGAGAGGGTAGTCATATTGGCTCTGGCCATTGGGTCACACAGCCCTGAGGGAGACAGCAGCCATATTGACTTTAACCACTAAGGATGCTCGGGTGAACTTAGTCGCTGGGCTATAGCAACCCTTACACTGCCCCAAAGGGGACAAGGCGCACTTGCCCTGTGACACCAATTTTTTCAATCTTCCCTCATAGGTCATGTTTTCTAGACATGTTTTCCCACTGGCCTCCTGCCTGAAGTGGAGACCAAAGGTGAAACAGGCCCATATTACAATTGGCAGGCTGAGCGGGACTTTTAAAAAAGATGTTTTCAAATAGGAATTACCAGCCTGGTCTGGCATCCTCTTTCTGGCAGTGGCCAGCTCTGGATGCTTCTGAGGCAGAATCTTGCAGTGGCAGTGATGGGATAAGCTGCTCCCCAGGAAAGTTCTCTCCTGCCCCCCCATCTCTTAAAGGTGGGTTCCTGCCCTGAACCAGGAGGGTTTCTACCCCTTCCAAAGCTTTGGGTTACATTGAGGGGAGGGATAGGTCAGTGGTTTGAGCATTGGCCTGCTAAACACAGGGTTGTGAGTTTTAATCCTTGAGGGGGCCATTTAGGGAACTGGGGTAAAAATCTGCCTGGGGATTGGTCCTGCTTTGAGCAGGGGGTTGGACTAGGTGACCTCTTGAGGACCCTTCCAACCCTGATAGTCTGATTGGGTTAATCCTTATAGTTATTGTCCCTCTCCTGATAGCAGTGTGTCTCCTTAGTTGAGCAGTAGAGGGCGGGGCCTTACAGGTCAGTTTCCCTGTGGAGGAGGGATCAGTGATGTGGCATTCTACCTGTGACTCGCTTCACTTGCACACATACCAGTCCTGGAACGGAGATGCAGGCAGCCCCTTCTCCCAAGAATTTCAGCCCAACCTCTGTGTCTCTGAGAGCAACTTTGCACCAAGAATTGATTCTAATCAGAGCCCAGCCAACTCTCCTGGGGCTCATCCAGCTCCTCCCCCTCAGCACCATGCATAATCAAAACATAACAATGACATAAGCATTTCCTCCATGCCTAACAGCTTGCTTGCATGCTCAGAAAAAGAACTTGGAAAATTATGTGTAACAGCACCACCTGGTGATACCTGCCATGCCATTGATGCATCTTTGGGTATTCTTGTTATCTGCACAAATGTTCAATCCTTTTTTTTATTCAATCCTGCTAAAATCTTGACTTCAATGATATCTTGTGGCATTGAGTTCCACAGGCCAATTGTGGAATATTCCCTTTATTTGCTGAATATCGCTAAATTCTCCACATGTGGGTGTCTAAATGAATAGCAGGGGTGGCTCCAGGCCGCAGCACGCCAAGTGCGTGCTTGGGGCGGCATGCTGCGGGGGGGCGCTCTGCCGGTCACCAGGAGGGCGGCAGGCGGCTCTGGTGGACCTCTGGTCCTGCGCCTTCGGTGGAGCATCCGTAGGCAAGCCTGCAGAAGGTCCACCGGAGCCACGGGACCAGCGGACCCTCCTCAGGCACGTCTGTGGGAGGGCCACCGGAGCCACGGGACCGGCAACCGGCAGAGCGCCCCCTGCTGCGTGCCACCGTGCTTGGGGTGGTGAAATGGCTAGAGCTGCCTCTGATGAATAGCCCAATTTTTAGAAGTGATGAGCCTGGATTTGGGTACCTAACTTTAGGTTCCTTTTAAAAGTTTGGTTCTTTATAGTGTTTAATTTCTATAGCCCTTTAAAAAATGAACTATTGTCTCCCTGAACACATTTAGACCTATTGCAAATGCACATGCAGGCGTCTTGTCGCAGGGCTGGCCCTGAGAGGGACTCCTCTTGTAGAGTTGCAGGTGAGCCCAGGGCTGTCCACAGCCATTTAATACGAATTATAAATGACAACACAGTAGCAGCTAAGATGACCCAGCAGAGGTCAGGGCCTGCATTGTGCTAGGCACTGTGCATACACATAGTCAGAGACTGCTCCTGCGCCAAAGAGCTTACAGGTGGGAGGGGAAGAGACTTGCCCAGGATTGCACAGAGTTCAGTGGCAGAGCTAGAAGTAGAATCCATGTCTCCTGGCTCCCAATCCGGTACCCTAGCTATTAAACTAGGCTCATGATTGCAGGGGTGCTAGCACTGGCTTGTGTTTAAAAGGAAGAGGTAGAGAATAACTTGTTTCCAGGGATGAGGGATGGAAGCCTGTAGAGACACAAGAATATGGGCTCTACAAAGAGAGAGAAGAAAAATCGGGGCAAATTTTGGGCTTCTTGACTGTGGCAATATCCCTTAAGGCTATTTATAAATGTCTGGCAGTAGAAATCTAGCCATCTCTCTGCCTGCTTGTCTAGCTAGATCTGTTGTTTTCTCCTTTCCATACTGTTATCAGCAAGCAGTGCTGTCTGGGCAATGCAGCCAGCCACGAGCCAGGCGTCACCAAAGCAGCAGCAAGAACTACATCACGGGGATTGTGGGTGGGTGGGGTTTCTATATGCAGTAGAAACCGGTGACCAGGCATCAACTGAAAGGTGAGTTAAGGGTTAACACTGGGAGAAGAGAATGCATTTTTAGATAATGTTTTCACCTCTTAGCTCAGTACACAGGCCCTGACTCTAGCTGAAAGCTGGTGTTAAGGTCCTCTACCACTCTGACCCCTGTAGGGGTATCAGAGGGGTAGCCATGTTAGTCTGGATCTGTAAAAAGCAACAAAGGGTCCTGTGGCACCTTATAGACTAACAGACGTATTGGAGCATGAGCTTTCGTGGGTGAATACCCACTTCGTCAGATTCTCCAATACATCTGTTAGCCCATAAGGTGCCACAGGATTCTTTGTCGCTTATAATAACACTGATTTTATAAAACCTCCCCATCCATCCTATCCCAATGCCTTTGTGTCCCCCTGCCCAGAGGAGGGCTCATCATCACTGGAACACCCAGAGCTGTCAGATTTTAATACTGGCTTCTAGATTTGAACATAGATTTTAATTGCTTTAATATACTCTTCAATGTGCTGTAACATTTGAATGGATTGCACTTGATAATAGCAGCAATAAAGGGTGCTTTGCATTTTTAAAAACTGAATTTATAATACCCTGCTGAATATTGATGTCTCTCCAGGATATTTCCAGTCTCTCCTGAAGTTCGAAGCTGCTTTTTCCTTCTGACAATTATAAAGGTTTTGAAAGTTCCCTACAACTTTTGTAAAATCAGGGTCTGTCACTCTGTCATCAGGGAATCTTACGTTCTTATCTAGGTGTAGATGCCATAGCAGCAAGGGTGCTACAGAATTGTTCTCGCCACATGATTAGGGGGTCTGCATTACTGAGCCATGACCATTAATACTATCTCCAAAAATGAGTGGTAAATAAATCTCAAAGTGCCATCCTGGGTCTATCCTGGTATTTCTTTATGCACCTTCTTTTCTTTGGGGTTTGTCCTTTTTTCAAGTCATCGCTTGGTGGTTTTTTTTGTTTGTTTGTTTGTTTGTTTGTTTTTGTCTTTGAAGTCTGTTAATTACTATGGAAACGGTGTCATTTATACCGATGGAATTTGGCAAGATCCAAAGGTGTAGACTCAAGTCACTTGAAATAATCGCCTGAGCTTTATTCTGTGGATTGGGAAATGAACATATTGAGGGGATGGTTTCTGTGACCGCAGAGGGGTTGTGAGGAGAGGGGATGGGGGCTTAAATGGTGTTGGTTTAAGGGCATGAGGAAGGGAAGAGTTTGAGGACACACAGAGTTGTACAGGGGGCTGGCATGAAAAGGGGCAGGGCTGAAGGCCATACACCATTCATTCTGTGGACTTTGTCCCTTTCAGGGCATGAATCCATCGGTACTTCCTGAGACTTGCATTGTGAGAGCTCCCTAATGCATGAGAGGCAACACTACCAAACCCAATGCTTTGTGGAGACCCATTATCCAGGGGCATATCGCTGCAAGTCACACATCTCCATGAAATTATGGATGACGTAAAGCAACAGTATGTTTTTGATTGGGGCCTACGAATAGCTATCAAAAATAATTTACTTTACATTTTTTAGAGACCGACATTGTTACTGAAACCAAAGAACGGGAGATGAGAGAGGACAATGGCTGATGGCATGTGCCACTGTGTAGAAGTGTGTAAATATATATAGATGGATCACAGGCATTAGAGGTGAAAAAAACCTACTAGGCCACCCAGTCCCTCTCCCTGCCAGTGAAGGATTGTTTCCCATTGCACATTTACCTAGCGCTGTGGCCAGGCTGGTGTTTATAAGACCCAACTGCTGGAGTTCCCCTCCTAGATCACCCCCAGCCTCAGAGTCACAATTAGGAAGTTCTTCCTGGCAATATTGACCAAACACAGCTCTACTTCAAGTATGAATTGAGCCTCAAGGCCTAAATCGATAGCTGCTGGCTGATCTCATGGAGCTGGCTCCTCCTCCTCTATTTCCGTCTGGTAAATCCCATTAACAGAGGATAAATCTATTCTCGACCCCTTCCTAATGGCATTGGCTGCCTGCGAGGTATGCCTGGGAATGCTTGTTGTCATAAACCAACCCTGCGGTGTGTGAGAGAGAGATGACCATGCTCTGAAAGAGGCAGAGCAGCTCTGGCCTAACTGCTCCTTTTCTTAACTCCATCCCGTTATCTTCAGGGTATGTCTACACTATGGGATTATTCCGATTTTACATAAACCGGTTTTTTAAAACAGATTGTATAAAATCGAGTGCATGCGGCCACACTAAGCACATTAATTCGGCGGTGTGCGTCCATGTACCGAGGCTAGCGTCGATTTCCAGAGCGTTGCATTGTGGGTAGCTATCGCATAGCTATCCCATAGATCCCGCAGTCTCCCCCGCCCATTGGAATTCTGGGTTGAGATCACAATGCATGATGGAGCAAAAACAGTGACACGGGTGATTCTGGGTAAATGTTGTCTCACTCAATCCTTCCTCCGTGAAAGCAACGGCAGACAATCATTTCATGCCCTTTTTCTCTGGATTGCCCTGGCAGATGCCATAGCATGGTAACCATGGAGCCCATTTAGCCTTTTTTCACTGTCACCGTATGTGTACTGGATGCCGCTGACAGACGCGGTACTGCAGTGCTACACAGCAGCATTCATTTGCCTTTGCAAGGTAGCAGAGACAGTTACCAGCCCTATTACACCATCTGCTGCTTTGGAAATTGGCGATGATGGTTACCAGTCTTTTGTACCGTCTGCTGCTGTCATGGGTGCTCCTGGCTGGCCTCGCTGAGGTCAGCCGGGGGCGCATGGACAAAAATGGGAATGACTTCCCAGGTCATTCCCTTCCTTATGTTTTGTCTAAAAGTAGAGTCAGTCCTGCCTAGTATATGGGGCAAGTCTACTAGAGAACCAGAAAGCACAGCCGCTCCGGGTCAGAGCCCCAGGTATCCCACAGAAATGATGAGCTGCATGCCATTCTAGGGGGTGCCCCTGCAACAACCCCACCCGTTGCTTCCCTCCTCCCACACCCCTCCTGAGCTACCGTGGCAGTTATCCCCTGATTTGTGTGATGAAGTAATAAAGAATGCAGGAATAAGAAACACTGACTTTTTAGTGAGATAAAATGAGAGGGCGGCAGCCTCCAGCTGCTATGATATTCCAGGCAGGACATCTCCATTACTCATTAAAGGGTTGTGGGGGAGAGGAGCACAGCCTCCCGCTGCTATGAGAGTCCAGAATCTCCATTAGACATTAAAGGTGGGGGGGGAGAGGAGCTCAGCCTCCAGCTGCTATGATGAGGACGGTTACCAACCCTATTGCACCATCTGCCAGGACTGAATCTCCAGGACACAAAGCTTAAAGAAGGGAATGACCAGGAGTCATTCCCATTTTTGCCCAGGCGCCCCCGGCCGACCTCACCGAGGCCAGCCAGGAGCACTCACAGGATGATGACGAGGACGGCTATCAGTCATTTTGTACCGTACCGTCTGCCACCGTGGAGGAGAGGGGAGAGGATGCTGCTGTTTAGCGCTGCAGCACCCTGTCTACCAGCAGCATCCAGTAGACATACGGTGACATTGAAAAGAGGCGAGAAACAATTTTTTTCCCTTTTCTTTGGGTGTGTGTGTGTAAATTGATGACATATTCCCTGAACCACTGGCGACAATGTTTTTGACCCTTCAGGCATTGGGAGCTCAGACAAGAATGCAAATGCTTTTCAGAGACTGCAGGAACTGTGGGATAGCTCGAGTCCTCAGTCTCCCCTCCCTCCCTCCATGAGCGTCCATGTGATTCTTTGGCTTTCCGTTACACTTGTCACACAGCACTGTGTTGAGTTCCTGCTGTGGCCTCTGTCTATCATAGCCTGGAGATTTTTTCAAATGCTTTGGCATTTCGTCTTCTGGAACGGAGCTCTGATAGAACGGATTTGTCTCCCCATACAGCGATCAGATCCAGTATCTCCCGTACGGTCCATGCTGGAGCTCTTTTTGGATTTGGGACTGCATGGCCACCCGTGCTGATCAGCGCTCCACGCTGGGCAAGCAGGAAATGAAATTCAAAAGTTCGTGGGGCTTTTCCTGTCTACCTGGCCTGTGCATCTGCGTTCAGATCACTTTCAGAGCGGTCACAATGGTGCACTGTGGGATACCACCCGGAGGCCAATATCGTCGAATTGCGGCCACACTAACCCTAATCCGACATGGCAATACCGATTTCAGCGCTACTCCCCTCGTCGGGGAGGAGTACAGAAATCGGTTTTAAGAGCCCTTTATATCGATATAAAGGGCTTTGTTGTGTGGACGGGTGCAGGGTTAAATCGGTTTAACGCTGCTAAATTCGGTATAAACGCGTAGTGTAGACCAGGCCTCAGTTTTAATCCCTTGTCCAGCCTCTTCCTGGGTGTTTACACCCTTTGGAATATTTCCAGGCTGTTGTCATGTTTTTCCCCCTACTTAGATCACCCCTGAGCCACCCTTTGGCTCACTGGCTTCATGGGGCCTTCGCGCCTGCTTGAAGTTAGTCATGTTCTTAAGAACATGGCTGAACTGGAGCCTTCATCTTTCCTCAGGAATCCATCTCTGATCGTTCTGGTGGCTCAGCTCAGAACCTCCTCCAATTTGCCTGCATCTAACGCCTCTCACCAGCATCCCTTTAATTGGCAATGCCGTGACTCAGGGCCACTGAAACCTTCCATCCCCTCCCATGGTTACTGCCGCTTCCCCCCTCCCTCCCAGCACTATGTGACCTTCACAAAGTTCAATTGATCCTTTGGTGATCATTTTGAGGTCTCTCTACCTCCCCCTCCCTCTTCAGCCAGTCAAACTCTGGTTTATTGACAGGGCCGAGGCAGCCCCTGGGCTTTTCCAACAAGCCAACCATAGCACGCTGCAAAATAATTAGTTGCTGAGGTGTCAGGAGCAGATGTTGAGCTGACATCTCTCGTTTGTGGGTGTAAGCTTCAGCCGGTCTCTGCCTCACACTAAATTATCAGCGGCTTGCTTGACACTGTGATTTTCTGCCATGCAACCTGGCGTTTCTCCCATGGAGGATTAGTAAAAAGCTTCTCACTGCCCTTTCTCCATTGCCCTTTGCCTTCGTACAGTCTTTTTTTCCTTCCCTCCTTTATTTTATGGAATAGGAGTGGGTTTTTTTAAGTCAGAAATCCCAAGCGCTGGAAGAAAAACTCTCTCCATTTTCCCCAAGCATGGACCCAGGTAACTAGCCTCAGCAACGAGGAATTAACTGTTTGGTGACAAATAGCCCTTGGCACTCTCGCTCAGGCCGCCAGCTGTGTCTGGAGAGAAGGAATAGTCAGCTCTGAGGCAATGCTAGTAAGCAGGGAATGGAGGCTCTGTTTTTCCTCTTGCAGCGGTTCAATTACCAGGCAGCTTTGTTTCTGAAAGACCTCATGAGACTCACCAACAAACACTGTGATTGGAAGCCATTTGAGCCGTTGTGCCATGGCTGAGGCTTTCAAAGCAGCCGCGGGGATTTAGACACACAGCTGCCATGAGCATCAATAGGAGCGTGTGTCAAAATCCCCAGGGCTGCTTTGGGAATCTCAGCTCTAGCGAGGAGGGTTTCCTCCCTCTCCTACGAAATGTCGCATTGCTGGAGGGGCCTAAGCTTTAGGTTTGAAACATCTTTACTCCCTGGAACAAGGGGTTCAGATCCCAGCCGTGTCAGCTCAGCTGGTCACACCTGGGGTACAGAGGGGAGGGATTCTGCCCTCCCGCTCTGCCAGTGAAGAGCAGCTTCACTGCCCCACGGGGCAGGGCCTGACTATAGCCATGGAGTGCTCCGTGTAAATTAGAGCAGCCCAAAGGTGGCTTGAAGCTCAGCATGGAGGCTCAGCAAGAGTATTTTTTTTTCAAGTTGGTCCCTTTAGAAACCAAGATTCTGTGTCGTCATCCTATAGCACTTTCCTATAGAGATTTGTCTTGTTGGTCTTGGCCAGAGGTAGCTGCATTTCAACGATGCAGTGTGTGATCTACAGAGTTGCAAAGTGCACTGTGATACTTTGGATTGATGGGCAGTCAGTCATTATCATAAGCTAGGGACAGGTTCTGTTCCTCTGTCTTCAATCCTCTCCTTGTAACTTCGTTAAGTCTCTGCAGCCAATAATGGTGATGTCCTACCACAAGTGTTCTGACTTCAGGAGTAGGAAATAAGCAACAGGAGAGGAATTGCCTCTGCAGCAAAGATCTTGTCATGCAGCCCCAGCTGGTAATTTAAACAAGGAGCAAAGCAAAGCAGATCTGCCTCTAAGCAGAATGCTTTCCCATTTTTTCCATGAGGCATCCAGCAGTTTTGTTAGATTTCATCCCCCACGACGGTTATTGCCGTGTCTGAAGTCATACTCTCTGGTTATGACATCACAGCCGGTTGCCCTGGAAGTGATTACGATGGCATGATACCAGAATTATTTGACATCAGGAGGGGGACTTAGCTGCAGAGCTAGTGGATTCATTATAAAGACAAAGGTCTTGTTTTCATGCAAATGTCTCTAATAATAGCTACAAGAAAAAAGCCCAGGGAAAGAGAGAGAGAATCTGCATGAGAGAGAAGCCAAATTGTCTCCAAAGAGAATATGTTCTGAGTTTTCCTTGGGGTTTTGACAGCTCAGCAATGGAGCGACAGCACTTACAATCATGCCATATGTCAGTGAGACTTCTGAGGGCACAAACTGTATATGCAGAGGTAGGAGTTTGGTTCCTAGAGGCCATGTGCTCCAGTGGCCAAGGAGTCAGGAGACATTATTTATTTATTTATTATTGCTTTTGCTGTAGAATTTGGGGGCTAGAAGAGTGGAGAGCTGGCAGCTGGGTCAATAGGGGGACGCAGGAGGATATCGATATCTATGCATATGAGAGACCAGGGGCTTGTCACTCTTTGGGCTGAGGGCTGTGATTTCTTTTATGTCTGTTCAGCACCTAGCACATTCTGGGTGCTACTACAATCAAATACGGACGGGGTTTTCTCAGCCAGAGGGCGCTGTGGAGACGTGTTCTCCAGCCGGGAGAACAGTTTTCCCCTCGCCGTTCAGCTCCCAAGGCGGGAGCAAAGTTTATGCTGACCAAACAGGCACAGGCAGTTGTTGGCACTACGCAGGGGTGCCGATAAAGCAGGCACACCCAAGTGCACAGCTGCATTATAAACACATGCTTATGCCAAGCCCTGTTTCTTAATGGTCTCCAATATCTTTCCTGGCCCTTGGATTAGTTGTTTGTTCTGCAGATTTACCTCACTGTAATGCAGAGTGCCGGAGGCTCTTCTTACCCCATTCTCCATAGGGAGAGTATGGGATGGGGCACTCTGCCACCACAGTGGAACTGGCCCTGGGTACAGTATGCTGTAGGAGGCCTCAGGGCACCAGGACGACTAGCTAACTAAGCAGAGCTGGGATAATGCAGCGCCCGGATCTGTGCTGTGACACATTCTTCACTGGCAACGGGGGGAGGGGGAGGGCATTGCCTGGATCTGCTTATTTCTCAAAGGATCTTGGTGTGAGCTCTGCCAGGCCAGATCCTCAGGCCAACCCATATGAGCCCAAGTCTCCAGCTCAGATTCCTCTCCTCTCAGTTGCTGCCCCGCTCCTGTGAGATCCACTAAACTTGCTGAGCGGAGGGTGTAATAGCGCTCCCAGAAGCAGCGCCGTGAACGTTTCCCCCCCAACTCCTCTTCCTTACCGAACTGCTCACCTGGCTGACGCTTGGAGGGTGGGTGCAGTTCCACTCTCACTGAGCGGCAACATGGAACACATCTAAGCCCCAGCCCCGACCAGGGAGATGGAGTCCTCCAAGTCACAGCAGACGGGGCGGCTCTGACATCCCGGAGCCGCCCCGGAGTGAGCACAAGGGGAGGATGAGGGCCAGGAAGTACGTGGCCAGTCCCTTAGTTCTGAGGAACACTGGGGCTGCTTGTTCCTGCTCCATGCTGAATAAGGGGTGGGGGGCAGGCAAGGCTGTGGCTCCACCACCCCGTCACCACCAAAGGCTGCTGAAGAGGGCCAGCGTGCTGGGGAGCAATCTCCTTTGTGCCTCTGGGGGCGTGTTAGGATAAAGAGGAACCCTAGGGAAACGATGGGGCCCTATGGAGGCTCCCGTAGAGCAGGGCCGCTTCACACTGCTCTCTACACAGGGCTGTGACTTGCAAGCTACAGTCTAGTCCCCTGTGTGCAGAAAACACCCTCCCATCAGATGTGTGTCTCTTTTCTCAGAGCCTGTCTTCATTGCTACCTGCGCGCACATGCAGCCTGCTCAAGGGCTGAACAGGAGAAACCAGACAAATCTCCCTGCCACAGACAGGTGAACATTCCATCCATCTTCCCAGTCCCTGGATTGTGCTGCCAGGGGCTGGGGATGAGGATATATTTTTCTACTACAGCCTCTTCCACTTCGGGCGGTGGAGGGGGAATGGGGAAATGCCACAGCAGCCAGAAAGCAAACCTGCATGTGTGCTCAGCTGTCAGGCTGCGAAACGACCAGGATTTTGTTGATTGCAATCGGACATGTTTCCCGTCCTAGTCAACGTTTCAAGAGCGCGAGGAAAATTTTAAGAGCACTGGAAAACACAAATTACTTGTGTAACTTGGTCAACTGCTTCCTGAGTGCTGCCTCGTGGCCAGGGGCAATTCTGCAGACCCCTGCCTCCATCTCCCTTCTTCAGGACCCCTTAAGAACTCCAACCATCTTTTTCCTGGCTAACACCACCCCTGCCTTGTTTAACAACAGAGTCAGCTCAAAACTATCCTCAAGGTCCCCAAAAAACGGCCATTGCCACCATGCAAAAGTTCACACTCAGCTCTGGCATCTTCTACCCCACCCAGAGCTCATCTTCTGTCACGGTCTGCTCTTCATGTAGCCACCACTCCCAGCCCTTCTGAGCTGGAGCCCAGCTTTCTGGCTCCAGCTTCCAGACCCCAACCTTTCTCCCAGCACGGGTCTCCTGCAAGAGCCTCCTACTTCTCTGCAGCTGTCTGCAACCACTTCCTCTCCCTGTTCCCTATAAGGAGCCAGAGAGATCTGCTGTCAGGCCCCATCAAGGCTGCTAATGAAGCCCAGGCAGCCTGGAGCAATTTCAGGCCCAGTGCCCACCTCTGTCAACTGCCTCCTTGGCTTTACTCTGGTTTATCCTCAAACCGCTAACCACTTTTAGTTGGATTCCTGTGGAATCTGAATCGGCATTCCCAGATCATTAGAATACCTTGGATGTCAGCCAAGAATGAGTTGTTGCCTTGAAATCAAACTACGTTTAAAAAAAAAAAAATCCATTCTTTGCATTCCTCTGCCCGCCCTATGCGTGCACTCTCTTGCAAACAAAATAACCATGCGGATGGGCTCAGATCCAAGAGCTGGTCTGTGCAGGTACTGCTAATAAAAATATATTCTTGCCTGTTAGTAACATTATGGTCTCTATTCAGTGGAGCCCAGCACAAGACATCTGTGAATAAAGGCACAACCACACACCTCTCAGGGTTCAGACGATGGCACAAAGAGATCAAGCATCACTCTTTGTCAGAGAAAGGATGTTCTCATGGTTAAGACACTGCACTGGGACTCAGGAGACCTTGAGGTCAAGTCTTTGTACTGTCACAAACTCCCTGTGGGACCTTGGCCAAGTCACTTAGTCTCTCTTGGCCTCAGTTCCCCCTCTGGGGAGTTGGAGATAATAATACTGCCTTTGTCTAGCTAGATGGTAAACTTTGTGGCATGGCCTCTCTCACTGTTTCTACAGCACCTAGCACAATAGGGACTTTTTTCTTCATTGGACTCTGGATCAGGGGTGGGCAAACTACGGACCGTGGGCTGGATCCAGCCCCTCAGGGCTTTGGAACCGGCCTGTGGGATTGCCCCCTGTGGCACTGTGGGCCCTGAGCCGCTCTCAGAAGTGGCTGGCACCACATCCCTGCAGCCCCGGGGGAGAGGGAGCAGAGGGCTCCGCACACTGCCCTTGCCTGTGGGCAAGCTTGCCCGAAGCTCCCATTGGCCAGGAACGGGGAACCGCGGCCAATGGGAACTTGCGGGGAGGTACCCACAGGCAAAGGCAGTGTGTGGAGCCTTTTGCTCCGCCTCCCCCAGGGGCTGCAGGGACATGGTGCCAGCCACTTCCCGGAGCGGGGCTGGGATGGGGCCAGGGCAGGCAAGCAGGGAGCTTGCCCTGGACCTGGTGTGTGCTGCTGCCACCCTGGAGCCACTCCAGGTAAGTAGTGCCAGGTTGGAGCCTGCACCTCAACTCCCTGCTCTGAGCCCCCCTAGTCCTCTGCCACACCCCTCCTGCACCCGAGCCCCCTGCCACACCCTGCACCCCTCCTGCCACATCCCGCACCCCTCCTTCACCCCTGCCCTGAGCCCGCTCCCGCACTCTGCACCCCTCCCTGTGCACCACTGCCCTGAGCCCCCTCCCGCACTGTGCACACCCTCTTGCACGCCAACCCCCTTCCCTGATCCCCCTCGTACACTCTGTACCCCTCCTCTGCCCCAACCCCCTGCCCTAAGCCCCTTCCTGCACTCCATCCCACACCCCAACCCCCTGCCCCAGCCCTACATTCATGGCCCTGCATGCAATTTCCCCACCCAGATGTGGCCCTCGGGCCAAAAAGTTTGCCAACCCCTGCTCTGGATGCTCAACAAATAGAAATACCCATCTTTGCAATGATTATAGCACCATGATGCTGTTTGGGGAGGGGTTGTCTGGCTACCTATCCAAACATCATCTAGCCACCTATGCTGCAGCCCCCATTCCTCAACGCCTGGATTGTCAGCTGGTATACATTGATAACATTCCTTTTAACTCAGTGCTAGTTTACACCAGCTGGGGACTTGGCCTTTCCTCAGTGCTGCTGTATGTAAAACAAGTGAACAACTCTATTATTCGGTTACCCCCGAGGCTTGAGAAAGTGGATATTAAAAAGCGAGAGACCACAAAACTAGATTAAAGTATATTAAATATCCAGCTACGAACATCTTAGATTTGTTTGTAATAAAAATCATGTCGTTTTAAATTTCTTGCTTTTAATATGCTCTTGCAAAGCCCCCCCGGTGATTTTTGTTAGTTGTTTACATTGCTATTTGTCTAAGTGTGTCTGCACTGTCTCCTCGCAGTTGCTTTGGTGCAGTTGATGTCAATGGAGGTGGCTGGCGTAACCGAGAGCCTGGGATACAACGTATGAGTAATGCAATCAGCTGTTCATAAGGGAGCTGAAGAGGCCCGGGTGGACAGGGAAGTGGTGGAGATTGCAAGGATGCAAGAGCAGGAATGGCGGGAGCTCTCCCAGGAAGTACGTCTTGACAAATCTCGAACCCCTGTGGGAGTAGGAGGGGGGATTCAGATCTGAGTCTATCAGACTCCCCCTTCCCCTCTGCCTTTCTGGTGAAATCTCACTAGAAGAGAATTTCTAGCAACATAAGAAAGAGCCTGTCTCAGATTCCATTTCCAGCCCTTACCCAAACCAAGGAGCTCAGAGGCAGGCAGAAAAGGAACCCCAACTAAGTGAAAACCTTTCCAAATCTCAGTACAGGTTGGATTCCCAGGGTAACTAAAGGGTCAGATCAGTTCTGTTTCCACATGAACTATTTAGCACTGCCTGGTGTTGTGCAGCTCACCCTCCACAGCATGGCCATAGGACTTTGAAAAAAACCTAGTCAGTGAAATAGATGGATTGAGATGAAAATCTGATGGAAACTTGGGACCCAAAGTGCCACTTGGTCCTTGGGGAAGAATGGTTTAGAGTAGGTTGGCCACAAGTAAGAGAATTTCTCAGGAGCCAACCCAATGGATGCTATGGGCGAATCACTGGGACTCAGCACCAGTGGATGTTCCAAGCCCCCAACACAGTTTCGACTGGTCACTGGAGCATGTTGGATCCTACTAGCATGTCTTGACTGTTCCAATGAATGCCCCAATGTGGATGAACTATTGAGCCGGCCTAGATCCTTTTTCTACTCTGGACCCCAGGATCCTGGGAAGCAGGCTGCATGCATGGGAGTCTGGTTGGATCCCCACTGTGCAGCCTCTTGGAACCATTGGAGATGCTCTCTTCAGCTCTGTCCAAAGAACTTAGCTGGTGGAGCCAGCTACCACCATTTCTTATAGGCATGGGGGTCATCCTACTAAGGGGACAGTGTCCCTTTCAGTCTCGGATTTTGCAACAGACATCAGCACTTCGGAAGGCTTAGACAACACACTGGTCTGGCCAGGTGCTGCCTTTTAGGGGGATGGTCTCCCAGATGCACGCTCTAGCAGGGCCTCTTGCTGGCGCAGGTTCTGGCGCCAAGTCTTACGATCCTTTTGGAGGAGGCCTCACAGGCTTCCCTGCCTTTAGCCAAGTGCCGTTCCTCAGGGCCTTGAGGGCGTTTTCCATGGGGAACATCATGGGGCAAGGGGAACACCCATTCAACCCTCTTTGTAATCATACTTATGCCCTTATGGGCAAGGCCTGTAGTGGCCTAAAATTACAAAAGGCTCAAAGCAGGGGAAAATAATCAAATAGTAAATTGATATTTATTATCTTAAATCTACACACTGATCTTAAACTACCTATAACTTGTTTGGCCTGCCTGATGGAGACCAGGGTGTGGATCGCTGGACAACTGCTCTGGATGGTGGAGGGAGCACTGAAGGACAGTCGGAGAAGGTTGGCTGTTTATACCCTTGGCCTATGGAATATAGACTGGAGGGACATGCATGTGCCAAGTACTAAGCACAAGGGAAGAGGAAATTTGGGGGTGGCCTCAGGGCCTGGTTGTCCACTCTGTTATGATTGTCTTACCCGGGGAGCCGTAGCTTAGGGCTCAGAGGTGCTGGCCCATCTGTGTGGGGAAGTCACCGCTGTCAGTCTCTCATATACACAATAACACCATTAGAAACAGCTGCCTGAAATCACCGAAAGACTTGCCGGGGGGCCAAAATGAACATCCAATGACCTGACAACTTCCCGGCGGAAAATCCCACTTCGTGACACTTGTCTCAGTGCTTGTGCTCCAATCACGAACAGTACAGAAGAAGCAAAGGACCAGTTCTATTCTGTTGGGGATGACATAATTATATTTATAGCCAGTGAAGACAAATGCATACTTCTGAGAGACTCTAATGCCAGAGCTGGAGAAGATAGCAAGGTTTGGAGTGGTGTGATAAAGAACAATGCAATTTGGAAAATGAACAGCAGTGATCTCCCCCTGGTCAGCAAGTGTGCTGCTTGTGAGTTTGTTATTACCAATACAACCTTCAGGCAAGCTGACATATATAATGCCCTTGGATGCATCTGAGGTCAAAGCACTGGTATCTGATTGAGTACATCATTATACAGCCAAGAGACACAAAGGACGTCAAAATCACCAGAGCAATGCGAGGGGCTAACTGTTGGATTTACCACAGAATGATCAGAGCCATTTTCAGTGTCCATGGTAAGCAAACAATGCTGAATGGATTAAACCAAAATTGAACATCACAAAGCTGAGACACCCATTTCATCCAGAAAAACAGAGGGAAAACATGGA
Source organism: Mauremys reevesii (assembly GCF_016161935.1). Classification (NCBI taxonomy): domain Eukaryota; kingdom Metazoa; phylum Chordata; order Testudines; family Geoemydidae; genus Mauremys; species Mauremys reevesii. The sequence goes on along the minus strand of NC_052630.1, from coordinate 49,809,300 downwards.
GGAAAAATGGATAGTATTGCCTCCTCACCGAATAACATCCTGGAAAAGTGGGATATCTTCAAATCAGCCATTCTTCAAGCCTCTGAAGCAGCTCTAGGCAAAAATCAAAGACTGCATCAGGATTGGTTTGATGAAAACAATGATGAAATAAAAAAGATCCCCAAGGAAAAGAATGATGTGTTTATGTCTTGGCAAAATGATAAAGAATCAACATCAAAGAAAGACAAATTCAAGTACCTGCAAGCCAAGGCTCAAATACAGCTTTGTGTTCTACAGGATAACTGGTGGGAAAAGAAAGCAGAAAAAAATACAATGTTACACTTATACTCACACTGCAAATTTGTTGTATGATTCCCTGAAAGCCATTTATGGCCCACCAAATTCTGGGCTAGCTCCGCTGAAAAGTTCACACCCCCGTCCCGATTTTTCACACTTGCTTTCTGGTCACCCTAGGTTGGAGCACGACAGACGTGATTTTTGATGTGAGACAGATTCAAGAAAAATTCACTTAACAAAACATGGAACTGTGGGCTGTCTTCATTGGCTCCCCCACCCTCCCCCAAAAAGTTCGACACTATGAGTAGAAATGGCCTCTGGAAAATTCTAGAAAAGTTTGCCTGTCCCAATAGATTTGTTAACGTTATCTGTCAATTCCATGACAACATGACTGATCAAGTACTCTCAGCTAGTAGCCTCCCTAAACCATTTCCCATACTGAATGCACTGAAACAAGGCTGTTATGCTCACAGTGGTGTTTCTTGGTCTCTTTTTTCACAACCATTTTGAATTACACAACCCTCAAAAGAGCATCTGCACAAGGTATAGAATTGATGGAAAACTCTGCAGTCTCTGAAGGCTTACATCAACAACAACTGTTAGTGATCTTGCTCCTCACGGAGTGTCTGTACAGCCACAGGAGAATACGTGTGATGCTGTGATGTCACTGTCAGATACAGAGGACAGCCTTTCATAATAATACATGAACAAAAATTTAGATTGTTTTTTAGTGCAGGAACCTATGATGTGTGTGTACAGTACCAAGCACAATGGGCCCCAATCTCAGCTAGGACTGTAGGTACTACTGTGATATACCCATCACTCCAGAAAATAGGTAACTACTTCTCTAAATAACAACTATTGGGCCAAATTATGCTCTGTTTTACTAGTGTGAATCCAGGATGACTCTAATGATGTCAACTCGATCACTCCAGATTTACACAGATGTAACCGAGAGGAGAATTTGGCCCAACTTTTCTAACAACGTTTGCAATGCTTTAACGTGCATCACAACATTTAACATGGAATCCCATTCAAGGACTGTTTGTGCTCAAAACAGAGAAGGGGTTTGCTAGCAATGGCTAAAGGGCCTATTCAGGATTAGAAGGCTACTGGCCAGCTCTATTTGATGTATTAATGTGAACGGCCTAGATAATAGACCTAGGCAACCCGGGAAATGCAAAGGTCAAGCCAAGTCAAACCTCCTGGCTTGACTCTAGCAGCCAAAACCACAAGCCAAGTCAGTGCAGTTGACTGTAAACACCTGCAAAGGGAAATGCACAGTGATAGATTGGGTTTAGGAGAGTGCCAGGGTTCAGTGCCACAATATTAAATGAAAACAACTGTCACTTCTTCATGCGTGGATGTGAATGTAAGCTAAAATAAGGTGTTTTTCCTGCAGGAAATCACAGTTGTGAGTGGGATTTCTCATCTCTGCTTGGCCAGGGTTCCTCTCTGTGCTGGTATAAATGGAGTTCCTCCCACCCTCATCCCTCCTGTCATGGGTAGGGATAGTAGCATTGTGTTCAGAATGTGGTTCTGATGATGGCTTCGGTAGAGAGACATGCAGTAAGTTAGAACAGTTGAAATGGAGACTCCGGGTGTATCTGAGTGACTGCCTCTGTATCAGTTGATTTGGGGCTGCGATGGATAGAAAGGTGTGCTGTGCGTTTCAGGTAGGGTAGGCATTATAGGTGTTGTCCGTTGAAGGGCATTGTTTTGCAGGAGCCATGAAGTCCTGATAACAGTGATTCCAAAATACACTTTGTAACATTTGAGATGGAGGGAGGTGATTCTGCCTTTCCCCATCACACCATCAGCTTCATGGCCCCAGGGCCAGTGTAACCACTAGGCAAACTAGGCGGCCACCTAGGGCACCAAAAAGCAGTGTCCAGCATCACAGGAGTCAGCTGAGCAGGGCAGGGTGGGGAGCGAGGCCTCCATAACAAACCCACCCCCGCAGCAAGGGGCGCCGCGCAGGACGGTCAGTGGGAGTCTGCAGCAGAGCAAAGAGGAGAGAGCTGGCCAGGTGTGGCAACCAGCGCAGCCAAGGGACGGAGCCGTTGGGGGAGGCAGGACGCAGTCCTGAGCTCAGGTGAGCTTCACCCTCCGACACGCTGAGCCTGGGGCCGGGCACAGCCACCTCCTGGGATGAGGGAAAGTGAAACTAAACCCTGCAGCGCGACGGAGGTGCAGGTGCTGCATCCAACCCCCCCTTCCCCGGTGGCACTGTGCCAATGTGGGGAGCCGGCCCTGATCCCCAGGGAGATCCTCCCCTGCTCCCGGGGAGAGCCCGGCTCTGCCCTCCTTGCCCCTGGGTCCCCCCCAGAGGGCGAAGTACTCAGAACCTGGGAATGTTTAGAGACCCTGTGAGCTGGGGGCATTCTCAGGCTCCTCCTTGCTCATAGGTTCCCCTGGGCCAGAAGGGACCATTGTGATCATCTCCTCTGACCCCCTTGTATTAATTCTAATGAACAATGCCACATTATGCAGTATTCATTTTTGAAAGTTTATAATAAGTGATGCTCCAGGGGGAGGGACGGGGGGGCGCAAGATGGAAGTTTTGCCTAGGGCTCAAAATATCCTTGCACCGGCCATCTGGGAATGTTAGTGTGAAGGACACTGTGGGGCATTCAGGTCGTTGCATTGGAGAATAACAAGCCACCCTCTGGCTCTCAAGGCTCATCATCTAATGTTCCATAACATAAGGATCTGGAATGGCTTCCATACGCAGAGAGACTAAAAAGCTTTGTGCTGGTCAGCTTAGAAAAGAGATGACTAAGGGATGAGAAGCATGATAGAGGTCTATAAAATCATGACTGGCGGGGAAAAAGTGAACAGAGAAATGTTATCTTCCCTTTCGTACAATACAAAATCTAGGAGTCACCCGCTGAAAGTATCAGGCAAGAGGTTTAATACAAACAGGAGGAAGTACTTTTTCACACAACGTCTAATTAACTTATGGAACTCTTTGCCAGGGGATGTTGTGAGGGACAAAAGAATAACAGAGTTAAAAAAAGAACTAGATACGTTCATGCAGGATAAGTTCAATGGCTATTAGCCATGATGGTCAGGGGTGACCCTAACTGACTGCCAGAAGCTCTGAGGGGCTCACAAGAGTGGATTTCTACAAAATTGCCCTGCTGTGTTGGGCTCTCATACTGGTGACTGTCGAAGACAGAGTACTGGGCTAGATGGCCCATTGGTCTGACCCAGTATGGCCATTCTTACGTACAAGCATGGGAGAGCCTTGTATTCAGAGCTAATTGGAAAAACACCAATTACTGTTCATGGGACATTTTAAAAAAATCCCTCCCCCAATTTGAAGGGTGTGTGTGGGAGGGGAGGCAAAAAGCCATTTTCCGTTTAAAAAATAAAACGTTCAGCTCAAAAATGTTAACCAGCTCCGCTTGTATTTAGGAAAGACAACAGCCCTCAGTCAGATCACTTGGCCCTGATTCCTTGGAGTGTGCCCCCAAAGCCAGGGTGTTGAGGGAGGAGGGCGGTTGGGTAAGGTTGCCTTGATAAGCAGAAGGACCCCCCGCTGGCGAAGACCGGGAGTGGAAGAAGCTCCAGGGGCCCGGGCCCCACGAGAGTTTTCCAGGGCCCCCGGAGCAAGCGAAGGACTCTGCTCCAGGGCCCCCGAGAAACTGTTGTGGAGGCCCCTGCGGGGCTCGGGGCAAATTGCCCCACTTGCCCCCCTCTCTGGGCGGCCCTGTTTTCCAATCATCCGGGGCCTCCCCTGATCGCTATGAGTTTTCAAAAATAATGGCAAATGGCTCTGCAATCACATCAGCCAACTCCCTCAGCACCCTTGTATGCATTGCATCTAGTCCCATGGACTTGTTCATGACCAGCTTTTTAAAATAGCCCTTAACCCGTTCTTTCACCACTGAGGGCTGCTCACCTCTTCTCCATACTCTGCTGCCCAGTGCAGCAGTCTGGGAGCTGACCTTGTTTGTGAAGACCAAGTAGTTCTGAACTAAAGTCAGATACCCTTTTATTCCCTATATGTGACATCATGGAACTAACCCCCCACATCTTTAGAGGTCCTGTTCTTTGATGGCTTCCTGATCTCTAGTGCATTCTTATAGGAACATTTTCCCAGCATCCCCTTGCTCTGGCTGGCTCTTTAATATGGCACAGCCAAACAACTGCAGTGCTAATCTGGCCATTTTGTAACTGGCAGCATCTGTCTTCTAAGCCAGGAGTGCTTGTTACATTTCCCCCAGCTTATTGCCAAGAGATGGCACGTTCTCACACGATCAGACACAAGCAACCCAACTTAATCCTGCTCCACCACCACCACCACCTCTGAGCAGCCTGTGGGGACACAATAGGCTCTAGAGGGGTCTACCTTACAGCTGTGGTAGCAAAGCTACTGCTAATATTGTATCATCATCAAAGTGCCAGCACTGAGCTGGGCCTCACGCTTTGGTAGCAAGGCCAGTGTGGAGATCTTGGCTAATAGTCTCACCCCATGCCCTTGCCAAGCTGTAGATGCTGAACTCAAAGGTCCAGCCAAAGCCACCAGCAGGATGTGGAGGAGAGACGGGACAGGAGATACATGTGTCCTTCCCTGCCATCATGGGTAGCACCTGACTGTTCTTTTCAAGGGGGTGCCCCAAAAACAAGCCTCACTCACAGCAGAGAGGGGCACAAGCTGCATAATTCAAGTCTAGGTTGGCGTGAAACCCCACAAACTTCACAGGTGTTTTGATCCAAGCTTTTGGTTTGAGTCCTTCCTTCTGACCTCAAGGGAAGCATCCAGTTTGGACAGTCAGAGCCTATCCCTGTCCCTGATTCTGCCACCTATGCAGAGGGTTATGAATGGCCGGAATGCCATGGCATCTACTGCTCACCGGCACTCCAGGTTTAACCTCTTCAGAAAAGGGGCAGAAGGGGCCCCAGTGGTTGTGTGTGAGGGGGAGCTGGAAGGAGTGGGATTAGCCTAAAATGTTAGCCTAGAAAGGCCCATGCTCTTTCCCAGAACTCTAGGTCATCCTGCGCCTACTCCCTACACCCCCATACCCTTACCAACAGGCCATAGGATTCTATTTAGTGTATCAAAATTCCCCCATCTTGCGCCATTCCATTGCATGGCTGTCACAGGAATCCCCATAGCTGCAGGGCTCCAGGGAGAAAGAAGGGAAGTGGGTTGGTTGGTGTGTGTGTGTGTGTGTGTGTGTTTTCATGCAATCTTTATTTAAATAACTCCTGGCAAGTTAGAACTATTTACTCTTAACTGAGCCTCCTGGCCAGCAGTAGGTCTGGTGTCTGTCTGGTGGAAGGACCCCCCGCCGGCAAATTACCGCCGAAGTGCAGCCGGGTCTTCGGCAGTAATTCGGCAGCGGGTGGCCCTTCCATTCTGGGACCCACCGCCAAAGTGCCCTGAAGGCCCGCTGCAGGGGGCCCCCCCGCCGCCGAATTACCGCCAAAGCGGGGGCCCCCCCCCACCAAAGACCCCAGGCCCCCGGAATCCTCTGGGCGGCCCTGTTGGAAAAAGACAAATATAGGGCCTAACTTTAAAAAAGGGAAGAAGGAGAACTCGGGGAACTACAGACCAGTCAGCCTCACCTCAGTCCCTGGAAAAATCATGGAGCAGATCCTCAAGGAATCCATTTTGAAGCACTTAGAGGAGAGGAAGGTGATCAGGAACAGTCAACATGGATTCACCAGGGGCAAGTCATGCCTGACCAATCTGATTGCCTTCTATCATGAGATAACTGGCTCTGTGGATATGGGGAAAGCAGTGGACGTGAGATACCTTAACTTTAGTAAAGCTTTTGATATGGTTTCCACAGTATTCTTGCCAGCAAGTTAAAGAAGTATGGCTTGGATGAATGGACTATAAGGTGTATAGAAAGCTGGCTAGATCAGTGGGCTCAACGGGTAGTGACCAATGTCTTGATGTCTAGTTGGCAGCCAGTATCAAGCAGAGTGCCCTAGGGGTTGGTCCTGGAGCTGGTTTTATTCAACATCTTCATTAATGATCTGGATGATGGGATGGATTGCACCCTCAGCAAGTTCGTGGATGACACTAAGCTGTGGGGAGAGGTAGATATGCTGGAGGGTAGGGATAGGGTCAAGAGTGACCTAGACAAATTGGAGGATTGGGCTAAAAGAAATCTGATGGGGTTCAACAAGGATAAGTGCAGAGTCCTGCACTTAGGATGGAAGAACCAGTGGTGAGCTGGAGCCGGTTCCCACCAGTTCCCAAGAACCGGTTGCTAAAATTAGACCTCCGTGGAGAACCGGTTGTTAAAGGGCCAGGGGGTGGGCAAAGAACTCCGGTCCACAGGCCGCACCATCCTGTTGCTCAGAGGATTCCCAGCTGGGGAGGCTGAGGTTCCCCCGGCCCCTCTCCTGTTTCCCCCCAGCTGCAGCGTGGCCAGCCACTGGCACCAGCTGGGCAGCTCAGCTGAGCTCCTGAGTCATCTTGCTGCTTTGAGCTGCAGGCAAGGCAAGAGGCAGGGGGGCTTCAAGCTCCAGGGCTGCTGGGGGAGGGCAATTTTCCCCAGGCCCTGCATGGGCCCCCAGCCCCATGATTGTGTCTCCCCCCCGGCCCCTCCCCCACTCCCGCCTTAAATCAGAATTTTGTATAGGGAACCAGTTGTTAAGATTTTGGCAACTCATCACTGGAAGAATCCCATGCACTGCTACAGGCTGGGGACTGACTGGCTAAGCGGCAGTTCTGCAGAAAGGGACCTGGGGATTACAGTGGATGAAAAGCTGGATATGAGTCAGTAGTGTGCCCTTGTTGCCAAGAAGGCCAACAGCATATTGGGCTGCATTAGCAGGAACATTGCCAGCAGATCAAGGGAAGTGATTATTCCACTCTATTCGGCACTGGTGAGGACACATCTGGAGTATTGTGTCCAGTTTTGGGCCCGTGTAATCAGTTGGTCGGGGCTTGACCCTCCAGCGGGCAGGAGGGGAGCCACTCCGACTCACTTCTTGTCTCCTGTTCATCTGCTTGAGTGCCAGGGAACAACGTTAGGAGGCCCAGGCCCTCTGGAGCAGGGGCTGGGCAACAGCAGCACAACGTAGGCCCAGGCCCTAGTTCAGGGCGGGGCAGCAACAAGATACAGGGCTCAGACCCTCAGGCAGGGCTGAGCAGCAGTTCAGTGTATAAGCCCGGGCCCTAGCTCAGGGCGGGGCAGCAACAAACACAGGGCTCAGACCCTCGGGCAGGGCTGAGCAGCAGTTCAAGTTCAGGGATTCAGATCCTCAGTCAGGAGCTGAGCAAACAACCGGTAAGTCCAGACCTTTGGGTCGGGGTGCTGGTGTGAGGGGGGAGACTGCCACCCATGAGTGGGGTGGCAGGGGGGACACAGGCCCACCCACTCCACTGTGTCCCAGCCCGGGGCCCTAGCAGCGGCGTGGATCTGCGGCAGTCAGTGGGGATCCTGGCCGCAACACACTGACATGGGCACGTCGGTGCCCGCAGCCTGACAGGGGTCGGCTACCCCCGGGCTACACTCCATTCCCCCCTCAGGGCCTACCTCGTTGGTCGCACTGGGTTCGGGCCAGTCCGGCTGCATCGGCTCCTCTGGACTCGGGCTTGGCGGCAGGTCCGGCAGCTCCTCTGGGAAGTTGGGCCAGGACTGCTCGGGCGGCTCCTCCGGGTAACAGCAGGGCCTGGGGGGCTCCTCGTCGTAGCGGGCGCTCGGCAAGCCTGGGGGCTCCTCGTCGTAGCGGGCGCTCGGCAAGCCTTAGGGCTCCTCGTCATAGCGGGCGCTCGGCAAGCCTGGGGGCTCCTCCTGGTACCGGCTCCAGGGAGGCTCTTCGTTGTAGTGGGCGCGGGGAAGCTCCGGCCAGGCAGGGCAGTTGCCTCGGGCCGAGGAGGGCTCCCAGCCAGGAGCTCCCACCGGCACATCTGCTCGCAGCAGCGGCTGCCGTCTGACTGAGCTTTGGTGCCCTCCTTTCCTACTTCCTGCCCTGCCCCTTGACTTCTGGGGGGCGGGGACTGATGGTGGAAGCTCCGCCCACTGGGGGGTTAGCAAGGGAGCTCCCTCTGCCGGGCAAGAGGGGAGCCACACTGACTCACTACAGCCCCCCACTATAGAAAGGATGTGGACAAATTGGAGAGAGTCCAGCAGAGAGCAACAAAAATGATTAGGGCGCTGGGGCGCATGACTTCTGAGGATAGGCTGAGGGAACTGGGCTTATTTAGTCTGCAGAAGAGAAGAGTGAGGGGGGGATTTGATAGCAGCTTTCAACTACCTGAAGGGGGGTTCCAAAGAGGATGGAGCTTGGCTGTTCTCAGTGCTGGCAGATGACAGAACAAGGAGCATTGGTCTCAATTTGCAGTGGAGGAGGTCTAAGTTGGATATTAGGAAACATTATTTCACTAGAAAGGTAGTGAAGCACAGGAATGGGTTACCTAGGGAAGTGGTGGAATCTCCATCCTTAGAGGTTTTTAAGGCCTGGCTTGACAAAGCCCTGGCTGGGATGATTTAGTTGGGGTTGGTCCTGCTTTGAACAGGGGGTTGGACTAGATGACCTCCTGAGGTCTCTTCCAACCCTAATCTTCTATGATTCTATGATACTAGAACATCTGCTCTTTGTCTATTGACAGCACTTTGCTCTCCTTTCGGGCAGTAGCTGCAGGAATGGGCCCTGGATTCTGCATGCATAGGACACTGAGGGGAGAAATGAGGGGGAAAAGACTCCCACTGACTTCAGTGGGTTTTGGATCAAGCCCAGACACCAGCACACAGAGAGTATACACTCATATGAGTGAGATTTGAAAGCTCAGTAATTGATGAGATTGTTATTAAACCAGCTCCTCTCTCCTGAGCTCTGTCAGGCATTATTCGGCTTGTGCGTACAGCACAGCTCTGTGTCCCATTGCCACTCGGAGTCCCGGGAGACTGCTTGCCTCAGCTTCTAAGGGCTGTTTATTTTGGAGATGAGGATGCTATCGATGGGGCTGCTGTTTGTAATGGAGGAGAAAGCGCGAGGCCTGTCTTGGTGCTGGTATTTTGATGATGATGCGATTTTAACAGCAGCATTGCTTCTCTGGGACGTCTTGAAAATGGGAAGGTGGGGTAAAGAGCGAGCCAGACTCGTACACAGCAGCACTGCACTCTGAGAGAAGAGAAAAAAGAGGATCTACCACTATCCAGACAGTACAACTCCATACGTACCTGACTTTGGGGGCTGCAGCCTGTGCAGCCAGAGGGAGCAGGATACAGCGCAATGGATTGCAAGGGAAGTGGCTATTTGGCAGGCTGCCTTTCCCATTGGCAAAGCACTGGAAATGCAATCTCAGCACCCACTCAGCACAAGCCTGGATGTGCCGCCTCCAGGAACGTTGTGCAATCCTCCAAGGGTCCCTCCCCCATCTCACACACACAGCTGAATCCTGGCGCTTCCCCGAAGCTAACCTGGATGGGTGTTTCTCAGTCCTTACAGGTTAGTAAACCCATATTCAAAGCCAAACATTTTCGCCACCCCCCTCACATTTACTGTAAAAATCATAGTAAATAAAGTATCACCTCCCCATACCCACAGCAGTGAAGCTTTGGTGCTCCAAAGCTATTCTGGACATTTTATTCTACTGCTTTAGACATGGAAAATGGACACAAATCAGATATTAGGAATGGCAATATACAAAAACCTGTAGGAGAACACTTCAACCTCCCTGGCCACACAATAGCAGATCTTAAGGTGGCCATCCTGCAGCAAAAAAACTTCAGGACCAGACTTCAAAGAGAAACTGATGAGCTTCAGTTCATCTGCAAATTTGACACCATCAGCTCAGGATTAAACAAAGACTGTGAATGGCTTGCCAACTACAGAACCAGTTTCTCCTCCCTTGGTTTTCACACCTCAACTGCTAGAACAGGGCCTCATCCTCCCTGATTGAACTAACCTCATTATCTCTAGCTTGCTTCTTGCTTGCATATATATACCTGCCCCTGGAAATTTCCACTACTTGCATCCGACGAAGTGGGTATTCACCCACGAAAGCTCATGCTGCAAAACGTCTGTTAGTCTATAAGGTGCCACAGGATTCTTTGCTGCTTTAGAACTGTCATACAATTTTCAGTGCCTTGCAACCCGCCTTTTGATGCTCTTTCCTGACCTCCCAAAGGGTCATGCCCCACCCACTGAGAAACACTGCACTAGCCATCACTGCCTCCCAATTTTCTGTTGTTTTAATAAAAATGTTTATCTTAAAAATACATGCTCAGTCCTTAGTTACTCGGGTACATGGCTGATACTGTAGGGTAGCTAGCGCAAGAGCAAGTGCAGCTGGCTAGCATCTCCTGCTACGTGGCCAAGGGAGGGGTGTATGGACTATGCTGAGCTCTCAGGATAGGAGTCGATGGTGGGATGGTTGAGTTCCCAGAGAAAGGACTCTTTTGAGCAGACTCAGAGTTTCCTCTGGGAATCCTGGATGACGAATGAGGAAACTCTTACATTTCCCTGGGATCATTCAGAAAGAAAGGTGCCAAATACTGGCCAGGCTCCACCTTCTCAGCCTGGGAGAGCTAATGGGGTCACCAACCTGCAAGGACTGAGAAACACTGGTCTACTGCCTGGGTGCCAGGGGGCTTGGATTCTAGTCCTAGCTTACTGGGTGGCGTTCAGCAAGTCTTTCCCCTGTCTGTGCTTGTTTCCCCTCCCATCCCTTGAAACGCCTCCTAATGCTCACCTGTGTGCAGGGCTCCCTTATGAGACCACATCCCCAGCTGATGTAAATTTTGGTAGCTCAGATATGGGTCATGGGCCGATTTATGATTGCAATTGCAGGGGAAGATGACCCTTTTCCCGTTCTGCATGGAGATCTTTGCAGTCAGCACAGCAGGATTTCTCTTCAGGGAGAGAGGGAGAGAGAGAGAGATTCTGCCGTTATGGCGGGCGGTTTCACAGTAGAACAGCTGATCATTTGTCACCTGCCAAGAAGGCTTTGTGGCGGCTGATGCTGGTGTTGATTGCACGGATCCAGGGGAAAAAACTTAAAGGCAAAAGCCCCCAAATGTTATGTGCTGTTTGCAAACCTGTGAAAACGTGACGCTTCACCAAGGGTGACAATGGTTACCTTTTTATACTGCTGCACTGGAGGGGTGATGAGAGGGCAATTTAAACCTCACACCCTCCAACAGGAAGGGAAGGAAAAGGGGGTTGAAAAGGGAAGGGGTACCCAAGATTGTGAGGCACCTCCCTATCCCCAGGCCTTTAGCATGAGGAAGCCTTGTCTGCGCCTGCCAAGCAACATAATCACCCCCCTTCTCATCCTGTGCGGGCTCCAGCATCCCTCATGCAGGCTAGCGGTAGGCACAGTCCAACCCGTGAGTCTTCCCAGCATCCCTCTGCACTGTCCAGCCCATTCCACTGGATGCACACAGTACTGCTGCTGGTCCCAAAGGAACAGAACACCACTGGTTCCTAGTTACAACTTAAAGCCCAGCTCTATGTAGCACACCACATTTAGACATGGTTATAGAGAAAGCGAGGCTAAGTTTAGTGAGCAAGGAACAGAGATTCCAATAACAGCAACAGAAATATTGGAAACAAAGGGTTACCTAGAAAGTAAAATCATCCCCCGCATTCTAGCACCTCAACATAACTGAGAAGATGCCCTCTGGTCCTGAGGTGGATTAGGGGTTTATGGGGTCCTGGGCCACCTCCCCACCCCTTCTGCCTGCAGTCTCCCCTGCGCTCCTGCCGGGGAGTGTGGGGGCTTGCCCGGCCCTGCTCACCCAGTGCTCCCGCCAGGGAGTGGGGTTGGGGCGCAGGGGTTTACCCCACTCCCGGGCACGCAGCAGTGCTGGGCAGAGCGAGACAAGCCCCCATGCCCTAACCCCTCTCCCAGGCACGCAGCAGCGCCGGGCAGGGCGGAACAGGTCAGGGCACGAGGGAGCCATTTTTCAGGGGGGCCCCCAATTGGTCAGGGCTAATCCGCCACTGCTCTTGTCTACCAAGGTCCTGCTCCCCCCAGAGCTCTTCTCACAGGGTTTTTCCACCAGGATGACCAAGCCCATTGGCATCTTGTCCCCCAGAGGCAGGATGCCAGGACCTCTCTCCGCACCCCGAGATATATTAGATCAGTCCGTTATTCTCCACCTGTAAAGTATGGTGGAAAAGAGACGACTAAGGGGGATATGACTGAGGTCTATAAAATCATGACGGGTGTGGAGAAAGTGAATGATGTGTTATTTACTCCTCCTCATAACACAAGAAATGCGGGGCGGGGGGGTCACCAAATGAAATGAATAGGCAGCAGGTTTCAAACAAACAAAAGGAAGTGCTTCTTCACCCAGTGCACAGTCAGCCTGTGGAACTCTTTGCCAGAGCATGTTGTGAAGGCCAAGACTATAAGAGGGTTCAAAAAAGAACTAGATAAGTTCATGGAGGATAGGTCCATCAATGGCTATTAGCCAGGGTGGGCAGGGATGGGGTCCCCAGCCTCTGTTTGCCTGGAGCTGGGAATGGGCGACAGGGGATGGATCACTTGATGATTCTCTGTTCTGTTCATCCCCTCTGGGGCACCTGGCACTGGCCACTGTTGGCAGACAGGATACTGGGCTAGATGGACCTTTGGTCTGACCCACTCTGGCCGTTCTTATGTTTGTTTGTAGGATGGCCCCTGCTGTTCACCTCTTCCTGTTAATTTTGCCCTGAAGTCCCTGCAATCTCTTCATTAGCATTTGACTCAGAATGCAGCCCGACTTCCATTGTATGACACAATACGCAATGGTCAGCCAGAGAGGCAAGTGCCTCCCACTTCCGGTCTGGTGGAACCTGTCTGAAGGCAGTTTACCTCTAGGTGACCTGCCTTTAACTGAAAGGCTTTGAGAACATAATTTCCAATATACAAACATATATCTCCTTACATACGATCTATACGTACATTTTGCAAAGATGATGCTGACCACTGTGACACAAGCTTTCGGTAGAGACCACACATGATGCTTTGTGGTAAACTAGTCTGTAAATACCACACCCTGTAACTCTGATGCATCTTGTGCCCTCTTCCAGTTGGCAGCAAGAGGTTTTTGGGACACAGTTCCCAGCCTTATCTTTACTGAATTGCACTCAACTTTGCTAACTAACAGCATTGTGAGTACACAGCAAAGTACATAAGCACATGCCTGACTTAAAGCATGTGAGTAATTCCACTGACTTCAAACAGACCACTCATATTTAGAGAGACAGGTTCATAAGTACATTGCTGAACCAGGTCCTAAATAAAGCTGAATTCTCCCAAAATGACGTTGTCGATAATTTGCTGGAGCTCTGCATGTGCCCTAACTACCCAATTCATGTGCACATAGGAAAGAATCATAGACCGCAGGAGGTGCCTTTGGCCAGAGTATGGGGCAGGGGTGGCTGTGAATCTAGGTCTAGGAAGAGAGGCATATCCATTAGTTCATAAGGAAGCCCTAGATGTCTCCAGTATTTCATCCTAGAGAGGTTGACGTGCTGAATAGAGAGAGACTCCCAGACACAGAGGCAGATGCCATTTCAAGTCTGTGTTGTGTCTATAGCCTGCAGCCATGCACTGCTCCTAACTGAGAACACATTAGTGGTTTGCATTCCAAATCTGATTGTCTGAGACAGACGGGAGCCCTTGGAGGACTGTAAAAAACAAAAACAACAAAAAGAGACATTTGAGGAGTTTAGATGCGGTGCCCAATGTTTTCTTTCAGCACCACAGAGCAACTGTCTCTTTGAGGGTTTTGTATCATATGTATAGATAACATCCCCACAAGAACCTTACCAGAACAGTATGAAGGTTGCAAAATCAAGCACTCCAAGGCTAGAAAATACCCAAATTAAGGTTGCCAGTGTGACCTTAGGTCTGCCCCCACGTGTGTATGCAGCATGATACAGTCTTTTAATTATGTGATCAGAATTTTCCATGGTACCCCTGCCTCACAGAATGCGCGGCACTTACTGAAGGAGCACCTAGCCCATATTTTGTTTTCTCCTCATTGTTCAATGGGTGGCCCCAGGCTTTATATACTGCACATTATTCCAAGCCTGCTGTGGTGAAAATTGTTCTCATGGGCTTTTCAGACTGTAATGAATTTATTTTCACACCATCTCTGGCAGATGTGGGGTATTATCCCCATTTTACAGATGGGGAACTGAGAAACAGGAAGATTAAGGTCAAAGGTATCCACTAATTTGGGTGCCCAATCTGAGATGCTAGGCCCCAATTTTTAAGTGTACTCAGCAGTATAGCTAGCCCTTTAGCTGCTCAGACCCAGCTCCCATTAACTTTGAGTGCACCTGTGAGCACTCAACACTTCTGCAAATCACATGCCAGGGCCTCAAGTCGGGCACACAGATACTGAAGATCACACAATTAGTGACCATGTGTGAAAAGCTGGATTTAAGTGGCTTGCCCAGCATCACACAGGAACTCTGTGGCAGGGGAACAGAATCCAGTTCTGCAGGGCAGCATTCTCTTGCTGCAGTCCCCTGCCTCCTTCACTACACATCTTCCAACTTCTGCAACAAATGAGGTAGGGCTCAACAGACAACAGCCTCCTTTGCTGCACCCTCCTGATCCATCCCCAGAGCAGGTCTGCCCTGTTTCATTCACAAGTAGCTAAGCTGCATGCAGGTGAAGTTGAGAAGTGGAGCTATATTAAACCCTATGCACTGCTTTGTCCATATGGCTGAGCTGTTTCCAGCTGAACTCCCATGTTGGCTTTTTCCCCTGCTGTCCCGTCAATAACCATTCCACCAGGGAACATGGCCTGACACAGTGACCCTCTGGCTTCTTGTCTGATCTCAGTCACCCCCTGCCTTCCACTCTCTGGTTCTCAGTCCTAGTCTCTTCACCCAGTCAGTGCACCTGCCAGTAGGAACAACTGCAGGGAAAGGCCTGCTCAGCCCCTTCAGCCTGGGACTGGAGCATGCTCAGTTGCTCTATGGGGATGGTGCATGCTCAATCAGTCAGCACCTAGGAGCTCTGAGGGGCTAGAGAATGCTCAGTGCAGGCAGAATCTTCAGAGAATTTAGTTGCAAGAGGCTAACAAGTCTCTACTGAGCATGTGCAAACAGATTTTTTCAGAGGCTTATAATTTGGCCACATTTGGGTATTTTCTCAGCTGATCCCAATTGACTTCACCTGCCATTCTTACAGCTGGAGCCTTCCCCACAGGTCCCTGCTCTACACTTGCCCTAGTGCCGCTAACCAACCAGCTGCTGCCTTCTTTGCCAATTGCTCCCCAGCTCTCTGGAACATGTAGGTCTGGCTTCTCTTGCTGGACTATAAGTAGAGATGGGCCCCAGCTGCAAAATGTGCATCTGGATCCAAACTTATCAAAACCGGGGGTGCTCAGATCCAGAGTTTTGGTTCTGTCCCTTGTGAACATAGTCAGTGGCAGCTGGTGATCAGAATAATTGGTGGGGCTGCAGGTAGCAAACTGCATGGACTCCTAGGGCTGGATGCTGCAAGGGGCATGTGCAGACAGTCCCATGCTCTACTTCTGTAGGGAAGATCTCTGCTCCACTGAAGCCTGTTTCCCATATTCCATCTCTACTGCCTGCAGTCGTTGTGCTCCAGCTCTGTGTGAGTCCCCCAGTGGCAGCAGGACACTACATGGTTATGACATCATTGTTGGGTTTAACCCCATAAGCCCCTTCAGACCAGCTGTCCCCTGGTCAAAAGGGATAAAGCCCAAAGTGTGAGTGGCACCTGGCTGCAGGAAGAGAAGCAGCTGCTGAGAAATGAACAATGGGAAGAAATCAAAGAGAGGATGACACAATAGGGTTCAAAGGTGATCAACGCAGTGGTTCATTAAAAGATTAGGTGTGAGCGCACAGCAGCAATGGAGTAAAAAGAAATGGGAAATCAGGCTCTTTCCTAGAATTCAGGGGTGTTCAGAGCCGGGATTCTGGTTTGACATGTTTGGCGCCATCTGTGTAGTTTGGATCCAGATCCAAACATCTCCAAAGTTTGGGGTTGTGCGAGGACAGAGTGTCACTTTGGGCCCATCTTTAGTTGTGGATTTCTCTGAGTGTGAGGTGACCACGCTGCAGATTTATAGCCCAACATCATGCCCCTAGTGAACATCTGCTAGTATCACAATGCTGGGGAAAGTCTCCTTCCCACTATGGCTGTTAGATTTAGCTCTTCCCCTCCCCCACTTGTGCCACTACAAGCTGCCAAATCCCCTGCCTGCAGATAAAAGCTCTGTGGCTCTCTCTCAATTTCCCTCTGCATTTTAGGATAAGATGTCAAACCAAGGCTCTGCATCCTCATGCACAGTAAAGACCATGTGGCATATTTTGCAAGAGTCTTGCTCTTGTTTGAATCAGTCCCCTGGAGGAGTCTCCTGGGCAATTGAACTGTGCCTGCCTAAATCAACCCTGCAATGTCAGTTGAATTCCTCTTCGCTACCTCTCCTAATGGCTATGTAGTGCTGCCGTGTGCTCCAAAACAGCTGCTATACTCCATCTCAGAAGTGATAGTATTCCAGTGGTGGGTGAAGTGATCCTTTGTCTTTGCAAAGTGGTTTGTAGAGTGCCTTGGGATGTGCAGGGGAAGTGCCAGGCATTAACTTCACTGCTAAGGCTAAATGTGCCCCTGCTTTAATGTTCCCAAAAGTTCTGCTTCTCAGACTAATGGCAGAAAACCTTTCATTGGTAGGAAACAAGCTCCATTGCAGCACAAACTTGAGGTCATTATTCTGGAGGCATTTGGAGCTAAGAACTCCCTCCAGGTTCTGATAGCTTTCTCTCAAGCCCTAGGGAGGCAAATCACTCTAAACCAGACTGGTAAAGGGGTTTTTCAAAAGTGTTTCAACATGGTATTGGCCACTGTTGGCAGACAGGATGCTGGGCTAGATGGACTTTTGGTCTGACCCAGTATGGTCAGTCTTATGTTCTTATGTAGTGCAGGTTGCTGCTAGTCATTGAAATAAGAGAAGCTGGCAAGTTCTTCCGCCTCTATTGATTCATATCTATCTAGTTACGGAGGTCCACCATCACTGTCATATCTAAGCACCTCACAATCATTCAGCATGTAGCTCCACATGCTCCTCTGATTCAGCAAAGTCCTGTTTCAACAATTGGAGCAAGCACAGGGGGAGACCCAGATGAAGCAGGTTATTTGTAGTGGCTCTACAGGTGAAGGTGAAGGGTGCTGGATTTGGAGCGCTGGAGACTGGAGTTTAGCCCCAGAATAGGTATGGTAACAGCAGCAGCAGTGCCCACTTCCCCGCAGTGCCTCAGGCAAGTGCCTGTATCCAGTGATGAGCTGCCAAAATCTTAGGAACCGGTTCCCTACTGGGTCTTCGGCAGCATGGCTCTGGCGGCTGAAGGACCCACCACCGAAGACCTGGTAGGGAACCGCCCAGTGAGTACACCCCCCACCCACATCCTGCCCCCCCCTCAGAAACCACAACCCCTAACCCCCCCTGCCCTGCTCCTTGTCCCCTGACCACTCCTTCCCAAGACCCCCAACCCTAACTCCCCCCCAGGACCCCACCCCCTGCCAAACTTGCCCCGCTCCCTGTCCCCTGACTGCCCCGACTCCATCCACCACCATCCCAACAGACCCCAGGAACTCCCACGTGGCGCCTACCCAACCCTCCCTTCCCCATCCCCTGTCTGCCCCCCCAGAACCTCTGCCTGATCCAACCCCTCCTCCCCCGCCCCAGTCCTAGCCCTGGCCTCTTACCCCTGCCAGGGTCGGGGCCAGGGTTGGAGCCGCGCCATGCGGCCAGAGTTGGGGCCGGGCAGTGGCTGGAGCAGGGCCAGGCGGCGCCTGGAGTCCTCATCGCGCCCCACCCTGCCCCAGCTCATCTGCAGGAAGCTTCCCCCTGGCTTCTCCTCCCACCGCGCCGCCTGGCCGGACCCGGCCAGGAACTGCGCTGCCTGGCCAGGAACCGGGCAGGAACCGCGCCGCCCAGGCAGGAACCGCGTGGCCCGGACCCAGGCAGAAACCGCGCCGCCCGGCCGGACCTGGCCAGGAACCGCGCCGCCTGGTCAGGAACCGCGCCGCCCGGCCAGGAACCAGGCAGGAACCGCGCCGCCCAGGCAGGAACCGGGCTGCCAGGCCGGACCCGGGGGCCGGACCCGGGCAGGAGCCGTGCCGCCCGGCCGAGGTCGCAGCTGGACCCTGGGGGCAGGAGCCCAGCCGCCCGACCCCAGAGTCTCGCTACGACCTCGCTGAGGGCACGCCGCCTGGAGCCCTCCTCCCGCTGGCACCCCTGCCTCCCGGCCCCAGCTCACCTGGTGGAAGCGCTGCTTGCTTCTCAGCCCTCCCAGCTTCCTGCGCGAACAGCTGATTCGCGGGAAGCTGGGGAGGGGGAGGAGAAGCCGGAGGAGCTTCAGCAGAGGAGGCGGAGTGAGGTGAGTTGGGGCTGGGGGAAGGGTAGGGAGCAGCTAGAGCTTTAGTTAAATTTAAAAGCCCTTTTGGAACTAGTTGTCCCTCCAGGAACAACCGGTTCTAAAGGGGGCTTCTAAATTTAACAACCGGTTTGTGCGATCCAGTGCGAACCGACTGCAGCTCACCACTGCCTGTATCCTGACCTAGAGTGCAGCATCTCTGGGGATGGGATGGGAGTTCTGTCTCGATGGCTACTCAGCCCTGGCTGCCTCTGCTGGTACTGCCAACAAGGGGCAGTTGGGTTTTTATAATGTGGGATCTCTTGAGGGGAGGAAAATCCTATCCAGGTTTCTCTGAAGCTTTCAAACTCCGGAGCCAGCCATTTCAAGCAAGGGGGACTCCACCCAGAGCAAAAACCTTGTCCCTCAAAGTACCTGTTGCTTCTCCACTCTGTCCTTCACTCCGCTGGCCTCTCAGTGGTGTTGACAGGGAAGGGTCCCCCACCTGGTGTGCTGGGCCCTGCCTCTGGGGCACAAGCAGATCATTAGCTTTCGGAGAAGGGGGATCTCTATTTGCATGCTTTGGGCAATGCTATGGTAACTTCCCCTGCACCTTCTTTACCCAGACTTCTGCTGCCCCCTGCTCTGCCTCTCCATGGGCCAGTGCTGCCCTTCTGCTCCAGTCTATCTCTCTCTGTCTCATTCTCCTGGACACATTTGTGCTGTGGCAGCTGATTACATATGCATCAGCTGCAGAGGTTCAGCAGCTGGGAAGATAAACAGAGGAGCTGGGGCAGCCAGCGTATAGCTGAGTGACATCACACCCTACTCTGTGTGGCTTCCGCAGCCAGATCAAGCTGCTGGCTAGCCCTGTCTGGAATGATTTGGGACCACAGGAGTGGACCAGCAAAACGATTCAGCTCTCCCTCCTTTCTCACGTCCCTTCAGCCCTCCCAGTGTTCCCCCTCCTCAGAGGGATGCCAGCTTTTTTCCGCTGTCCGGAGATATTCAGCCCATCCTGGCAGGCAGCGGGCTGGCAGCCTTCAACTTACCACTGTGTTGCTTCCCTTTGAATCTCTGCCCTGATTCTGACCATGGGCCCCTGTACCACACCTCCTGCCTTGATTCAGGCTTGGGGACCTATGTGGGCCCATTCTGACATTGCCTAAGGTACATGAGTGTCAGAGGATGCCCCACCTACCTCCAGAACTTTCCTGCCCAAAGTAGCAGCCTCCCATGATGGCTGCCTCCATGACTTCACCTCAGCGGCTGGTAGATTTCTTTGGGCAGAAGTTAGGTCTGTGTCATCACTGCTGTAAAGGGCAAGGACTCCCTGGGGAATATGTTCTGTTCCAGTGGCTAAATTTAGCTTCCTTTTTAAAGGAAAGCCAAACAAAATGTATACCCAAATCTCTGCTCAGATGCCCTTGCATCCAGCCCCTACCATCTCCTGCATCACTGGATGGGAGGCAAGGGGTGGGGGGAGTAATTCTTCATCCTTCCACTGCTGTCTGCATGTTTCCACTGGCAGTCACTTGCTGTGGACTTGTCAAGCTCCTGCTTTCACTGGGGTTACTCAGGTTTAGGTGATCCTGCCTGAGCACTAGGGATTGGACGTGATGATTTCTCGAGGTCCTGTCCAGCTCTGCATTTCTCTGATTCTATGCTGTAGTGGGGGCTTTGCAGATTATATTGTCCAGGTTTATTGTTCACCTGGATGAGCCATGCTGAGGACACCTGGAATAAGGATGGTCTTGTGAGGCGGGCGCTGGACTGGGACTTGAGAGACCTGCCTCTACCACAGGCTCCCTGGGCAAGTCCTGTAGGACTAGGTTCACAAAGAAACTTCCCCCGGCGTAACTTTTAGGTGCCTAGAGAATCACGGGGATTCTCAATGCCTGAGTACAACACCTAAGCTCCCCATACACTGTCTGGGGAGAGACAGGTGCTGCTGAATGGGATTCACAAAAGCCATCCAGGGGCGTGTGCTACATCCCACCCCTCTCAGAGATAGGCACCTAAGTCCGGGCTGCAGGGAGATGTCTCCCTCTGCTTGGGATTCTCAGCTGCAAACCTCTCTTGGTGTTAAGTGCCCGCATGGATTTAGAACAAAGCTGGGAGGGAGGGGAAAGGACTACCTCCCTCATACCATCTGCTTCAACAGGAGAGACAAAGCGAGCCCTACAGCCAATCTGTAGGGGCCCGCTCTGGTTGGTGAGATCTGCCTGGGCTGACCAAATTGGGTCCCGCAGGCGAGCTAGGCAGAGGTGCACTGCTCTTCCACAGCTTTGTGAGGTGCTCAGGGCCTCGTTACCCAAACGCCCAGATGGGACTGTAGTTCACAGGTGCATGCTCAAAAGCAGAAGCATAGAGGACTTTGACTGTGAAAATTAAAGGCAATGAGTGATTTTTAGGCACCTTCAGGGTTCGGGGGCAGCTGAGCAGGGGTTTGTGAATCCCAGTGGGGCAGGATTCTGGGATTTAGGTGCCTAAAGAGGCAGTTAGGCACCTATGTCCTTTTGTGAATGTAGCCCTTAGCCTCGCCATGCCTCAGTTTCCTATTTATAAAATGAGGATAATGATGCTGCCTCTCCCTCATCTAGTTAGACTATCAGCTCTTTAGGGTAGGGGCTACCTCTTAATATGAGTACGTACAGCACCTATTATAATGGGGCTCCAATCTCATTTGGGGCCTTTAAGTGCCACTAATATATAAATAATGATAGCTTACATGTGGCTAGCACCACATCCCAAAGAGCTTTCTTTACTGTCTTTGCACGATGTGTTCAGGAATCACTCCAGACGCACCCCCAACCCCACTGGAATGCAGCTATCTCTGGGGTAGAGTGCAGCAGTCATCTACTGGCACACAGCAACAGTATAATATTTAGGCCAGACAGCAAATAACCGGTAAGAATGTTAGGGAGGCAAAACATAATGTGATGGGGGTTTATAAATCCCACAGTGTTTAACCATGGGTTAACAGGAGCCTGAACACAATTAGGCCAGTAGGTGGCACTTGGAGGGGTCTTAGGCATAATTGGTGATCAAACCCAGCTGGGGAGAAGCTGGGTCTTCACACAGGAAGACGCTCAAGGCACTGCACAAAAGCCAACAAGGAGACCCAGATGAGAGGTAGCTGGAAGTTTCCTTCTGTGGGTTATAGGCTGAGGGGGAGGCCTGAAGCTTGGAGCTAGAAGCATATGGTCCTGAGCCAGACAGAAATAACTGTGATACCCAAGGGGTATTTGGCCTGGGGGGAGGGGTGGCTGCAGAGAGCAAGAGGAATGCTGCACTTGTTCTCCTGGTAGCAGGGAGTGAAGAAACCTGCAGGGAACAGGAGAGCTCTAGCAGGGTGAGGAGACAGTCTAGGGAAAGGTTTGCTAGGAAGAAAACCAGGGCAACAGTAGCAAGGAGAGTGGTGGAGTGAAGCTTGAGTACCTGTCCTGGAGTCCCTGGATTGGAATCCAGTGGGGGCTGGGTTCCCCTACGAGACACTGGTAAAGTGGTAGGAAGCCACTATAGGGAAGGGCTATGGGCTACTGGAAACCCTGAGGAAAGGGTATATGAGGCCCCTTGGGCCAGACTGAAGGGCAGCAGACCTGGTGGAGGATTGGCTAGTTGTTTTTACCTGTCCCTGTTGTTCTTCAAGGGGTGGGACTAAATGTGACCTGGACCATTACAGGGACCAGAGAGGCTGTCAGGAGAAGGCACTGGAGGAGAAGAAGAGCTTGCTACATCATGCCTAGATATGAGGGGGTGTGCCAGCAGTGAATTCACTCTTCTGCAGTAGCTAGTACCAAGCTGGAATTCAGCCAAACCACTGAGATTGACAACACTGCTATTGGGGGAAGGATGGCAGTGAAATGACAAGGCTATAATACTCTGGCTTCCTGTTGGAGAATGAGACCTTTGCCAATGGCTCTGTTCCAGAAACATTCAAGAAAAGTGACAACAGCATCCACACAGGAGTGTGAACTACCTGGAGAGCAATTGGAGTAGTCAGCAGCACAGCTGGGGAGTAGGAAATGGGCCAAGGAAAATGCTATCTGTATTGGGAAGAACCCAGCAAACTTGTAAGTACAAATTGTAACAATGTCCTAAACCAGGGGTGGGCAAACTATAGCCTGCAGGCTGGATCTGGCCCATCAGGATTTTGGATCTGGCCCATGGGATTGCCACCCCCTTGGTGCTGCCGGGACCACGCCACTGCCGTAAGCGGACAGCACCATGTCCCTGCAGCCCCTGGAAGGGGGGAGGGGCAGAGGGCTCCATGTGCTGCCCTTGCTTGCAGGCATTGCCCCCTGCAGCTCCCATTGGCCAGGAATGGGAAACCATGGCCAGTGGGAGCTGTGGGGGGCAATGCCTGCAGGTGAGGGCAGTGCGTGGAGCCCTCTGCCCCCACCCTTGCCCAGGGGCTGCAGGGATGTGGTGCCAGCCGCTTCTGGGAGTGGCACGGGGCTAGGGCAGGCAGGAAGCCTGTCTTAGTCCTGCTCTATGCCAGTGCCACCCTGGAGCTGCTCCAGGTAAGCAGTACCGGGCCGGAGCCCGAACCCCTCCTGCACCCTGCATTCCAACCCCCTGCTCTGAGCTCCCTTAACCCCCTGCCAAACCCCTCCCGTACCTGAGCTCCCTGATGCACCCCTGCCCTGAGCCCCTTCCTGCACACTGCACCCCCTCCCACATGCCGCACTCCCTCCTGCACCCCTGCCCCAGCCCTACATTCATGGCTCTGTATGCAATTTCCTCACCCAGATGTGGCCCTCAGGCCAAAAAGTTTGCCCACTCCTGTCCTAAACACTAAGATGGGTGTTTTCAAAGCTGCCCAGAGGTTTTGGGGATTCTTTCCCAGTTAATGAGAACAAGGCATTCAGCTCCTTTGGACAGCTGGGAAAAACTCAGAGTCTGTAGTGACTTTATATTTGCGGGTATATGTTACAAACAGATGGTACTAGATGCACACAGGGAATGAGAGTCTCAGCTGCCATTCCTTTGACTCAGTGGTGCTACACTGATTCATACCTGCTGTGGTTTTGGCTTCATGTCTTTAGAGGGCTCTGTTTTGTGGACAACATGGTTACTAGCAATTGCATTAGAAAGTGTACTGCTCTCTTCACTAAAGTTACCTATCCTGATTCATAACTTGCATATCAGGAAGTAGATCTAGTGGTCAAAGAAGGAGGCTGGGGGTCAGGACTGTGTGACTCCTAATTCTGACACTGAATTGCTTTGTGGGAGTGAGCAAACTATATTTGAACTTCTTGCCTCAGTTTACCATGGACATATGGGTATAAAGGCCCCAAACTCATGCTGGCCTTCTGGTGAGGGTTTCCAAAGTGCTTTGAGAATCTCAGCTGGTCTCTGTTATGTAAGTGGTGGTCTCTTCCTGCAGATAGCTGCCACAGATAACTTTTGCACCCAGCCTTTGTGGCCAGTGCAAATATTAACAGATGCCTAATAACTACCTGACTGTGCAGCTTATTTATGGGCTGTCATGCTAGACAGGAAACAAAGAGCATCTCCTGTCTCTGTGAATAAGGCCTAGAGATTATCAAAACCAGAGAGTGATCTAGTAGAGAGGAGTCTGAGACCAAAACTGTCCCAAGCTTGGGGGTCTTCAACGTCCACATTGTTAGCAATTTTCCTGCTGATCTCTGTGCTTATCCATTGTAGCTGGATCCAGTGGCAGACAATGGAAGGGGGTGGATGGTGTGGGATTCTGCTTGTTGTGGGCTCTGGGGAGAGGGAACAAGGAGTCCAAGCCCCAACCAAACACCCTTCAAGTCACTTCCACGCTTGTCTACAGTGGGCAGGGGAAAAAGGAGCTGTATTCTCTCCCCAATAACAAAAGATTCATTGTCACTGGAGTGGTGAAAGCTTGCACCAGCTGAGGATCTGTCCCATGTGCCCAAACCACCTTTCCAGAGTACCATATGTGCTAGTCATCAGCTGTCAAACCTCCAGCTTACCCTCTGGGCAACATCTTTCTGCATCATCGGTACTAAAATCCTGCGGTGCCCTGAAAATCAGGGTTTAATGTAAAATGAAAATAAATAGCACAAGGGAGGCCACATGTATTGCAATGATTCATTTCCCAATTGTCTGGAGTAGAAACCGCTGAATATGGATTTACTTGAGACTTGCCATGCAAATTCCAGTTTGCTCTGGTCCTTTGCAACTGGGTTTTGGACCAGTTTGCTTCAGAATACATTGCATTCTTGTTTACAGTTCTGCAGAGCTTCTTTAGCCTTGTGAAAAGCCCTACCTAGCTAATAATAATGTAGCTTTTTATCCTTATAATTCATAGTCCTATTATTGTAGTGGGCGTGTGGCTGTCTGCCTGAATCTAGACTAAATCTGCCTTGTTTGTTTTGTAGTGTTAATGCTGGTCATGAATTGTGTCTTAGATAAACAGTACAATGAGCTCATTGAGCTGGGATTCGTGTACAGCTGACGCTAAGGCAGCCAAGGAAACTAGGCCCTTTCCAGACTATTTCATGAGGATTCAGGAAATCTTGGTTTGAGTCAAATATGAGTGGATCTATGGCCTGTGTCATGCAGAGGGTCAGACTAGATCATAATGGTCCTTCCCTCACTCTACGAATCTAAATGAATACAGGGTTGGAAGTGAACAATCCCTTAACTTAAAGATTATTGCGTATTTAGATGTTCAAGTCATCTCAAAGAATCAGTTACCCAGAGTAGTAGTAGTAAAAAAAAAAGTGGTGTGTGGTATGTGGTGTGTGTGTTGTTGTGTTTTTTTTTTTTTTTACTAAAGTTTTTTTGGGCTAGTTTAATGGAGACAAGAAAAAAATATAAACCAAGCTGGCCTGGGAGCAAAACTATGTTCGTTTGGCATTTTGGGGTAGTTCTTATTTCAGCACAAAGACAGCTGGTGTGCTGAGACCACTGCCTACCATGCTGACCAAGATGGTCTCATTGTTTTTCTTGTGCTCTCCCATCTGTCTCATCCATGTATTGTCTTCTGATATTGGACTGTGGAATCTTTTAGAGAGGCACCAAAGTTTTGTTCTGATTGGCCAGTGCTTCGCATGATGAGGTCCTGGTCTGTGATTAGGGCTCCTAGTCTTCACTGCAATATGAATAATCATACTAGACTGACATGTTTTATCAGGTGAAGAGTGGGGCGGGGGGGGGGGGGAGAGAGAGAAGAAAGCGTTTTGTGCACTATGGCCCTTTTAAAGCCAATGCAAGGCCTGCACTACCCAGCCTGAGGGTAGAATTCACTGGTGTGGATTGTGGTACATGTCTTGAATCTCTGCAAGCTTGAAACATTTGTAAATAAATGCAAGTCAAAAAAACCCCATACAGCCCTACCTCCCTACCTGCAATGATGTGTTTCAATCAGCAATGCCGGTTAATGACTTAAAATGCAACAACTGAAAATTCTATACATATATCACATGCTTCTGAGTGCAGAAACTCACTCATGTTGGATATTGTGGAGATGTAACCTCACATACTTGCAAAGTAAGGACTCCCTGATCCTACAGTTCCCCCTGTTCCCAGCTACAGCACTGCTAAAAGCTGCCTAGCACATGCGAGCTAACTGTCCTTGCAGCTGAGTTTAAAAACCTGTCAGCCTGAGACTTTAGATCAATGACTAAAACATAGATCAGTCCCACTGGTATTACAGCTTTAACCTACTTTGTAGCCAGTGTGCCCCTGCCCCGCCCCTCAATTATAGTTGAGTGCAGGTGGAACTGATCAGTGCAAATAGGGTGAAATTGTGGTTTAAGTGGCCTGGGCCAAGTAGGGAATGATCTAACATAATTTGATACCATCCATAATGGCTGGCCAGTCAAAACCTAGTGGGTCACAATACTACTTTAAGCCTGGTTTTGAAGTGGTGGCTCACTGGTATAAATGAGCCCTGGATCTAAACAGGATCTATTGTAAAACTGGAATGGAATCAGTATGTTACACCGAATACAATATTTCAAGGCCTGACTCTCGATTCAAGGGGTGTGTAGACAAGCCTGGGGCATGGTAATGCTGTGTTTCAATGGGCATTCACATAAGTCTCAGTGTTGAAGGTTATAGTGGTGTTTGAAAGCCTTTGAATTCCTGCTCTATTTCTGGGCTGTCTTGAAAGGTCAAAACAACCTTATACTAATTATCCCAACCCCTGCTGACCTGCTATTGTCTCAGCTTCTGGCATTTTAGGAGAAATTATGAAAACTCCACTTATGGCAAAAGCCTTTTAAGAAATTACTCCCACCTCATTTAGAATTTCCTGCTCTAATTATTTCTATTTTAGTCCTTCACAAAGACAAGTGACCCAAAGTGGTTTTATTCCCAAGGCCAGCTTGTCAGGTCTGGCTACTGAACATCTCAAGTTCAGCCACACACAGGCAACGGGGGCGGGAGGGGAGAGAAAGGAAGGCTGCTCTTACATGGATTAAAGGGTGGGGGCACTGAGTTCAGTTAAGGGCTACTGGTGGCCTTCCACTTCAGAGGATGCCCTACCTCTGACTTGTGCTTGCAGAGTTCACTGAGCTGGGGCGGGGGCTCTGTCTCTGTTCAGTGACCCCTTTGGTATGGAATGGTCAGTATAATGATGCTGTACTTCCTTGGCTCACTAACTTGGAACCTCCCCAGGCCTATAAAGCCATTTTTGTCTCTTGTCATAAACAGTTAGTTAAGGGTTAAGGTTTTTGTCTACCTGTAAAGGGTTAACAAGCAGTACCTGTGGACACCTGACCAGAGGACCAATGAGGGACAAGATAATTTCAAATCCCAGTGGAGGGAAGTTTTTTTTCCTGTTCTTTGTTTTTTACAGTCTCTCTCTTGGGAATTAAGAGAGTCCAGACATATTAATCAAGTCCTCCCAGGTTTCTGCAATAAATTCTTCTATTCAAGCTAGTGAGTATTAGTAAGGAACTAGTATTCTTATACTTTTATTTCTGTATTTGAAATTCTGTGTTTTGCTATAGAATTTCTTTAAGTCTGTACTGTTATTGCTTTTACTGAGAAAGAAGGGAGGGGGAATTCTCTCCAGAGATTGATAAGTTTAGACCCTGTATATTGTTCCATTTTGGTTACAGAGACAGTGACTTTCTTTTTATTCTTTAATAAATTCTTTTCTATTAAGGACTTGGTTGGTCTTTCCTTGGGTGGATTCTCAGGGAAAGAGGAGGAGGGAGGTATCCCTCTGTAGTTAGATCCCAGTGTCTCTCCTGGGAGGAAGCAGGGGGGAATGGTTTATTTCTCCTGGGTGTAAGAACTCCATGGATTTGGGGCTCTTGGGATCCCCAAGGATTTTGGGGAAGGACTGTGTCCCAATCCACGTCCCTGATTGGGTGGTGGCAGCTTTTACTAGATCTAAACTAGGATTTTAGTTTAGAGATAAATTTCATGCAGGTCCCCATATTGGAACCCAACAGCTCTAAGTGGGGGTGAGACCTATGACAGTCTCATGGCCCATTCCCACCAGATCCCTAGCCTCATTCTCCATATGCACCAGTGTCATCAAGCCCCAAATGCCAAACCTGTCAAGTTTCACTTGTCTCTGGTTATGAGGTGATGACAATTATGTGCACAGCACCATCTAGCAGGGCAGGTTCTGTCTCAGCCTCTCTAAAGTGGGCATTTATTTCCCAGTTCCATTAACTGCCTTCCTTGCATTGCCTAATTCCTGATTCGCCCTTCCTCCCTGCATGCCCTCCCCTCTCAGCACACCTGGCAGTGCTTGCTGCTTATTCAGCTGTCATAGGATAACAGATAATTTGGCAGTTGATTGTAGGGTATTAGATGGATTTAAAGATTTGGGTTTATTGCTTTCACGATTATAGTCAAACCCTCTTAATATCACTGCTGGTTTATAACACACTCCCTCTTATTATCCACAAATCTCCAATTCCCTGAGCACATACAATTTCATAGGCGGCGACTCTGGTGATTGTTGACTCTTCTTGGCATTCCAGCTTGTCTGCAGCCCCCCGCGTGTGACACTGAAAGGGCCTGACAGCATTATGCCGATGTACTCGGCGGATTCTAATAAGCTCTGTCTTTCTGCCATCTCCTGTTCATATATCAAACCTTTCTTGAGTAAAATTTATATTCTTCTCCTCTTGTCTCCAGGGCTGGTATGTTCTAGTCGCAGACAGGGAGTGCAGGGCTTTGGCGACCGTTAAAGGGTTGACTCAGCCTTTTACCATAGAGGCCTGAGAGAAATCAGTCCATATCGGAGCCACCACCACTGGCACCCATTGGTTGCTGACCTGTCACAAGGCGAGATGGGCCCTTTAAGGGAGTTGAACTCAGCCTCTGCTGTACCTGCCTGGCTCCCAGGTTGTGGACCTGAGAGGCCAGAGAACAGGTGATTGAATATGTGCGCAAGAGGTAGGCCTGCTGGGGGTTATAAGGGGCAGCCTGAGCTTGGCTCAGCCAGGAAGGGCAGCAGCTCTGGAGAAGAGAAGCACACAGCCGAGGGGTGGGCTAAGTACAAGGCCAGAAAGGATGCCTGGAGTTGGGGCTGCAGAAAACCCTGGGGAGTTGGAGAAGGGTCTTCAGGGAGTGGCCCTGCAGATAAGCAGGATAGTGATGAGTTGGAGGGTGGAAAGCCCACACTACAGCATCCCATCATAAGGGGATGGTATGGACACCCCATCCTCCACGAGTGTCACCTGGTGCAGATCACCTCTGTGTCAGCACAGGTTAAAGCCATTGTCTGGGCAGGGCTAAGAAAGATTTCCCCCCCCCCACCCTCCTTGAGGGGGCATCAGAAGGACTGAGCCCCAGTGAAAGGTGACATGACCCCTTGTAGACAGAAGCTGTGAGCACATCCTGGCATCAGTACCGGGCAAAAGCCAGGGATGACAAAAGCTGCTTAGCTCAGGGAGGGCAGAAACCCTTTACCAGCCTGGGGGAGGGACAGGACTAGATTCCCAGAAGAGGGAAGGGCTGTAATAAGAAGGCTGGCCTGAAGGCTGAACCTCATCACTCCCATCTGCTGCGGTGAGACAGGCGGCCACCAATGAGAAGGGAAACCCAGACATGTGACAGGATGATGTAGTGGGTTCTTACCTCTTCCCACAGGCTATGGGCTGGGTGGTCTGAGGAGCACATTCTCCTCCCACTTATGGGCTTTGTCCCCATTAGCAAATGGGATCATGGTAGAACATGCCCTGGAGAAGTAGTGTTCTCTAACACAGTGTCAAATGAGGCTTTGCAGTCCATGTGGTGGTGAGCAAACCCTGCTGCAACCGTGAGCCAGGGCAAGCGCCATTGTTGGAGTGATATAAGAGTTTACATTCTTGCTGCCTGTTCTGACACTAACTAGAGGACCTACTGTCTGGGCTGTCAGCTCAGCACTAAACTAACTAGGGAAGGAAATGAAAAGCCCTCTGGAAGGTGGTGACTTACCTGATCTGTGTCCTTTAAGAGAATCCCCCAGCCACCAGTTCTTGCTGCCCTTAGCGCAAAACTTGAGCACTGGGTCTAGTGAAATTGTGTTGCTTTTACCTTTTCATGAAACCATTCAAAGAGACCCTGTTTTCCTTGCACACGTGAAATTTCTGCATTGCAATCTCCCCCAGGAAACACTCTAAGAAGCATGAAGCTGACATTCAGCCTGTTACGCTTCTTTCTCTGAGGATTTGATCATTTAGCCTCCCCACCCCCTAAGACACTATTCCCACCTTGCTCCTTCAATGTTGGAGTTCTCTGGAATACAAGAGTTTGGGGAGAGGGGTCTGCTGGTTGCAATCAAGGCTGGTGGAAGCCAGAATGGGGCTGTAGACAGGCTGCTGGGGTCTGAGCCGCTGGACCAGCAGCTCAATCTAGCACGCAGACACTTCAGGATGTGAATTGTAGGCTGGGTGTGAGCATCCCATGCTTGGAGCTACAGCAGCAAAGCATTGTAAGGCACCCAAGGATGTAGGGCAAATGGTGGCCAACCCCTCACTGGCTGGGTTTGCACCCTGAATGTCATACGAGTCAATAAGTGCCCAACTCCCATAGATTGCTTAGACCTGGGGCTTGGCACTTCCTTCTGGGGCAAATTGCTTGTAGCTGTTTTGCTACAGCTTGGAACTACAGCATTGCAATGCAAAGGCAGTTGTGCTGGTTCCCACTAAGCCACTACTAGATATCCCCACTATTCCCCAGCTCAGACTGCTATGTGGTGACATAGAATCATAGAGATATAAGGCTGGAAGGGACCTCAAGAGGTTATCTAATCAAGTCCTCTGTTTCTGAAGCAGGACCAAGTAAACCTAGACCCAGGGGCGGCTCTAGAAATGACGCTGCCCCAAGCAGCGCGGAGCGCTGCGCCGCCCTTCCCCGGTCCCGCGGCGGGTCCCCTCTTCCCGCGGCTCCGGTTGAGCTCCTGCCGGCATGCCTGCGGCAGGTCCACCGGAGCCCGGGACCAGCGGACCTGCCGCAGTCATGCCTGCGGGAGCTCAACCGGAGCCGCGGGAAGACGGGACCCGCCGCAGTCATGCCTGCGGCAGGTCCGCTCGTTCCGGGCTCCGGTGGACCTGCCGCAGGCATGCCGGCGGGAGCTCCACCGGAGCCAAATGCCGCCCCCCCGGGAAACGGCCGCCCCAAGCGCCTGCTTGGCGCGCTGGGGTCTAGAGCCGCCCCTGCCTAGACCATCCTTGATAAATTTGTCTAACCTGTTCTTAAGCCTCGAGTGATGGGGATCCCACAACCTGCCTTGGAAGCCAAATCAGAGTTAACTATATTCAGAGTTAAATCTTTTTCTAATGTCTAACCTACATCTCCCTTGCTGCAGATTAAGCCCGTTGCTTCTTGTCCTACCTTCAGTTGGTCAGTCAATTTAATCAGTCCTTTTTATAACAACCCGTAACATATCTGAAAACTTTCCAGGTCCCACCTCAGTTGTCTTTTCTCAAGACTAAACATGCCCAATTTTTATAACATTTCCTCACAGGTTGGGTTTTCTAAACCTCTTATTATTTTTTTTTTTGCTCTCCCCTGGACTCTCTCCAATTTGTCCACATCTTTCCTAAACTGTGGCACCTAGAACTGGGCACAGTACTCCAGCTGAGGCCTTACCAGTGCCAAGTAGACAGGACAATTATCTCCATGTGACACTCCTGTTATACACCCTGGAATTATAATTATATTATTTATATTTATATTTTTTGCAGTTGTATCATAGGTCATTGAATCAGCCTCTAGAAGAATGGGCTTTGAGTATCCACCTACCTGCTTCATCAAACATGGACCTATGGCATGGAGAGGGCTCAGCAGCATAGGTGGTGTGGAGCCAAACTCTGCATTTACCAAGAGATGCAGGGACCCATCCAGAGATACCTCATAATAATAATAATAATACTTAGAATGACACAGACATTAACTAATTATTCACCTCATGAAGTACTAGCCCCCATATGAGATGGTAAAACTGAGGCACTGAAAGGCCCAAGGACTATGATCAACAGTGATTCACTGTTAGGGTTGGGATTGGTACTTGGAATATGATTCTAGCACTGTATTTAATCCCCCAAACCACACAGCTTCTCTAGTAACACATGCTTCAAAGATAGAAAAGGCAATTTCCTGTGTACTTTTCAGTATAAGTCTAGGTGTGTGAACTCTTCATGCCAGCAGGGGGAGCTGTTGTTACTGTGTATACATAAAGTGTAATAGAACGCTGGGGTAGAGAGCATGTAACTCACATTGGTGATGCCAGTGTGGTGGTCGGGGCTAAGGTTACGTTTAGCTGATAGCCATTAAAAGTTGCTTTGACAGGCAGACCATCTTCCTAATCCTAGTCTATCTGAGGCAGGCATAGCTGTCCAGTCCAGGAAACACATGGACCTAAAGGCGGTCTGGATTTCTACAGTAATACAAGCATCTCTGGGACCAGCCTGCCAGGACATGGGAGAGGCAGAGCTGTGAGTTTTGTGTTCCTCCAGCCCCACTGTCAGCTGTGGGGAGCAGACTGAGCTTCAGGCTAATAGCACAGGGCAAGGCAGAGCCTCAAAGTGCAGGGTCCCGCAAGTAGCCCAGTGTGGAAGCCAGGTGACGAGCCAAATCTGACCTGGTTTTCTGTGCTCCTGGAGGATAGACTCAGTATGTCCTTGACAGTAATTGAAATAGATGGAATCAGAATGGATCCACGTATCATTCTGTACCTTGGTGAATGGAGACATATGTTTAATTTTCTGCTAATTCAGTCTGGGAGCTCTGGCTCATTCTCTAGTGCACAAATAATGATCACCCCTGGCAAGGGGCCTCCCTGCTTGATATGCGCTGGTTTGTACAGTAGCTTTCTGCTGGAGCTTCCATCTGTGACATTTGAATGGAAAAACACTAGAGCCTGGGTTAGAATCCTCCATGGACATGGGTCCGTGACTAACTGGTTTTTGTGTGTGCCCTGCGTGCTGCATTGCTTACTCCCAAAATAAGGCTGTTCTGCTCGAAAAGTCCTCTGTACCAGCTGAATACAGGGATCTGTTCCTTTAATTCACTAGATGGGAGCCTGTGTGTGAGGGACAAGGGGTGCCAAGTCTGACTGACTGTATGTGTTTGGCTGCTGACCACAGTGCATGTATTTATGCAGCCACTACTGTCTACAGAATGGCACCCATCCATTGGATTGAACACTCGTGACCCTCAGCTGTTTCCCTGGGAGCTTCAGGGCTGGTTGTGTGTCTGTCTGTCTGTGGGGGAAAGCATGTGCTAAGCTGGCTTTATGTACCGTGCCTCATACCAAGGCCCTCCATGCTGGAACATGGCTGAGTGAGCTCATGTGAGAACATCCCTCTTCTCAGCTAGGGGAGCTGCTCATTTCACTGGCTCCTGTTTAACCCCTTATTGTCTGTTCCTCCAGCCCCAGACTAATGTGATGGTATCCAGATCCCCATCCAGATGGTAACAATGTGATCTGTCCAGATCCCCATCTTCACAGATCTCTAGAAGGGGCAGCAGAGGCCTCACCTCCCTGCTTTGCGCAGCTGGCAGTATTTCAGGATGCCACTTGGACACACACAGTTGTGACTAGGCAGCTGCCAACCAAGTGACTTCTCTGAGTAAGGAAGTGCTTGCCAAAGCACTGACAGTCAAGTCACAGGTGACTGGGAGCTTGTAATTAGTACTCTAAGCCTCATGGTTGAGCTAAAAGAATTAGCAGCTTTGTTCAATACACTCAGGTCTGCTGGTAGTCTGTGGGAAGTGACTAAGGGTACATCTACACAGCAGCTGCAAGGGCACTTCCTGGCATGAGTAGACATTGTGCCAGCCCTGCTCACGCTAGTGTATTAAAAGTAGCAGTGTGGCCCTGGGTAGCTAGCCCATGCTTGCCCAGTACAAGCCCAACTGACCCTCCTGGGGATGTATATAGGAGGGCTAGCCTGAGCCTCTACTGCTGTCTGTGGCCACACTGCTATCTTGAACAGAGCTTGTATGTGTCTATCAAGCTGTGCTGGGAATTACCCTCCCAGCTGCCTACCCTAAGGCTTTCCTGCCCCAGTATGCACTCCACCTCTGGTAAAGAATAGGGTGTGTTATACAGGAGCTGTCTGTGTTGGACACTGCAAAGTCCTCGTTAGGAACACAGAGTATTTTCCAGGCCATTAAAATCTAACCAAGCTCTTTTTAAAATGGCATTGTCAGTACTATTCTAGTAGCACCTAAGGTCCTAGCAGTGCTAGGCACAAGGTAAGACTCTCTTCCCCAAAGATCTTACACTGTAAATGTGTGAGGGAGGAAAATCTCTAATCCCCATCTTTCAGGTGAGGAACCACAACAGTTACTCAAAGTCACTAGAATGCTGATCTGTGGAGGCTCAAGGTCAATGCTTTAACCACAAGACCATCCTTTCTCTCTGTAACAACTCTAGTCTGGTGAGTTCAGCATGATTAACCCCATTTTGCAGATCAGTTCACTGAGACTAAGGGCCTTATTCAAGACCTTGGACACTGGAAGAGCTGGCAATAGAACCCAGGTGTCCTGAGGCCCAGTCCCTGCTCTAACTGCCAGACAGCACTCTCTCCAGGGGAATTAAAAGTTGGTGTTTTCTGGGGTTAGGGGTGGAAACTGGTTTCCACTGATTCTTTTCCCCAGCTGGACAGATGTGGCAGCAGCTGGCTGCTGTGACTGGAAACCTCCCAAGCAAACTGAATGAGAAGGTGTGATCACAGAGACTCTTGTGTCCTGCTTGTTTTGTGCTAGTGAAGAAATGACTTGCTTCTTAACTCACTTGCTGAAGTGTTTGCCTAGCGAGACCTGAACTACCTCATTCAGCTGATTGATTCTGCCTTCAACATGATTTTCCTAATTGCCACAGCCACTAGCTGCTGTTCTGTTGCTGTTTGTTTACAGGGCCGCATGCATAAAATCCTCAGGGTCATGTACATGGGGAGCGTTGCAGGGAATTTTCTGTTGCAATGAGGTGTGAAGATGCACAGCAGGCAGCTCGCAGCTGGGCATTGCTGCCAACTGGCCTGTAGTAAAAGCCTCTTTTTCCGACCAATTGAGATGCTTCACCTTGCTATTGGGCAGCCTTTCCTTTCCTCTGGCATACCAGGCTGTATTGGTTACAGTACTGCTAAGGGCCTCATCTGAGATCCAGGTCCCATTGGGCTGGGTGTTGTGCATATGCATAGTCTCTCCCCGAAGAACTTAGACTCACAAAACAAAGGGTGGGAGAGGAAAGAAAGGTCAGGTGTCCTGCCCCCACAACCTGGTCATAGTGCTGGAGGGGGGGAACAGTTTTCTGATCCTGGGAATTTTTGAGACTTCAAAACTTTTCCCCACTGGGCTGAAACCAAGACATTCTAGAGCTTTTCAAGAAACTGCTGACTCCATAGTGGTGGGTAGAGCCCTTGCCTGGGACAGGGGAGACTCACAGTACATCTATGCTGCATATGAAAACCCGCAGGGGCAAGTCTTCAAACCCAACTCTACAGACTCTGGCTCATGATGCAGAGCTAAAAACAGCAATGAAGATGTTGCAGCTCTGCCTCTGGTGACCCTCTTCTCTCTTCTCCCCCCCCCCCCCCGGGCTTTCAGAACCTCTGCTCTGAATCGGGCAGACTTGAACCCATGTTTCTATATCCCAGGTGAGGTGATCTGATCTGAATTTCCATCCTGCATGTCAAAACTAGCCCTTTCCCACTGAAAGCTCTGGATTAGACAAAGGGAAATTTTCCAACAGTCTTGCCAAAAAAAATCCTAACTAGCTCTCCTACTGGAGGTCAGTGATAGAGCCTGGGTCTCAGTCTAATGCTGTATCTGTCTCCAAACTTCCCTGTCAGGACACTCCCACTGAAACCATTAAACAAAAACCTTCCCCAGCTCAGACTTCCTCACTGAGATTCCTGGACAGGCCAGCTCCAAAGCCCACTCAAGTCAATAGAAACTCTACTTTCAATTGGCTTTGGATCAGGCCCCCAAGCAACTCTGGAGATCTCCTTCCTAATGTCAAGGCGCTGTTAGGAAGTGTCCACTCAATGGCTGCACTCTGTTGTAGGATCCCTGAATGACCTCTGGGTGCAGACCACCAGGTTTTTCTTCTCTGGAATCAGTTTCCCTTTTAAAATACTTTCCCATTGTAGAGCATGAAAATTACCATGGTCAGGCTGAAACAGCCAAAAGCCTCTCCTTGATCAGTACCAAAAATGAACTGCTAGACTGACAGATCAGTGAGGGTTTAAAGCCCAAATTCTCATGTCCATTGGGACAAGATGTGCTTTATCCTGCTGAGAATTTCAGTTTTCCTGTACTGAAAGCTATTGGTTCTGCAGCTTATTATTAGTGTGTGTGTGTGTGAGGGGAGATGGAAATCAGAATAATTTTAGGGCCTGATCCATTGAAATCAAATTGACTCCAGTGGGCTTTGAATTAGGCCCCCAGTGAGCAATATCTTGGGGATATTTAAAGCTAATCATTTATATTACCTGAAGCCATGGAGTCTCCCAGCTTTTCAATGGCATAAGTTGTGATCCAGCACCGATCAATGTTAATGGTGTTTCCCTTGGCTTCAGTGGGTGCTATTGCAGGACTTGGTAGAACAGCTGGGTGAATACTGAATTATGTGGGTCACTGGCAATTCTGAAAATCATATATAATTTGACCCAAAACATTTTTTTAAATTTTGAGCATTGTTTAACTTCAGCATTTTGAAAAATAAAATGGAAGGAAACATCAAACTGAAAAGTCATTTTTGAATGAAAAAATCAAAACACTTAATTTTGAAAATGTCAGTGAAACATTTTGACTCCTTGTCTTGGTTTAAAACTCTCCCTGCCCCCCTAATTGGCACAACTTCACAATGATGGTTGCTGAAGGGGGCGGGGGAGATTTCTTGTTAAAAGCGTTGGATGGAAAAACTTCACCTAGCTCTACTCCATAGTAGGCGATAAGAGCAGTCGCTAAATGGAACTTGAAATGGGGGATGGGAAGGAAAATAAGATGTGAATTTTGGCCCAGGTCACATGGCAGATCAGTGTGTGTGTGTGTGTGGGGGGGGGTTCACTTGTTCTCATGTTGCCTTCAGGTACCTTGGGTTCTTAGTCGCCTATTAGCTTTGTGCATTGGTGGGGCTCTACTGGCTGGCCCAGACAGAGGGGAAGGAACCTACCTGTATCCCGCCCGCCCTCCTGGGCAGCGTCTGAGCAGCTCACGATAATGTAGTCTAGCTTCTCAACACCCTTGGGCCGTAGGAGGCGGTATCCCCATTTTACAGATGGGGACCCGCGAGGCACCTTAAGCAGTTTACCCCAACGTCTCACAGGAAACGTGTGGCAGAGCCAGGTCTCTAAGTCCCAGGCTAGTGACTTAGCGGGAGCTACGTTAACTGTAGCTACGAGACGGATCTTGTTCGGCTCACTTAGGAGCGGGCGTTTGGCGGCTGGGCTGAGGGGCCGGGGGCTGGTCCCGGCTGCCAGGGGCGAGTGCCCGCTGCCCTGTGTAGCGCTGGTGGCTGTTCACAGCGGCGCTCGAGACCCATCACACGGCTGCAGGGAGACCTGAGCGGGCTCTGCCCGAGTCCCCCTGGCTCGCCGGGGATTTAACCCCCCCCCCATTCCGGGAGTGCCCGCGGAGCTGCCCCCCACTGCTCCCCGGCCCTTGTCTAAACCCAGGCGCTGCCTGTCCCCTCCCCGCGCCGGGGGGACCCACTGGCGCCCAAACCGGAGCACCCCCCGGCGCCAGGAGTAGCGGCCGCTGCCCCAGGCTCCCCTCCTGGCGCTGGCTCGGCCGTGGCCGGTGCAGGCTCCCCCCGTGCCCGCT
Source organism: Mauremys reevesii (assembly GCF_016161935.1). NCBI lineage: Eukaryota > Metazoa > Chordata > Testudines > Geoemydidae > Mauremys > Mauremys reevesii. The sequence goes on along the minus strand of NC_052630.1, from coordinate 49,771,494 downwards.
AGGGGGCTGCGTGCGGGGCCAGGCCGGGAGAGGCGGCGGGGAGTGGGCGCGGGGGGGGGGGGACCATGCTGCTGAAATTTAAGCCGGAGCCAGCCACAGCCGAGCCATCGCGGGCGCCCTCCGCCGCAGCCTGCGCCGGGGCTCTGCGCTGCGCGCCGGCAGGCTGAGCAGGGGCGGCCGGCTGGAGCTGGAGCTGGGAGCCGCCGATTCCCCAGAGCACCTGCCGCCGCCGGGGCGCGCCGCCTGCCTTGCTGTCCCCGCTCGCCCCCCGGGAGGAGAGGGGCGCGGGAGAGCCGGGACCGCGGAGCACCGGAGCCTGGCTGCAGCTGCTGCCGGTAAGTCCCGCCAGCTGCTCCGGGGCGGCCCCCGCTGGCTTTCAGCACCGCGGAGAGCGCTGCAGGGAGCCTGCCTGGCTGCGAGCCCCGTGCGCCGGGCACAGTCCCGGCCAGGGGCGCGCTGGCCGGGCAGCCCCGCCCAAGGGTGAGCCGGGGAGCTGCCTCACAGCTTATGGGGCTGGGGGGGATGGTAGCCTGGCCGAAAGGGGATGCCACAAGTGGAGTGTCCCTGCCCGGGGCGGCGCAGGGCGGAGGCTTCTGGGGGTGCTCGCTGAGGATCGGGCCCTCAGTGGCTCGGTGATGGCTAGCGAGGGGCCGCTTTGGCAAGTGGAAGGGCCTGAGGGGGGAGTTGCAAGGCTGGGTGCGCTTCTCTGCAAGGAGCCTCTGCCGCGCCCGCCCTGGGGAAATGTTCCCTCCTGCATGCCAAGGTGGCCGGCCAGGCCTTCTTTGGACACCGTCGGGGACAAGCCCGGTTCCTCTGTGGCAAGCTCCTACCTGACCCCGTTCCTTCCTCCGCCACCTGCTTTCCGCCGCCTTCCCACCTCCAGAGCCCAGCTTGGGAAGGGCCAGCGGGAGGTGGGGGTGTGGGGCTGGATAGGTGGCGTGCTCCCCTCCGAGTCTGAGGAACCCCCCCCCCCACACACACACACAGGGTGTGGGGCACTGGGCTCAGGGAAGTGCCACGTAGAGGTCCCCAGAGCTTGGGGTCATGGAACATCCCACGGTGCTTCTGGGAACCCCGACATTACAACTTGGAGAGCTAAAGTTTGTTTCCTTAAATTCCCCAGCATTTCCCCATAGATATGGTGCTTTTTGCCCTAACTGTAGGGTGATATTCCTTACACAGCTGCCACCTTCCAGCCCAGAACTGGCTGCATATAGGGGTAGGCAAAGGGATTTTTTTGGCATGTTGTTTGGTGTAAATCAGCAGCTTTCCAGTAAAGTCAGTGGAGCTAAATTGATTCACATCAGCTGAGGATTTGGCCTGATATTTTGTAAAGCACTCGGGGATCATATAAAACCTCACTGATTTTAGAGGGGAAGCCAGAACCCCGGTACAGAAAGTAGAATGAAGGATGGGGTGGATGGGACCCAAGGAGGAAAGACATGGATGCAACTGACAAACCTGGACAAGAAGCACGGAGTGAGCCCTTTGGTAAATTTGTGACTTTTTTTTTCTTCCCGTCTGAACTCTGGCCATTCCAGGGGATGCCTGTGGCTTGACCACTCCTAGAGCTGTCCCTGGAAGTGAGTCTGAAGTGCCTGAAATTTCCATTCAGGAAGTTTAGCTGATTTGGTTTCCCTTGCTGTGTAACACAGCTCTCATTTTGCAGGCTTCCTGTAGGTTCCCTGTGGAGGGGGGATGGGGAGGGTTGGGTGAAGCAGAGACTTGGGTGTTTCCAAGGCACACATTAATTAAATGTGCTCCATTCACAGATACCTGTTACAGCTTCTAACAGGGAGAGGAATGGGGCCCAATGTAAGATGCTTACTGGAGGATCGGAGAGCTTGATCCCAGGTGCTGGGTATTGCAGAGGGCAGGGTTTCAGTCTGGTTTTCTTTTTCTGTTCTCCCCTGTGAAAAGTACATCCCTGCTTAAAGATCTCATGCAAACAGCCCGCAGTAGGGCTGGGGAAAATCAGGCCCAGTACGGTAGAGGACTAGGAAGGTGTATTTCTTCCCCTCTGGTGGCTGCACCTTCTTGCACCGCTTTAGACAGAGCTCTCCTGTATGTTTAACAGCTGTCTCCCACCCCTATTCAGGGACCATGCGCTGCGGGGGGATAACTAAGGCCATTTATTTTCAGTTTTTACTGATTCTTTATTTTAACTGAAAAATCCCTGCGTCTTACAAAAGCTATTGTTTGGTTTTGACTCTTTTTCTGTCCCAAATTTGGACCCCCTCAAATATAAGAATATATTGATTATTAAGAAAATCCAGTACATTACCGTAGGTCGATCTGTTCTGTTAATGTTAGACTAAGTGTAAATACGATGCTTTTAAACTAAGGCAATGCAGTACGTGTGTGTATTTGTAAGTGTACATACTGCTAATATACAGCTCATTAAAGAAACCACAGCATTAAACTGCTTTTACTTTTCTCTAAATGCTGCTTTTTTTTGTCCTCCTGTCCCCCAGTATTAACCTAATAGTTACCCAGAAAACTGTAAAGTTGTGGGGTTTTGGTACTGATTTCCACTCCTTTTTTAACTTTAAATTGATAAATTCGTGGGAAATATAAAACAAAATTCCGAATGAAAGGAATAACGAACTCTGAAGCTTTTTCTGTTTGTGTGCCAGCTTTCAGAGCTCGACAGCGTCTTGCTCTCTGGGAACAAGGCAGTTCCCGGTCTGCATTTGCTGGCTAGCTTGCCAGGGTCTGTATTACTAAAGGAATGTCTGTTTTACCCTTGGATTTTTGGACCCCTTTCTGATTGCTTTGTCCCCATGGCTCTTCCAGCACTGGATGGGAACACGCATGAGTTCTATTGCTGGGCAGGGAAGCGGCAGTTTAATGTATGCACGTAAAGGCTGGGCAAGGACAAACAGACAGGGAAATATAAACACTGCAGATAGCTCCGCAGTCTTGGCAGAATGTGGCCTCCAGCCTGTTCATTAGGATGTTGGGGATTAAACACACAGTTCTGTTGAACCAACATGCCAATTTGCCACAAGAGATTTGGCGTTCCTGCTCCTAAACTTGCCCTACCTTTTGGGCCTGGGACTCAGCACAGGACGTAAGTTTCTGGAGCAGATGATCAGCAGAACTGGGAATTAAGTGGTGGATGTAGTGGCCTTCTTAGCTCCATTTGTGGGGTCAGCTTGTAAAGAGTTATTTGGGAAGATATCTTCTGTCTGAATTGCTTTAGGGCTGCTCTCCCTTCATGCTGGAGAGCAGCATTTCCCAGCAGCTTCTACTGTAGACATGGGCTGGGCAAGTGGGCCCAGGACTGTGGAGGCACTAGCTAAAGCTAATGCTGTGAAGGCTGATGTTGCCCTGTCCAATCCTGCAGTGACCTCCTGGGCCAAGCCCGTTTACTTGGCCTTTGTGGTCTTGGTCCCCTGCATAACTGCTGGGAAATAAGAAAGACTTAATCAAAGAAACCAGAAACAAAATGTTGTGAAGAGCTTTTGGACCCCAGGTCCCCTGCTATAATCTGGTCAAAATCAGCAGCATATGACAGCTGCTTGGTGATCTGTGGGCAATGAGTTTGGGTGCCTTAGTGCCATTCCTAGTGGTTAGGTCTCCTTATTGCACAAACCACCCTTGCAGCTGGCACCCTACTTGGCAATCTCACCAGAGGTGCCAAAAGCTGAGGGTTGAGTGCCTAGAGGCAGTCCCTCCAGGGCAGAGGGGGAGAAACTTGCCTGGTTGCTACCAGTTGTGTGCACAGGCAGCAGGCTCCAGCACTGCTTTCAGGGAGTTGGTTGCCTGTTCATCAGGGAAGAATTTGCTTTGAAAGAGGACAGCCTGCTACCTAGCGGGCAGCACCCTGCATTGGCATGTGGGAAAATGGGTTCAATTGCTGGTCCTGTTTCATGCTCACAGTGCCTCAGTTTACCTTATGGGCAGCACCTCAGCTTCTGAGACAGAAAGGGTGCTTCCTGGTGCAGTGACCCCTCCAGATAATTAAAGGCCAAATTCTGCAGTGCTTCCTACTAAGCTCAGGAGGGCTGCTCTCATGAGTCGCATGCTCAGGATTGCAGAGAGAGTAACTCATAGGGCCTATGATGGTGATATGGGGGTCCCACCCACTCTTCCTCTGTTTTGGCTATCTCAACAATGTAGTGAAGGGGTCTGGGCACAAGCCTGGAGGTGTAAGGGAGAAGACCTAGGTTAGAAAGGGGCTGGGAAGTAGAATACTCAAAGCTCTGAGATCCAGGGCAAAGAAGAAAACTCAGCCCTATCCTGACCCTGCTAGCTACAGATGCTGCTGGCTCTTTGGAGTGCAAAGGAGTATGGGCTAGTAGCTAAAGCACCGTAGTGGGAGGAAGGACTTTTGGGCTCTGTCTCGGACTTCCTGTGTGACTTTAGGCTAGGCCTTGTAAAGGCCTGATTCCGAACTCTTTCACCACTTTCCGGTGCAGTCTAGAACCTCTGAGAATCAGGCCCTTAATGTCTCTCTGCCCCCAATCTCCCCTTCAATGTGTAGAAAGGGGGCAATGATACCAATCTACTTGCATCACAGGGGTGTTCATTAAGGCTTGTAGAGGGCTTAGCGACCCTTGGATGGAAGGTGCTGTAGAAGTGCAACCATACTATGCTGTGGTTCTTCAGCTAGCAGCACAATGCTGCCTTCCATGTGAGGGGAACTGGGCCAATCCAGACCCCTATGGAAAGGCTCTACGCTGAGTTTATACCCCAGGACAGTATACTTACCACTAAAAATCACCCCCTAATCTATGTAGCTATGCCAGTTGAAGCCCTAGTCTAGGAGCCTATTCGCTAGTATAGTTTATTTTATTTGGGAACTGATATAAGCTACACTAGCACTAGAACTATTTTGCTGATATAAGCTGTGCCTCCTCTAGGAGGGTTTGCGGATAACCCTGTCTAGTGTAGACAAGCCCTTGGATGTTTCAATGTACTGAAACCTGGACTGTGGTCTCCACCCCCAGATACAACTCTAGCTTTTCCAGGAAACTTAAATTGCCCAATCCACTCTGTACCTGGAGTGACCCAAATAAAGTATTCTTGGGGGAGTGATGGTTTTAGATTTTTTTTGTTGTTGTTTTTCACTGTAAAACCTGCGTGCTCTTTGAAGGCCAACCACTCCACCCTCAATCTGCAGCTGTGGCTAACTTCCTTGGGAAATCTCCCATTTGCTTGTTGTGGGTGCAATGTTTGGAGGGTGGTCACTCAGTTTAGTCCCAAAGTTCTACCCAAACCTGCTACTCCCTCATGCCTGTTCCTTAATCTTCTTCACATCAAAAATAACAGAGCAGGAAGGGGAGGCTGTGGAAAGAGCGGCTTACAAGGCAAGAAGAAAGCCCACAGCATTCTGTGTCCAGTAGGACTAATGGTTGTGTCCCTACGTACTGGGTCCTCTATTTGGGCCCATTGTAGGGAGAGGGGGATGTTTATGGGTTATTGTTCAAAGTGAATTCAGGGATGGTGAGAGGTACCACCATGAGCCCTGGAAAACAAAGTCCACCTGAGACCTTGCCCCACCAACAAGTTGTACCACAGTACTCCTATAGTGAAAGCAGTGCAGCCTCCGTAGTGTGGATGCTGTTATATGGGTTTAAATGTGCTTATACTGGTATAGCTGTTCCCAAATGGGAAAGGGACTAAGCTATACTGGTATAATGCACATTTATACTAGTGTAACGGTGTCTACCCTAGGGCTTATGCCAGTCTAACTAGATCAGTAAACTATCACATCCCTAAGCCAAATCATCATACCGGCACAAAATCTATGCATGGACTAGCCCTCACTGCGGTCCCCAGACCGTCTACAGGGCAGGCAAAGGGAGTGCAAGGGTTCCTTCTGCTAAAATGTCTCAATCCCCGCTACCACAAAGGTCTTTCTCCCCAGGTCACTCAATCCTTGGCCTGTTGTCTGGGAATGGCTAACAAGGGTGTGAATTAGAACCAGCTGGTATGGCGGGTGCGAGCTCCTTGCACACAGGCCACTGTAGGGTAAGAACTTCACTCCCCGCTGCTCTGGGGCAGGTGACCTAGAAGTGAAGGGGCTCTATGACTGATCACCAGTCCTCTTGCTGCATTTGTGTCTGAATCTTTCTTGACTATATAGCAAAATGCCATAAACACAGTGCGAGAGGGATCATTAGCAGTGTAACTGTGCAGGGTATAAAGCAGGGCTTGGAGCATATTATATAAGCAAACATAAAGTAATCATAAATTAGATGGGGGAAGAAGTCAATTAATTGATGAAACCGCCCAAGCAGAAGAGAGAGAAACCCGGCACGCAGGAGCTGAGACACTGTGTGATGTGATACGGTCTTCATTTGTAATCCCTTTTTTCTTTAATTGTGTCTGTAATGAGAAATTAAATGTCAACTTCATTGGATGCTGCTTCCCCAAAGAGAGGACACACGTGCCTAGTCACAATGGGCTTGTGCCTACAGGTGTAGCTGCATTGGTGGAAACTCCTAGAGTGACACGATTTACAGTGGTGCAGTGTGGTTTAGCCTGCTTGGGGATTGAGCTACTATCGCTGCGGTAGTGGAAAACCCCCAGTATGACATGCCATTTACTGGCACAGTGTGACTGGCACAGATGCCAATGACCTCAGGTGTGGCTTGCACTGCTGCAGATATGCCCATGGCTAAAATACCAGTGTAGATAAGGCTGGAATCGGGTGGGGTCAGCATGACTCTCACGCACCACTATCCCATATCCCAACACCTCCACAATGGCTTTAACTGGGCATGTGGGGCCTAACTCTGCTGTGGAGCTAGCTGGAAGTGATCACTAAGCTTGTTGGCTCTTACGAACTTGAAAGGTGAAGGGATGGTGATCAGCGCTCCCCCAAGGACAGTAGAGAATCCACTCACCTGATAATAGAATTGGAATCACATCATCTCCAAACTACACAGCGCTAGCAGCTATGCTGTCATATGTCAGGCAGAATGCACTAGAAGCTCGATGTATTTAAATAAGCTAAGGTGGTGGATCATTGTCTTTCCTCTAGCCCCCTGTTGGAATGTACATGGAGAGAATAAAAGGACAAAGGGAGACACTTGTTTTCTCTGACACATGATCCATCCATGTCTGATAGATTCTAGCAGAGACAGAAGCAATTCAGTCTCTTACAGTAGCACGATTCCCTCACAATCTACCATTCTAGCTATACTTCATAACTTCCCCTTCTGTAATTATGTCCTCCTGCATAGTTGCCATTTGTACCTGTTGCTCTGTAATTGTTTTCTTCTGATAGTCTCTCACATGACTTCCCTTTTACATAGGAATGCCCTGACTTAAAGCAATCTGATGGTGTCCAGTACAATCTAATTTGACCTCTAGTTAAAGACTCTCTACACAGCCCCTAACTTTTGTTGGCCCCATGAGTGGTCGTTTTGATCAGCTTTCATTGTAATTTAAGAACCCTTTGACTATCCTGCTTGAGGGTTGACCCTCTGTCTCATTTCAAGACAAACTAAGGAGTCCAGGCCATAGGGTTGTCCCTACAAAGGTGGGAGTGAGTCACATAGACCAGTGCAAACATAGCATTAAAACGCATGCAAAAGTGGTCTGATATATAAGTAAAACTCTATGAAATAACTCACTACAGGCCACAATGCTTCCTGCTAAGTCTCTTCACTTGCAGTGTGGCTGTTCAGCATGTGGGAACCTGTGTGAGATTAGCTGGTCACCTCAAGGAGTGACTAAGCTGTACCAGGTTAGAGCTGTCTACTGTTGTACTGTCTTATCAGTCCATCACCATAGACCTGAGCAGCTGGTGGCCTGTGGGCCCTTCATTCAGTGGAAGGGCACTTGCAATACATGAGATACTAATCTGACTATGAGCAATTGCCCTATTGGTGGGAATCCCATTACTGTCAGTATATATAAATAATTCATTAATAGTTCGGTTTCTGTGCATTAAGGTGCAACAGAAGTAGTGTTGCCCAGCAGCAAAGTGGTTGGTCTTTGCCACTGCCCAAAAGGTCTTGAGCTCCAGGACCTTACCCCTGGAACCTGGCTGACTGCAGAAGAGGAGTACTTGTCCAGAAAAAGTGTATCCTACTTGAGTTTATCCATGTAGCACTGGGAAAGAGAGAGGTCAGTTTATTCCCCACGAAGCCAGCCTTCTCCTGTCAGCTCCAGAGATTTGCCTGAGTTTACCATGCATTGGCTTGAGCCCCAGTCAGAGCTCAGACATGTTGAGACTCACCTTTCCCTACTTAGCTTGACATAACAAGGGGCAGTTTAAGGCAAGATATGCAGGATCTGGGTCCCATGATCAGAGGAGTCCTGGATGGAGTAGCAAGTCTGAGGCAAAGTAGTAGGTGGCACTGTAGGGCATAGCTGATCACATCCAACTGTCTGATTGCGGTAGGGGGGTGCTGCCTCTTGGGGGACGAAGATGGGACCTCATCTGGTGGGCTGAGAGGAAGTCTCTCTAGTGAGAGTTGTGTAGCTGGAATTTGAGGCACAACATTGAGACCACATCCCTTTGTGAGCCCCAGGAGGAAGAGAGGCAATTTTCCAGGGGCTCAAGGGCACCAAATTTCTAAATATGAAAAGTTTCATTTGAAGTTATGAGAAACCTTTGATCCCTGTCAATGCAGGAGACAGCAAACTTCGAGGCTAAGATGTTTCCAAACCTCAGCTGTATCTTCTCTTTGAAATACACAAGGCACATCCTACATCAGCGGTCTGAATCTGTGATGCTCCTTTCTGCTATCTAGGGTATGTGGCCATGTTACCACAAAATGCAACAGATAACTGAGCAAAATGCCAAGTTGTAACAGCATTTAACTTGTGTGAGCCAACCAGCTGGGTGCAGACAGTCTGCAGCAGCACAGAGACATGCTGCTGGGACTGCCAGCCAGAGAGGCTTCCAAAGGTACTAAGAACAATGCCTAATCTACCCGTCCCTCATTTTAAAGGCAGGCAGAAAGGTCAGTGGCTGAACAATGGGACGCCCTGACATGTGTTTGCTCCCCTCAGGGATTATAATGTGCAGCCCAGATTCCCTCTGCAACTGTGTTCTTCAGGGCATGGTTCTGCCAGCTTTAACCCAGGTGGAACACGGCCCTTCTCCACAGCTATTCCCACTGAACCCAGGTGAGCCTGCTGGCAGAATAAGCTGCTGCTTGACATGAATAAGTGTGGCAGAATCAGTCACTTGGCCATGCTGCTACTCCATTCATGAGCAGTGCCACTCACTGCATCCCTTTGCATTGGCTTTCCAGCAGCTTCTTCATATGACCAGTGACTATTGCTTATTCATGAGGCTTGGTTTAGTCCTCCTTGGCATTAATTCACAGCTGGTATTTTATGTCTCGCAGCATTAATGGTCTGGGCTGGCTGGCATTTTATAGCTCCCTGGCATGAACAGTGTGGCTTGGCTGGTATTCTATATCCCTGGCCTGGCTGGCTGGAATTCTAGGTCTCCTTGGCACTAACAGCCTGTGCTGGCTGATATTTCACATCTCTGGGGCTTTAATAAGCCTAAACCGGTTGGCTTTTCATATCTCTTTGGGCACATGCAGCTCGAGCGTGCTCGCCTACTGCATTTCCTTTATGCTATAGCTTAGGCTGCCTTTGGTGCTATTTGGCCCCAGCTAATTGTCTGGAAATGGCATTTTAATACAATAAACCAGTGCCCTACCCTGATGCTAAACTTAACCAGATTTGCCCCCACTGGGTCTGTACTAGCTGTTGCTCTCTCAACCTAGGGTCAAGCTGGTCTTTACGCGCTTCAATTTGATCTTTCTCGCTTCCCCTCTCTTCTAATTCTGTCTCTGGGTTTTATTTCAAAACCATCCTCCTGGCTTTACAGTGATGTTTTCTACTGGCAGAACCTCTCTCAGCAGCCTCCTGGTGGGGCCCAGGTAATTGTCTGAATTTTTTGATGCTTTGCGATGTCAAAGCCTGGAGTTTATATAGATTACTGTGAATTTATCTCCAGCAAATGCATCCAGAGAGCAAGAGCGAGAGAGAGCGTGAGGCTGGAGCCTGCCATGTGAGGCATTGTAAACACTGCGGTGCAGGGAACAGCAGTACTTGTGTATTCTGTGTTCGCCTAAATGGATTTCAGTAAAACATACACTTTAATAAGTCAGTTTTGTCAGCCCTGCCTGTTTAAGTGGCGATGGAGACCTTCCTGCCAGCTTGTAAATATCAAGGTTAGCCTCGGCTGGTAAAGTAGCAAAGAGGGGTGGATATTAGGTCAGGTGATGTTACAAGAGTCTTCTCCTTTCCCCTGCCCCCACTGGGTTTCAGAACTCAGAGACGTGAGCGTCCATAAGGATTGCCACTGGGGGCTGAGTGATAGCTGTCCCCAAAGAGCTGGAGGCCTGATTAAAGTACAGTCCTGTGGAAAACTTAAGGGACAGCAGCACAAGTACTCTATCAAGGTGCTGCCTGTCGCACAAAACAGCGTCTCTACGCAAGGTAGATGGAACTTGTAAACTCCACAATCAAACCTCCCATTCAAAGCCATCTAGGTTTATAGATGTAGAAATGAAGTTTAATGTGGCTGAAAGTAGCCATAAAAAAGCAAAAGGCATCATTTGTCTCTGTACAGCAGGTGGAGATCAATAGACATCCAGTGTGTGTCTGCATTTCCTGCCCATAGCACATGGGCGTATCCTTTCTACATACACAAGCGCACATAACGATCAAAACAATCCCCACTGGGAGGAGAGCAGCGGAGTCAGCTCCAGGGTGTGATAGGGAATGAAAGTGTCTCTGAGAAATGTTCTGATCTCCCTAGAGACTTGCAAAAAAAGAGGATTTAAAAAGCAAATACTTCGAAACTCTGTTTTTATTCATAGCTAAAGTTAATTTAAATTTGCCTGGTTGCTCACAATCCTCAGAGGTGGCCATATCTCGGTGTGCTAGTATGCAATGGACTGTGCTCCCCTTATACGGGGTTATGTATCCGATGCAGCGTGAGGCATAAGGTGGAAGCTTGGGCTTGATGGTCCATGATGCCGCTGAATGCTGCTGCAACAGATGAGGCAAGAGCTCTGTATGTGGGAGAGTGCTGTGGTTTGAGGAGAGCTATTTTGATGCTATGGCCAAATTCAGGCTTTATAGAAGGCTTATAAAAATCGTAAAACTTTTTTATTCTACCAACATACAAAAGGCAGCAGAAATTAAAACCGGTGCACTTCAATATGGGCTTTACGCAAACTCTGGTCTCTGCTGTACAGTTGGCCCTGTCTTATTTATCCATCTACCTCTACGGCCCTTGTGACTGTAGTATCTGAGCACCTTGTTGTGTCTAGAGGGCTTCCCACTGGGAAGGACGCGGTGGAAGCAAGAAGCGAGTGGTGTAAGAGGAGCCAAATGTTGCAGACAGTGAAGGGGAGGTGGTTTGGTGGCGCTGCTGAGAGGATGAAGCGGTGTTGCCAGCTCTTGTAATTTGTTCATGAGTTTGGCAATTATTTTGGTGCATTTTTTTAAAGCCCCGGTTCCTGCGGTGGTGAGTTTGCGTGAAAAATCTCAGCTTTATTTTTTAAGTGAGTTTCTAGCCCTCGCGGTTGCAGAGAAAAGCTTGAAAGTGCAAAGCAAGTGCGGCCTAAAGGCTCAGTAGCCGCAAGGCAAATGGAAAAGAACCTCAAATTGCTTTTTAAAAGAAAAATCTCTGGCTTAAAAATTCTTATGAGTCAGGCACCCAAATGATGACTTTGGAGAGCTTGAGGTTGGTGTGCTGATGCAGGGAGAGGAGTGCAAGGGGTGGTGCTGGCAGGGAGCTAGGAGACTCCTAGAGGCAAGGATACAAGGGGTGGTGCTCCTAGTGTAGGCAGGAGATGCCATGGGGCAGGCTGGGAGCAGCAGAAGGGGGCTGAATGGCTGAGAAGCATGGAGTGGCAACAAGGAGGGGTGAGTCAGAGACAGGCCGGTAGGGAGCAAAATGGGGCTGGGTGTGGTGGGGCCTGGCCTGGGAGAGGCACCGAGAGTCCCAGAGAATGTGGGGTGGGGATTGAGATAACTGAAGTTGCTGATAGCGACAGGCAGAGAAATGCTGGGCCTTCAGGTTCACCTACACTAGGCTAGCAGGTGGGGAACGGTGCATGAAGGAAATGATAAGCAGGGGGCTGAAAGCTAAAGGGCCTGACCCCCAGGTCGGGTAGCTCAGCACTGACTCCATGGAGCTATGCTAGTTTGCACCAGCTCTACACTCGGCTTCAGGCATGCGGACAGAGACGTTCTCTGTCAGCTGTAATTGTCCTATGTACACACAGTCATAGAACTGGGGGGAAGGGATAGCTCAGTGGTTTGAGCATTGGCCTGCTAAAGCCAGGGTTGTGAGTTCAATCCTTGAGGGGGCCATTTAGGGAACTGGGGTAAAAATCTGTCTGGGAATTGGTCCTGCTTTGAGCAGGGGGTTGGACTAGGTGACCTCCTGAGGTCCCTTCTAACCTTGATATTCTATGATTCAGTCTGCTAATGACAGACCTTGAGCTTTTCTGTGCCACTTTAGCTGTAAGGACAGTCGCATTTCCCAGGCTGTCAGCCCTGCGAACACTTACACTGTGATGTGTGTGTACACAGTCTGAGTCCTGCTGATGGGAATGACCAGTTAGCCCATGTTTAGTTTTGTCCCCATAGTTTTCCTATGCTGTGCAGTGGCTTCACCCTCTGCCACTTTATCCTGCAGCGTAAGCTGCCTAGCTGTCTGCTTCTGCCAACCCTGGGGCTGTCAAACCATCTAACACTGGACTACTAGCTGGTCATATCATGATAGCACCTGGAGGCTTCACTGGCTAAGTGCTGCACAAACCAAGCAGAACGTCCCTGCCGCAAAGAACTCACGCTCTAAGCAGGCAAGACTGAGCAAGTGGCAGGAGGAGAAACTGAGGCACTTGCCCAAGGTCACACAGCAGGTCATTGGCAAATCTGGGACTAGAACCCAGGTTTCCTGAATAACGGGACCTTATCCATTGGACTGTGGTGCTTCTCACTGCATCTTCACTGCACTCTGGGTTCCCCAGGCCAGAGTCGTCTCTTCATGAACTAGAGTGGCCTGGAACAAGCCAGCCAGCGGTCGTCATTTTAGAATGGTAGGAGCTGGTTCATAGGTTGGGAAGTCCCCACTCCCCTTGGGTGGGGGTGGGGATGCTGAGCACAAATCTCCAAAGGGCCCTGTCTGGCTCCAGCCACAAGCCAAAGATTTCAGCAGCTCTCCAGGAAATGAGGGTTATACCACTACTTTAGATCAGGCTTAATTTGTGCCAGGGCTTGGCAGTTCAGAGCCCGGGCACCTCCAGGCTTGCTGCATCAGTTATGAATGTTAAAAAAATAAATACATAAAATTGCTTGAGTTCCAGCACCTCTTTCAGTACAAATCACACACTGACTTTAGACTTCTGGATAGCTGTGAGGGAAAGGATGAGCCTATGGTTAAGGTACTCGATGGGTGACTCAAGATCTAGAGTCCGTTCTTGGCTCTGTCATGGATTCCTCATGTAACCTTGGTCAAGTCACTTAATCTCTGTCTCCGCTCTCCATCCATAAAATGGGGATGATGCTACCTTTGTCTGCCTTGTCTATGTAGATTGTTTAGCCTCTAGCTGAGGGCACGCTTCTCACTGTCTGTCCTGATGCTGTAGGGGCCCTGATGCTGGTTCAGGTCTCTAGGCACCTACCATAATACAGATCATTTCTTATAAACAATCAACAACCTTCAAGGGGTTACCAAGGTGTGTGTGTGTGTGTAGTGGGGGCAGGACATATTCTGGCCTCCTATGCTCTTAATAGTTGCCGGTGACACTAGTTAGGTAAAAAGCAGGGAGTGGAGTGTGAGCACATGAGTGTTTAGCAGAGATGCGGCATTCCTCAGCCCGAGCTTTGCCAAGAAGACTTGGCCCAATTTCTGCATGTGGGAATTCAGAATTTCTGTTGCAGAGATGCAAGGAGCTACTGCCCAGGTAGGGAGGGAGTGGAGTTCTCCTCTCAAGGGGCTTTGCAGCTCATATCTAGATGTTTATATGCAGTTTTTAAAATGCCTATCAGTTAATCTCTTATTAAAATTGTCTGAGGCTGAAAAGCCAGAGTTATTAACGTGCAAAGCAGGAGCTGACCCACACTCCCTGCCTTTCTTCCCACCCCATTCCCCTATTTGTATTTGTCAGCTTAATTTAGTGAGCCTGAGAGCTGAGGTTCTGCTTGCTGTCCCTGGGGAACACCGTCTCTCTCCTGCCTTTGTCTGGAAGGCAGGTAAGCCAAGTTAGAGCAACACTAGGGAAACTTTCTCTGCTGGTAAGTTGGTGCAGTGGGCTGGCCGTTCAAGCAACATGAGTGCCTTTCAGCAATTCTCCTCTATTAGATCCTTGAGGTATATGGTACATGACTGACCATTAAGCCAGCTCCCATTGACTTCAGTTGGCATTGTAGGAACTCAGCACCTCTGACTTACAGGCTTTAGGAACCTCAAGCTAGACAATCAAGGCATCCAAAAGTGGCGGATAGCTGAAAAAATGTAATGCTCATTGGCTTTCCAAAGGTCGCAGAGCATGTCCTTGTAGAGTCAAGAACACAATTCTGGAATCTCAACAGGAGCTATGCTAGCCTGTTGTAACGACATCCAAACTCACCTGGTTCTGGATTTTGTTACAGAGCAGAAACTCAGCTCATGTTACCTGATTGGCTCACTGAGGGTCTCAAATGTGTTCTGAGAACCTGGCCTGAGTTCAGTCAACCTGGTTCAGTTGATGCATCTTGAGTACCTCATGATTTCCACCCAAGTTAAGGAGACAACTCTGCCACCCATCCCCAGACTATCACAAATGTGACACTCTGGCTTCATGAACTAAGCTTTTTTCTAAATTCACTGTATGAGCTTCCAGCATCTGTTCTCTTAACTAAGTAACTTCTGCTTACTGGAGCAACTGTAGAGTAAGTGCATTCTCTTCAATGGAATATCCTAGGGAATAAGCTGGCCCAATTCTGTCTCTGAACATGGTGTGCTGTTGTTGGCTTGTAGGAACCAGACAATTAACATGTTCACAAAGGGTGGGCTTAAGCCTGTTTGAATCCAATGCTCCTAGAAGATTTCACTTCAAGGGCATCTGTTCCCAGATGCAGTCTGTCTGCAGCCTTGGGTTCCTTCTGGACACCTCAATACTCTTGGATGCTCAAATAGCTGTGGCAACAAAAAGTGCCCTCTTTCATTTGTGTCTGGGAAAAGACCGCAGCGTGTCCTATCTAAACACTCACAGCCATGGTGACCTACATGTTCATGATCTCCAGGCTTCATTGCTACAAAGAAAGAACATTTCTCCTCTTCCCCCCACCCCCACTCCAAAAGCTCCAGCCAGTACATAATGCAGCAGCCCATTTGATTAGTGCCACATGTCAGCATGATCAGATCTCTCTGCACTAGTTTCCCATGGAACACAAGGCCCAGTTCAAAGTGTCTGCACTGACATTCAGAACCCTCCACAGGATTGGACATAGCTACGGGAGAGAGTGTCTGGCTTTGCTACTGTGACCTCCCATCAGAATGGCAATGCTGCTGATTGATAGGGAGAGGCTTGTGAGGTCAGGAGGCAGAATTTTCATAGGACTGGAACACACACCTGCAAGAACATAGGCCTTGCTAGGAACAGCTATGTTGCAGCTGAGGTGCATCTTCCAGCTCAGGTAGATGTGCATGTGCTAGCTTTGATCGAATGGCAGTGGGGCTACAGCGGAAAGGATGGCAGCTTGAGCGAATCATTGGAGTATGTACCCAGAATCCCCAATGGGACTGTACTCAGGCTGAGCTGCTCGGGCCTGTAGTGATGCATGGACTGACTTGGTGGCGCCCGCTACTGGTCGTCCTCTGGAATTAGCTCATCCCAGCTCTGGAGCACCCTCTGCAGGCCGGTGATCCACCTGATCACTGGGCCCCCATGTCCCTCCCGGACCCTGGTGCCCCTTTCTCTGGGGTGCTGCCCCCCCTGGCAGTACCCCCACACTCTCAGGTGCTGGGTCTCCCCACCCAGGGGAACCCCCATGCACTAACCCCACCTCACATCAGTCTGGGCTACTGGCAGTCACCATCTAGCCCCACTCCCTGGGGCAGACTGCAGTATAAGCCACTCATCACAGGCAAGGGAGTTCGGACCTGCTGCCTTCCTCTACCACCCAGTACCCTTTTAGGCCTAAACCAGGCCTTGCAGCCTGGGGAGTTGCCAGCCAGGAGCTCCCCTGCTCCTCTAGCTTTCCCCAGCCCTGCTTCACTCCTAGAACCCTTTCTGCAGGCAGCCAGGCCCTGCTCCCTCTCAGACCAGAGAGAGCCCGTGTGTCTGCCCCTGGCTTCCTTGCCTATATAGGGCCAGCTGAGTCTGTTTGGGGCACAGCTTCCCAATCATCCCAGCCTAAGGCTCCCAGCCCTCTCCAAGGGCTGGCTTTTAACCCCTTTCAGGCCAGGAGCGGGTAACCACCCCGCTACACCCCCCCCCCCATGATCACCACCCCAGGAGCGGGTAACCACCCTGTTATAGGGCCATGCTGCTATTTTTAGCTCACTAGCTCAATCAAAGCTAGCAGGTGTACATACCTGAGCTGGAAATTACATCTCCCAGTGGTAGTGCAGACCTACCCATTGTGTTCAAAACCAAATGCAAAACTCCTGTCTCTGCTTAGCTCTCCTACTGTTAGATCGTCTTGCCTCTCACACACAGACACACAAATTGTAATTGAGCTGTTTCTCCTACCGCCTGCGAAGGAAGAAAGGGAAGTAAATTATTTCTGTTTAAACACTTGGGTAGCATTCAGCTAGCACACCTCTACCCCGATATAATGTGACCCGATTATAACACGAATTCGGATATAACGCGGTAAAGCAGCGCTGCGGGGGGCGGGGCTGCGCACTCTGGTGGATCAAAGCAAGTTCGATATAACACGGTGTCACCTGTAATGCAGAAAGATTTTTTTTGGCTCCCGAGGACAGTGTTATATCGGGGTAGAGGTGTACAATGATTGCAAGTCTATAAGTTGCTAGCTAGCTGCCATGCTGCAGGTAATTCTGTAATACACCGTGCCTGCCTAGTGATGCTTTCCATGCTGTTTCCATTGTGTTTAGCTTGCTTAACCCATCTTATTTTTTATAATTTCTTTTTCTGTTGGCATTAATTGTGTGTGTGTGTGTGTGTGTAATATATATATATATATATATATACACACACACACACACAGATTGTTACTGGTTGACACACCTGGAGAGAGAAGAAGTAAGCTGGTTTCTCAAGGGAGATGGAAGGGCTGGATCCATTGAAGTCAATGGGCATCTTGTCCATTGGCTTTGGCTTAGGCCTTGAATTACTGTGTTTGGGTACAAGATGTGAGAGATGGAGGAGGCTGTGGGCTCCCTCCCCTATAACAATGCCACAAGGAAGGCCATTTCAGGCACGATGAGAGCCAAATGACCCAAAAGGTACCCAGTATGGCAACAGTAAGTATGCAGTGGTCAGGGTGTAAGATACAATGGAGTTTAATAGTCTCCTGTATCTTCAGAATCCTCTTTGCCGGTCTCAAGTATCTTTGCTAAATAATAGGCAGGTTTGCTAATTGTTGTGCTTCCCCAACCCCTCTTCAATAGCTCTGTAGTGGAGAAGAGATGGTTAAAGAAGAAATTGTGTCTAACAAGCACAAGGAGAGGGGAAATAATACCTCTAAACACTCGCTCCGCACAGCATAACCGTGGAGGCTGCTGCAGTTTTATTTAAGAAAATGGTCTGTTCTGTTTATTCAACTCGTTTTCATCTCGAAAGAATCTGCAGCTTGGGGGCTGTCTCTAATGCCAGGGAACCCACTCTGCCGGAGCGTGTTCCTACTGATGTGTGTGTCAGCAAGTCAAATGGGGGTAGTTAGACTGGAGCCAAGCACCTAATAAAAATTCAAATTAGTGTTTAAAAAACCAAATGAGGGAAAGTGGCTGAGCAGTGAGGACAAAAGAAGTGCGCAATTCCAATGCCCCATGCGAGTAACAAAGAGGAAGAAGCTGGATCTGTCTCTCTCATCTGACACCTTTCCTGCAAATTCAAACTCCAGAGAAGAATTGCCCCTCCCCGCTTATGCCATTAGAAGCAAAGGGCAAAATCTCTGGCTGGTGTAACTCGGCATCATTCCACTGACTTCAGTGGAGTGATGCTGATTTACACAAGCTAAGGATCTAGCCGGCTGAGTTCATTCCTAATTCTTCATTGCGACGCACGTTGGTATTAAACTTCCTTCCACTCCCTGGCGGTAATTATCTTGGTCCTTGCAGGCCAAACTGGAGGTGCTCAGGGTTTTGCAGAACTGTGTGGCATCTGCAGTGTGGAAGCAGAATTAAGAGCAGGGCAAATGTTTTAGTCAATTTCAGAATAGAATAAAAGGTGGCCCTAACCCTAACCCTACAACGCGAGAGTTGTAAGAAATGCTGCTTCCACAGGTAGGCTGATGGGGTCGGGATAGTGAGCCAAGATTGGAGGAGTAGTAAGTGCAACAGTAGCAAGTTGCACTGGTAGAGCTCTGAGGCCCAATGCTGGGACAGCCGGGGCCTTGCAGGTCAGGACAAAGTTGCTTTAGCAGAGCTGTGTACAAGAAGTTTGGGCAGCGGCGGGCTCCAGCTTATGCCCTAAATTTCACTATGATCCCACTCAGTCCAAAAATCCAGCATAAGACCATAGTAATTGCCCTGTGAATCTCCAACTGGCGCAAGCTTAGAAAAAACACTCAGATGCAAGCTCTTGATTCGTGTGTAGGTGGGGAATATGATCAAAGCATGAAAGCACATGAATTACTCAAGACACCAAAGTGTGTGGGGGAACTCCTGGGATGTGTCAAGATCCCAGCAGTGAAGGAGTGGAGGAAGGAGTGACAGGACAGAGAATGAAACCAGGAGTGGAGAAAAGAGAGATTCCACTTATCATGTGGAAAGGTATCGGGAGAGCACCTCCTGGGAGCCCGATCAGCACTGCAATCACAGAGCAGATCAACCAATGCTGCATCCATACATCTAAAATCACTTACGGCTATCGTAGCAGGTGGGTGAGGTTAAAATCCCAGGGAGTGGGCCAGCCAGCTTTCAAATTGCAAAAAGGGAGGAAACAAGCCACAAACATAGGCAGCAGGGGATGGTCCCATGCCAGGGGCTTCCAGCATTTCTGTATGAGTGGCTTGGGGAAAGGGTGTAGGAAGGGCATGCCTGGTCCTCAAAGATGGTTGGAGGAGAATCATTCTAAACACAGCTGATTTGAGGGAGTGTGTAGCAAAATTAAAGGGATGATGATGATTGCAGAAGTAGCTAGAGGTCACGGCCGAGATCAGAAATCCATTGTGCCAGGAACTGCACAAACTCCTAGTGAGACACTGTGCTGGTCCCCGAGACTTCGCAATCTAAATAGACAAGGCAGACAAAGGGAGTGGTGCTATTTTCCAGAGACTTGTTCAGCGTCACCAGTGGAGAGCTGGGGATCAGCTGCAGCCCACTCCCATGCTCTAGCTACAAGACTACCAGAGGTGAAAGTAAGCCGGTATGGTCCGGTACAGCGTACCGACAAGAGCCAGTACGCCGTGCCGGACTGCATCGACTTCCACGGCGGGGACTGAAAGGGCTCAGAGCTCCCCGCCGTAGAGGGCAGCCCAGACCCCTTTCAATCCCGGTGGCAGCTCCGGGCCGGCGGCCGGGCCGGGGCTGGGATTTAAAGGGCTCAAAGCTCCCCGCGGCTGCGGGCAGCCCAGAGCCCTTTAAATCCCGGCCGCAGCTCCGGCAGCTGGGCTGGGGCCAGGATTTAAAGGGCTCCGGGCTTCCCTCAGTGGCAGGAGCTCTGGGCCCTTTAAATCCCTGCCCCAGCCCCACAAAGCTAGGGGTTCCCCCTGGTGGCCAGAGCCCCGGGCCCTTTAATTTTCCATTGAGCCCCGGGGGGCTCCCAGGCACCTCTGCAGCTGGGAGCCCCTGGTTGATTTAAAGGCTCTGGGTCTCCCAGCCACAGCTGGTTCCCCAGGGCCTTTAAATCTTGAGAGGCCTCGCATCTTCCAGATGAGGTCACGCCCCCTTCCGGACTCCGGCAGTACCGGTAAGTCCTGTAAGTTACTTTCACCCTGAAGACTACCCTTCCCTTCTGGCAGACTGTCATGTTAGTTAGAAAACCTATCTCGAGAGTCCCTGAGATGGGGCTGGGAAGGTGACTAGAAACATTTGAATGGTTTTTAAAAATTCAGTGAAAACAGAATAGGGAAGGAAGGGGAGGGATATTTAACCAGGATCATTGTTTAATTAGACAATCCTGGACAGATTTGTGGATCTGGACAGACGTTTATGCAGGGTAACAGGCAGCTGTGGGAGACGGGGCACCAGGGCTGTCCATAAATTACATAATGCGTGACAGGGTGGGTGGGTCCTTAATGTTGTGTGTTTGGGTCAGTGTTGAACTGTTGCAAGGACAAGGTGGGACTTGAAAATGGCCAAAAAAAGTGTTGCACAATTTATGGCCAGCCCTTCTGCCCCAGCTTCCTTGGGTGAACCACAGACGTCTGTGCTTGGCTTCCCCATAACTGCAAAATGGGGAAATACTTCCCTCCTGGAGGCATTGTGAGATGTAATTGGTAAACACTTGGGAGTGCTTTTAGTGATGCTTGGGCCCAGCTTCAGAAAACAATGAGCTCGTTTCCCTGTCAAAGCTGAATGAGTATCAAAGGGCAAAGGGTAAATGAGTTTTACCAGCTCCATTCTGTTTGTAATCATTCAGGTTATTAGTTACACAGGGAAGGGATTTGTTTTGTCCTGTGCAATTTTTATCTTGAGTCCCTTTAATTTCAGGGCTGGTAGCTTGACATTCATGGCTACTGTGGGACATTGAAAATCCTGCTATGGTCATCTTGGTCAGAGCTGGGTTTTCTGGCTCCCAGAGGTGGGTAAATGGCATTAAATACATTTCATTTCAGTTAAGACCCTGCTCTGTCCTATTTTGAGTGTCTCTGGGTGGCAGGACTCTGCATCATTCTTAGGGCCTGATCCAAGGCCCATTGAAGCCAATGGGAAAGACATTCATTACCAGGACAAGACTCAGGTCTCCATTTCTGCTCTATTCAGTTCAGTAGAGCTGTGCAAAATGTTGTCCAACACGACTTTGGAACTTGATAATTTTTTGCAGAAAACTTTCTACATTTTTAGTTAAATTTCTCTATTTTGCTACAATGAAACTTCGCCATTTGAAACAAAAGGGAAAGTTTTCTCTTTGTTGAAAAACTCAGTGAATTTTTGAATGAAATTTAAAAATTGTTTGGGACCAAAGAGCACTCTGCAAGGACTGACTTCTAAATACAGGCCACATCATGCATCTACATATACCCCCCAGCTAGACAGGGATCCTACTGCTGCACCAGAGTGCTAAGCATTTCCGAGGAGTGGATGTTTTTAATGTAACACTTGGAGACGTGCTAATCCAGAGTCTAGTGATCACCTGTAATACACAACTAGCACCTAGGAGAGATCCAGCAGCGGAATACCTGCGGGTGCTTCTTGCGGGATAGAGGTGCACTGAGAGAACCAAAGTTGTTGCAGATCTGGACCTGGGCAGAAGTATGTTGGCAGAGCCAGTGGTTTTGGGCTGAAATAGCAGGTGGTGCTGTAAATTAGGATTAAGGAGTATTAACAGAGCTGTGCTTGAAAAGTTATATACTCTGCTGTGATTGGCTCTAGCAACAGTCTTTGCTGTGCATCCCCTGTTGCTGTTCCAGTCTTCCAACCTTTGTTGAGGATCCTGACCATTTGTCCTTTGCATTTATCCTTTGGGGACTAGACCGAGCTCACCAAATGAGCTGAATTTGTGGTTTGTGGGCAGGATTGGAAACCATCCTTGTAAAGTGGAAAGTCTGGAATAACAAACCACTACCTCACCCAGAACCCAGTTAAGGTGCTTCCATGAGAAAAGACTCTGCTGGGATAGGTGGGACCTTGTTGAGGGTTACAAAATGACTCAACTTTCTGGAGGTCTTTTTGCCTTGAACATCGTTGATCAGAACGCTGTGGCGTGGCTTGGCCAGATTGCACACACCACATAAATAAGGTGGGATAAACTCCCTGGAAACAGAAAAAGGGCAGAGCAGACTGGTAGCTGGCAAACTGTGTTTTACCAGAGGGCAACACTTCAGCTACTCTATCTGCCACTTTTATAGGCTGTGAGCCGGTCATTATGGCAAATATAGAACATTCACTTTATTTTAGCTGAGCATAATATATTGCACTTGTTTCTCTCTCAAAATCACACAATTAGCTGGTTTGCATGAAGCTTAGAAGGTAACACCTAAACTGTGTAATAAATAATAGTTCCCAGGAAAAAGCCTTTCTCTGGAGCCAAGAACTGAGATAATTTATCCCTTACTTCAGCCAATGAACACATAAATCAACCCCCAAGTATTAGAAAGGTGTGAAATCTCAAATGAAGGTTCCATTCAACAACATGCAGATGTACAGTTCAGAGAACCCAAACAACCTTAACTCTGCCCTGTAGTGCCATCCTGAGAACAACCAAGATACTATGGCAATGTTATTGATTGATTCATAGCAAAATTTTGCCTCACGAGTGATCACACGAACAGCAGTACTTTCCTCCTTGTTATGCAGTAGTTGTGCAAACTCCATCTGTCTGTATAGCCATGGGAAGAGAATTACCTTAACAATTCCCAATGAGACACCTAGCACACAAGTCAATCGTGCCCCTTGTGTGTATACTTTTTACATGAATAGTCCATCTGTGCTTTCGTACTCACATGAAAACCATTTAAAATCTGTTGCAATCTCCTACTGTTTCCAGCAGACCCCCATCAAAAACAGCTCGGCTCAAGAGACGTGCACTTTCTGATATTGTAGATGCAGCTGTTTTGGAGATATGAGCCAAAGAACAGTAGGAAAATTGTTTGAAGTGGAGGAAGGAGAGACAGGGGAGAGAGAATGAAACCAGACTAAAGGTGCATTTGTGAACTAGTCTGGCCAGACGCCTTCTGGGATTTACCTGAAGATTTTTGCAGGAAAATCTTGGCCGGGAAGAGAAGTGGTATGTGAAGTTTCAGGTTGGTTGGTTTGGGTAGCAGTCATGAGAGTTGAAACTGCCCTTAAAATGGACCCCTATCTTTTGAGCTCAACTGCGGAGGGAAGAGCACCTATTCATACTTTGCAATGATTAGGGAACTGTCCTGGGACTTTTGAAGCTTGTGTTTTAAGTCCTTCCTCTGCCACAAAATTCCTGTGTGACCCTGGGCAAGTCACTTAGGGCCAGACTTCTGAAGAGTTCTGTGTGCCGATGAGCATCCAAATATCCCTGAAAATCTGGCCTCTGTTCCCCCATCTGTACAATGGAGATCATAGCACTGCCTGCCTCACAGGGATGTTTGCAAGATAAATACATTTGATTAGAGGTGCTCAGACTTGAGGGTAATGGAGGGTATAGATAAGTAGCACCTTTCATCCAAGCCTGTCAAAATGCCATACAAAGGGGAATAAGTAATTCTTACACCCATTCTCCTAGATAGGGAGAATGAGACCCAAAGATGCCAGGTGACTTGTCACAATGACTGCGTGGCAATGCCAGGAATAGACCCCAGAGCCCTGACTCCCAGGCCTTTGCTCTAACCACTTGACACTCTGCCCTTCTTGATCATTTTGCTGTGTCCTACAAGTTGTCCTAAAAGAGTTTTGCCTGCTGGTTTTCTCCTGCGGAGATCTCTGTGACTAGAAACAAAAGGGCACAACAAGCAATGCTATGGAAGTGATGTCTAAAGGGAGAGTTGCTCAGTTTGCATTAGTTGGGGTGTGACTGGGTGACACAATTAGTCTTCATTGGCCTGGCCGCCTGGAATTTGAAAATTGATTGCCAAGTCAATACCAATGCATTTGAACATGGAGAGCTGGCTGCCGGAAGCAGGGCGAGTGCTGCCTCCCCTTGAGTTAATACACTGAGATCCAGTCTGAAGGTAAAGAACTGGCAGCTTTCTTCAGAGCACCCAGCTATTATGGAAGGTGGCATAGAGCAGTCCAAACGCTCCCATTCTGTCTCGGGTTGGCCAGGTCCCATCTAAAACCCAGGGAGGATTATTCAGGAGAAGTCTTCCTTGGTTTTAAAGGCTTGTTCAGGAATATGCAGGGGATCACTAGAAGGATCATTGCATCAACATCCATATTCCCACCTGTCCCAGCAAAAGAGCAGCAGTGACCCTTTCCCTGTATTGTCTCGCTGTTATTTCATATACTATAATCACTGAAGAAATACCTGGGGAAACAGAGATTTTTGCTCTATGGCCTCAAATCACTCACCCCATTCCTTCGCATGTTGGCAACTCATCTATCTCATGGGGATTCCTTACCGAGAACCACAGTAGGGCATTCGATTCCCTCTCTGTACAGCCAGAGCCAGGTGTTTGTATTTCATGTTAGAGTTGGCTCACATCTCAACACTTCAGTTTTGCGGTGTGTTGGAATCTGAAGTTGGATCTAGATCTCAATTTTACAACTTGGGCCCATTTTCCTCAGGACTATCTCTGTTTAGCAGGGCAAAAGCAACGTGTTAAGCGCTGCATGTTTGATCAAAATTGAAAATGCTGTCTTCAAGGTAGGGCTGTTTTTGCTCTCATGTGTGGGCGAGCACATGCACACATTTCAAGGGCACCCACCACTAGAATATCTGAATACCAGTCCCATGGGCCCAAATTTTCAGAAAAGCTCAGGGCAGATTTTCAAGTGCTCAGCATCCACCACGGGGTGCAGATTTTCAGCACGACTCAGCTCGAGCCAAGCACCCAAACAAGAGCCAGATTTTCCAAAGCGCCACAGCACTGGTGGAGGGATTTTCAAAAGAGCTCAGCACTCAGCAAGCACCTAACATGCTGAGATCATTTGAAAATCTGGCCCTTACTTATTTCACTGCCTAACCAGGAGCGGAGCTCAGCTGAAAGTTTTTTTGTGTCGCACTCTCCACAGCGGACCCTTCTAATGGATTCTGCACTTGGCCTCTCTCGGGGTTCTCGACAGCTTTGCTTGTTTGTGTTCTGAGCGGGTGTCTGCAACTCCAGGTGTTTGGTTACCATGGGAGGGGTTTGGCAAACAGGAAGTCTGTCACAGGCACTGAACTTGCAGGTGGGCTGGAGCAGAATCCCTGCTAGCAGTTGCAGAGAAGGCTGCTGGGTCTGAAGTGGCGTAAGGAGAGTAGCAACCATTTTATTTTGAGCATTTTAGAGAGGAAGTGAACCTCTAGAAGTTGGAGCATCTGAGCCATGCCCACCTGGCACCCTCATGTCCTGGCTTAGGCCTGTATCTCTTGACCATCCCCAGTCAGTTTGTTTCTTCCTCTTGCGTGGCTTGTAAATTATCCCTGGCTGCTGGGTTTCTTGCTCACCTCAGAATTCACTGTCTTTAATCAACTCTTATCATTTAATTAACTTTCGAGGTGATTAAACATAAGAGTCAGAACATGGGTAAGTGTGCAATCGGACACCAAAGCAGAATGGCACAGACCATTGTGTTGCTGCAAATCAGGGGCTCAGGCTGGGATGCATGAGTTCGCAGAGTTCCATGGGGTGGCTCTAAACGAGCAGTTGGATGACTATGAATGGAGCAGAGTCTATTTTGTCTTCTCCTGAGGCTTCTTGCCCACCTAAAGTCAGTTCTGTGAGACCCCAAATGTCATTGGCACTAAGTGATGGGCCTCATGGAGGACTATGATGTCACTGGGAAGATGAGTATAGCTGTTCTCTCTTGCTCAGATGGAAAGAGCTGTAAAGATGTACTCCAAGCCCTAGACAGATGTTAACAAATGTAACTGATTCCCTGAGACTGCAGGGGTCTCTGGCATTGGTGCACTTTGTTTCCTCTTATTCTCTGCCTGTGGCACATAATAGTTAATCTCCTTTGGGCTGTAATACTGAAGCCTTATTTCAGTCGTTGGGTTTAGTGTGTGGATGTTGGTGGCCTGTGTTGAGCAGGAGGTCAGACTAGACCTGGTGGCCTCTTCTGGCCTTCAACTCTGACTGTTCAGGCATAGCCTCACAACGTGTCTGCTAGGGGGTAGGTATTGTTGTTGTTTCCAATTTATGGGCAGGGAACTCTGGGGGGCGGGGGGAAAGAGAGAGGTAAGTGATTTGCCCAAGGTCATTCAGCGAGGCAGTGACAGAGGAGAGGAATAGAACTCAAATCTTGTAACTCTCAGGCTCATCCCTCAACCACCAACCCATCCTTCCTCCTTAACCACTGCCTAGCTGATGAGCTTTCAAATTGAAATAAAGAGCCTGTTTACAGAGTATGCAGATGTCCCTGGTAAAAAGCAAGGGAGGAGAAAGACAGAAAATATGCCATATATATTGGAGCTGAATTGCCTCTAAAGGGCTTTGCATGGCTTTCCAGGTGCTGTCAGCTGATCTTTAATAACTCCGAATCCACAGCTATGCCTCGGTTTGCTGGTGCGCTTACGATCTCTAGGCTCCTGGCATGCACAGAATAATTACAGCTGAGGCCCTGATGAATTTGGGGCCAGTAATTAAAGCTCTTATTGATTTTTCTACTTTGGAGTTCCCTGTAGCTACAAACAATGAGGGGGCAGGGAAGGGATAAACAACCCCAGGAAGGTAATTTCTGAAGGGAGGCTTGTTCCATTTGCATTAGCCAGGGCCTGCGACTGGGTGACACCGTCATTTCTCACTCGGCCTTTCCGCCTGGAATTTGAAAATTGATCATCCAGTCGATATGGGCCTAGCTGAAAGCACCAGCTGGGGAGGTGGGGTCAGCTCAGCAAGCCTGCTCAGCCAGACCAGCCGTGTGTCTTTCCAGGGCTCGGTTGTTGGTTGGTTGGTTTGC
Source organism: Mauremys reevesii (assembly GCF_016161935.1). Taxonomy (NCBI): domain Eukaryota; kingdom Metazoa; phylum Chordata; order Testudines; family Geoemydidae; genus Mauremys; species Mauremys reevesii. The sequence continues at coordinate 49,744,700 of NC_052630.1, read as the reverse complement.
TTGAATTATTATCATGTGTAATTGGCTCCATTTTATTGTGTGTGCTCATCAAGCAGCAATGGCATTTTCACTGGGAACATTGTTGCGGTCAAAGCATGGGTGGACCTCCCCCCAGGTAGTATGAGCCAAACGTCTGAAAGTCAAGGAGGGGAGGTGCACCGAAGGGGGGAGGGGTGGAGAGAGAAGATGGAGAAATGTGTGGGATATCAGGGGACACACAGGTGGTGAGGATTAGTTGAGATGAAAATGATGCAGCAAGAGACTTCAATGAAAGGTTCATTTGCAGCCTTACTTAAAGATCCCTTAAGTCATTTTTGGGTGCATTTAAGTCTTAATTTAACTTCCTTTTCATGCAGCTAATGTGTAGCCTTTAAAAGACAGGCTAATCAGTAAAGGATCTGCCAGCTTATTTTCCAGGCTACACTCAAGGTCTGTTCTCACCCAGGCCACATCACTCCAGATTTTGTCATTTCGAGACATTTATGCGCTTCCATTTCCTGAACTCTGCCTGTCTCGGTGGCTTTCTCTCTCCTCATTTCCAGATATCAGCTGCTTCGTTGGTTTCATTTGTGAGGGGATCTTGACTAATCAGACTTGGAGATGTTTACAGGTCGCTTTGTGCATCTCCTGACAGTACAGGATTGCCCTGCCTTGGATATAATTTATTTTCAAACTCATTAGGCTCCTTTCTTTCAACTGGAGGCAGCAGCAACAACAAGGGAGATTGGTGTTTGCACAAATTCGGTAAAAATCAGTGTCCAGCAGCAGTAATTTCTGGCTCTTACTCTGCTGCTTTGAGTTTGTCCTCCGATTTTGCAGGTGGCATAGAAGTGACCATGCCAGATCCAGCAAGCTGGTCTAGCATCGTGCCACCGGTGTGGCCAGGGCCATGTGCTTTGGAGAAAAGTGCAAGAAAACCAGCCAAAATCTAGGATTGAACCAGGGACGCTTAGATCTACAGTGTACTGAGTTTCTGCAAATCCTGCAGCATTGGCTGGATCTGAGGTTGTACTTCCTCAGCATTTGCTCCATCTGGGAGCAATGTGAGGAGACCAGGTATGTGCTCAAGTCAAAATGTGCACAAATGACCCCTGAGTTTGGGAGCCTTCATTTGAGTGCCCGACTGGGGACATTGTATGCCTGACTTTTTCATTGGTGCTCAGCATTGACAATGCCAATTGGAGTCAATGGGAGCTGCAGGTGCTCAGCACCTCTGAAAATAGGTCCCAAAGTATTGCAAGTTGGGTACCCAAAATCAATAACCACTTCTGGACAAGCCGTGTCTTGTTGCACATGCATTTTTGGTAGCCTGGGCTGGATTGAGCTGGCATTTGGGAGTACCCCACGCCCTCCCTTCGCTGGGAGGCCCATCCAGTTGCTGAATAATTTATGCTTTTATTTTTATAATTGAGTTTCCAGCTTTTATGGCTGTGAAGAAAACTGGGTTGTGACTCTGTGCCATGCTGTCTGCCTGAGTCTGTGGACACAGAAACAAGGGGCTGCATGCAGTCCGTGTGTCAGTGAGTGCAAGTTCCGTGGATGTCAACCAAGCAAACTGATTGGCTGGTGATGTAAAGGGGTCCCCCACCCCAGTACACCACCTGTGGGGAAGCCCCTATGCAAGTTGGTATTCCCTGGGAACCCACACTTCTGCCTTGTGGCATCTTTTGTGCTGGATTAGTTGGAACAAAAGAGCCACAGGGTGTCAGTGAATCACAGCCAGGTATGTAAAATGAGTGTAAGTTCCATATGAAGGGGCAGCATGGGAGGTGAAGCAGGAAAAGAATCTGCCTCAGATTCTAGGCATCTATTACAGGCTCCTGACAGTTGCCTTTCTAGCTGTGAGTTATGGTATTTCTGGTGATACTTCAGTGCTGCAGCTGTCACTCGGAACTCAGGACATATTGGGGGTGAGGGGTGGACATGGAAAAACAACTGTGCAGGTGGAACAAGAAGTATCCAAACTTTACTTAACATCCAGCAAGGTTTGGATTGGCTCTGGTGGAAAAATGACTTGGAAGTTTTGCAAACACACCCTTTTTGTCATCGGTGTTCAACAGGGTTCGTAAACTAACAAGTCCTTGTATTAAAAACTTGTTGAAACAATTTTTGGATCCAAAAATTGTAGTGTGTTGTGTTTTTGTTTTCTTTAAAAGCAAAATAAATAAATAAATGCCATCCCCTCCACCCCTTTTCTCCCTCCTTTTCCTGTTTGCCACCAAAAAGCGGGGTGGAAAAAAAACAAGAGTCATTTTTTTCCAATTTTGTCAGAAAACAATAGTTGTGAAATGAAACCAGAATTTTATTGCTGAAAATTTCCAGTTTCAAGAAGAAGCCAACATTTTTCTTTGAGACATTTCTCAATCCCCTCTAGTTTGTATCTGGGTTAGCATTTGGGGCAAAGGTTAGCTCTTATTATAGCCAGGTTGGTACACTCCACCCCACGTAGGACGTGTCAGTGAGCAGGGACAGGGCTTGTGCATTCATTTGCCACCTCTTTGCCTGTGAAGCATGGGCATGGAGGGAAGGTATTCTACCTGCCAGTACCAATTGCCTTAGTACTGGCAGGTAGAAAGAAGAACTTTACCCTTGTCCCACAGGAGTCATAGTATCACTAGCCACAAGTGTTCAAAAATCATCAGGTATCTTTTAAAAATTAATAAACTTGCGGGCTCTTTATCTGCCTTCTGAGCCACTAGAGTGCATAAGAGTTGGCATGACTGTCATAGTCACATGACTGAACCATATCTGTGACCTCCAGAATCCCCCTGCATGGTCTGCACGTACTGGGCAAATTCAGTGGAGGAATTTTTCTCCGCTGCAACATTAGGAGCTACACAGAGTTTCACTCTGCATTGTAATTGTTTCTATAATTGCAACTGTGTTTGTGTGCCCTTCTTTCCCTGCAAAATCTCCTCTGTTTCTGTCCGCCGCTGCAGGCTACTACTTTAGAACAAAAGCTGAACTGAGATTGAGTGGAAAAAAAGAGATGTGCTATCGCACAGTGACACGTGCACACAGAAAGCTAATAATCTTAGCTAGTAGTGTGCAACCGAGGCACTCAGCCCCTGTAATATCAACCCAAGGTCAGTCTGACTAGCATGGTATTGGTAAGACCTCTGTTTACTGTTGCTGTGCCCAGTGCCCCGGGAGAAACACTCCAGCAGATACAAAGTTCCCCTATGAAGGATGGGATTGGGATCCGGTGACCGGAAGTGTCTGTTAGTGATGGGAGAGCAGTGGTCTGGCTCAGATAAGGACTGAAGTCAGGATGCTCAATGGAACCTCAAGGGTCTGCTGGAGAGCAGTCACTCACGGGCCTCTTGCTATCACTTCTGGCACATCCTCTTTCCATTTGGACTGGAAGTAGCACAAGAACAGGCCATCTCGTGCTACGCGGGTGCTTCTGGTCCCAGCTGGAAGCAGAGAGCACAGGGATGCAAGTAAATGGAAGGAGAAAACTGACCCAAATTCTTCTGGATCCCTACAAAGGTTTTGTGTTTGTGTTGTGGGGCAGGTGTGAGGTGTAGAGGGGGAGATCTTTAACAGGACATGGTCACCATGCCCTAGACTCAGCAGGAGAAAACATAACTAAGAGAGATTCTCTCTTAGCTGACATGGTTGAGGCCTGTGATTTTTTGGAGCAGGAGGTCAAGGATCATAAACACAGCTTAAGTCCATGCAGCATGAAACATGGCCATGGGAATCTTCATGCTGTCTAGAAACAAGAGGTCTCTCAATGGTACAGAGCCAAGGAGCTGGGAGAGAGGAAGTGTCTTAGGCTCCTAGTCACTCTGGGCTGCCATTTTATGCTGGTTTCATGAGAGAGCACTGTCTCTGAGTTGAGGCAGTGGACTGGGTCTCAGAACTCAGTTCACTTCCCTGGTCTGCTGCAGATACACTGGGCAAATGGCTGTGTCTCTGTGCCCCAACTTCCTTTTCTGTCTGGTCTCTTTAGATTGTAAACCCTCCAGTGCAGGGGCCGTGCCTCAGCGAACATACGGCACATAGCACAACAGGGGCCTGATTTTGGCTGGGACTTCTGACTTTTATGCTAATATAAATAATGGTGTGTGGCCTCTAGCTGCTACAGTAATATAAACAACAAAGCATATGCACATTTTATTTATATGTATACTTTCTATTATACAATTTTAAAAGCAGAGTTTTACTTTGTTTTTTAAAAAACTCCCTTTGTGAAGAACTAGCATTAAAGTTATTTCTAATTACACAGTTAATTTATTATGTAGCACTGGTAACAAAGTAAACCAGACAAACGACTTGACATCTCAGAGATAGCACTCAAAGAATTATTTAATTTAGTAAATAATTCTAACCAAAGTAATTATTTACTGAAAGGAAGAATTTGCTGGAGCGCCTCAGGGGACTCTTTACTCCTGACCACCTAACAAACTCTGTGTATAATTCCTGATTAATTACGTTATGTAAATGGCACATTGTTTACTTTGAACAGTAAAGGGAATTAAAAGAAAATAGGTAGCACTTGAATTACTCCTTTCCTTCCTGACCTTTCACTCCTCACACAATCACACCTGTAGTATAGCCTCCTGGGCAGTAGGGGGCGAGCTTAGCGCAGTGCAGGCTGCCCACCTGCCTCACGTGCCAAGTGCCCCAATTTCCTAATGAGTTCAATGGGAGCTGAGGGGCCTCTTAGGAGAGGCTTGTTACAAGAGTATTGTACAAAGGAGATGGCTGTATGCATGGAGCTAGTGGGTAGGTAAGGTGCCGGGGGTGGCACTCAAGAACAGGCCACATTGGTCATAACTTTTATTGGCTAGAAAAATTAAGTGGCTTCCTGTGTCTGGCACTTCCCATGCAGCTTTTAATAGTGTTCGGCACCTTGTTGGGGTCTACGTAGGGTTACCAGATAGCAACTGTGAAAAAATGAGAAGGGGGTGGGGGGGTAATAGGTGCCTATATAAGAAAAAGACCCAAAAAACAGGACTGTGAATTTAAAAACAAGACATCTGGTGCCCAGCTTTTGTGAGCTCCTCAGGCGTTTACTGACACAGTGGGCAGGCTTTGAACACTGCAGGCTTGATTCAAAGCCCACTGAAGTCAATGGACAGACTCCCCCACACCAAATTGCCCTCACTTGGGATCAGGCATTCTGTGATCCATCCGGCTGGTGTGGCAGTGCTCCCATAGCACCAGCCCATTCATTGTAAGGGGGATGGGGAAGACCAAGACTTTCTGGCAAAGGGTTTTTTTGGACAGATGGGCCAGTCATAGCTGTTGGCATCACAGCTACTAGCTGAGCTTTGGGTGACTAGATGTTTTGATTAAGCAAGGATAAGTTAAAAGGGGAGCAGGATGGCTCAGGGTATGGGGGAGAAGGAGATGGGCTGCGCGTTCCTATACAGCCCAGGCCAGCTGCAGCTGAAAGTTCTTAGCCTCTGTCTGTCTGCTGGCTCATGTGAAACAAGCTTGGTGGTTTCCATGCAGTTCCCAATGGATAGGCAATCAAACCACCACAACTGGCCTTCACAAGCCACCTTGGCAGGAGCAGGAGAAAAGTCAAGGACTAAATGTGCCTGGACACAGAACTCCCCTCTCTCTCTTCTCCAGATTTTCCAATGTGCCCAGCTAGGAGGGACAGAGCAGTATGAGAAGCTGTCATTGCTATTGCCTGGGCTGTGTCTGCTAGAAACACTATCACACATGCCCCAAATCCGAGGCAGGCAGACTACTCCATGACAGGTTATGCTGCCTGCCTCTCTCCTGCTTCCCTCCATCCTACTGCCTCTAACAGCCAGCACCAGGGGGAAGGATGAGTGAGGTCGTTTATTCGAGTGATGGAAAAATCCCCATGTAAACTAGGCACTTGTGACGCACAGTCCCCTGCACCCAATGACTGCTGTGTGTGTTTAATTGTATTTTAGGACCTCTGGCAATAAAAAAGGGCAGCCCACCCCTCTGTAGGACAAGGCAGAAATCTAGGAGATGAATTCTCAGAGCCCAAGTGTATTTGCAAAAATGTTCTTGCAATTGCACACCTGACTTGCACAGCTACTAGGAATGTGCACAAAAGCTGGGGGTCACGGTGCAGGCGCCACTAGTTGCATAACTAATCATTGCCATATGCAGTTGCCTGCTCTATGCCTGTACCAAGGCTCTGATCCAGCGTCCGGATCCCCAGGGGTGGACTTTTGTCCCTGTGTGGCATACCAGTGAAAGTCCGGGTGGCTCTGCAAAGGCAAGAGGATCCATTTGTTTGGACCTAGTTGCAGGATCAGGGCTTAGGCATGTTTGAAAAATTGCCACCCCTGCACCAGCCCAGCTGTTTTGCAGCTGGCCAGAAAAGCATCCCCACCTGGCAGGGTCTCATTTCATGCTCCATCCCTTTTCAAATCAAAATGTCAACATTCAAATTTTTGTTTTTGTTTTTTTGGTGAAGTTAAAGCAAGACCCTTCGCGCCCCCACCACATTTCCCCTGTGCGGGAGAGAAACTAGCCAAAAAAAAGGAAGGGAGCTGTTGATAAGTCTCAGTAGGTGCCTGAGCTGGCAGGTCTCTGTCTGAGTGACAGGTTTGCATGTAAACAGCCGCGACTCATGAAAATAGTTTTTTAATCTACTTGAAAGGCATATTCTCTGAAGGAAATGGAGTTCCCTCCAGGTGTGGGGGAGCGCTTTCAAAGAGCAGCTGCTGCAGCAATGCAAACTCTTACAGAGAGTCTCCTTTGATTATCTGAGATTCTCCTCCACCCACACATGAATGAAACCACCACTGAGGTTAATTTGCTCCAAGAGGGAGGGGGATCCAGAAGCAAAAGTGGGCAGAAGACACCCTCTCTTTCTATACCCTGCTGCACAGGGGCTGATCTGCACTCTCAGATGGGGCAGGGGGGAGGGATTGGAAACCAAGTGGGGCAGGGGTTGTCTGGTGGTTAGAGATCAGGGGCTGGGCATTAAGGCTGAGATTTTCAGAAATGGCTAACTATTTAGGGTGATGCAGGTTTGGGCCCTTAGCTTGCAATGACTCAAAAGGCCCTGACTTTCAGAGGGTGGGTTCTCAGCAGTCTAAAAATCAGGCCTCGCTGAGGTGTGTCAAATTGGGCACCAGAAATGGAGGCACCTCAAATCACTACTCACTTGTGGAAATCCTGGCCCAGGATCCTCCAGGAACCTGAATAAAGCCAGCTAGCTTGAGAGGTTCTCCTCCCGCCGCAGCCTTGTTGGTCTCCATGCATATCTCAAAACAGATCTGTTCTTCTCATAGTACTTCTGTTTCTGGATGTCCGAAATGTCACCTAAGGCTAGATCTGGGGGTTCTTTTGCCTCCCTGTAGATAAGCGGACTCTCACCTGCGGCACCTCCTGCTGGTGACTTCTGGGAATTAGCTCATTCCCACTCCGGAGCGCCATCTGTCAGTCCTCTGGCCCCCGTGTCCCTCCCAGGACCCCGGTGCCTTTTTACCTGGGGTGCTGCCCCCAAGCAGTAATCCCCTCAATTTTAGGGTCTCTCCTCCCTGGGGAACCCCCACCCACTATTCCCACCTTACCTCAGTATAAGGGTACTGCCAGTGATCGTCTAGCCCCATGCCCTGGGGCAGACTGCAGTATCAGCCTACTCATCACTGACAAGGAGTGTTTGGACCTGCTGCCTTGGCCTATCCCTGGGCTGCCCTCTGCAACCCCCAGTACCTGTTGCCTTCTGCTAGGCCACAGCCTGGGGCTTTCCAGGCTGGAGCTCCCCAGCTCCTCTGCCTTTCCCCAGCCCTGCTCCACTCGGGTACTCTGTCTCTCGATCTCTACAGGCAGAGGGAGCCTATTGAGCTCCTGGCTCCCAGCCTCTTTATACAGGCCAGCTGTTGCCTGATTGGGGCATGGCCCAGCTGCAGCCACTTCCCAATCGGCCCAGCTTAGCAGCTCCCAGCCACAACCTTCTCCCCAGGGCCAGCTCCAGGCACCAGCTTAGCAAGCAGGTGCTTGGGGCGGCCACTCTGGAGCGGGGCGGCACGTTCAGGTATTCAGCGGCAATTCGGTGGAGGGTCCCTCACTCCTGCTCAGAGCGAAGGACCTCCTGCTGAATTGCTGCAGATCGTGATTGCAGCTTTCTTTTTTCTTTTTTTTTTTTTTGGGCTGCTTCAGGCGGCAAAACCCCTGGAGCCGGCCCTGCTTCCCCCAAAGCCCTTCAGGGCAGGACCAGGGTAACCACCCTGCTACGCACCCTGATGATGATGATGATGTTCGTCCATCGTTGTCGATGAAGACCTCAACAACTCATTCGTTCGATGACCGGACTCTGTGCACCCGAAGATGACTGATCAGTCCGATTCGGGCATGGAACGTCCTGTCACATGTTGGACAGACATGTGATGGCACGATGATGTGCGGGCAGCTCTGGACTTGTGCAGCTCATGCTTTCTTTCAGCCTCAGCAGTACGCCTCGCCTCAGAGGTATTACTGCCTGTGTGAATTAGGCTGTGCCATGCTGGACAGTTCAGTGCAAGGGTTTTCCATGTGGTGATGTTGATCTCGAGGGACTTCAGAGAGGTCTTCAGCGTGTCCTTGAACCGCTTCTTTTGTCCTCCATGGGAGCGCTTTCCCTGGGCGAGTTCTCCGTAGAAGAGCTGTTTAGGAATGCGCTTGTCTGACATTCTCACGACATGTCCGGCCCATCTGGTCTGGGCTCTCATCAGCAGTGTGTGAACTGACGGCAGACTGACTCTGATAAGGACTTCAGTATCAGGCACTTTGTCCTGCCATCTGATTTTTAGAAGCTTTCGCAGACAGGAAATGTGGAAGTGATTGAGCCTTTGTGCATGACTCTGATAGACAGTCCACGTCTCGCAGGCGTACAGCAGAGTTGGAAGCATCACTGCTTGGTAGACCTTCAGCTTCATTGGTAGGCTGATCCCTCGACGTTCCCAGACATTGGAGTGCAATTGGCCAAATGCAGAGCTGGCTTTAGCAATTCTGCAGTTTACTTCATCATCGACTGACACTGCTCGGGAAAGGGTACTGCTCAGGTATGTGAAGTGGTCCACTGCCTGGAGTCTCTGTCCATTTACAGTGATGGACGGTTCTGAGTACGGAGCGTGGGGAGCTGGCTGGTGCATGACCTCAGTCGTCTTGATGTTAATGGTGAGACCGAAGTTGTTGCATGCAGATGAAAACTTGTCCATGCTGGCTTGCATTTCTGACTCTGTACTAGCATTCAGAGCACAATCATCGGCAAAGAGAAAGTCTCGAAGTACAGTTTCCTTCACCTTGGTGATGGCACGCAGTCGCCTCAGATTGAATAGTTTCCCGTCAGTTCTGTACTTCAGGCCTACTCCTTCAGTGCCATGTTGAAAGGCATCAGTCAGAGTGGCAGAGAATATCATGCTGAACAAAGTGGGTGCTAAAACACACCCTTGCTTGACGCCGTTGGTGACTGGGAAGGCCTCAGATGTTTCACCGTCATCCAGGACACGAGCCATCATACCGTGATGAAATTGACGTACCATTTGTATGAATCTGTCTGGACAGCAGAATTTCAACATGATCCTCCACAGGCCCTGGTGACTGACAGAGTCGAACGCTTTCATGAGGTCCACAAAAGTTGTGTAGAGTTCACGATTCTGTTCTTGACATTTCTCCTGTAGCTGACGCGCAGCGAAGATCATGTCAATAGTCCCACGTCCCTTGTGGAAGCTGCACTGTGATTCTGGCAGTAAGCCCTGCTCCAGGTGAGTGATCAATCAGTTCAACAGAACCCGTGAAAGAATTTTCCCCGCTGTAGAGAGCAGCGAGATTCCACGGTGATTGTTGCATACCTGGTGATTGCCCTTCCTCTTATAGAGGTGCACGATGGACGCGTCTCTAAATTCCTGTGGAATGGATCCCTGCTTCCAGAAGGACTGAAACAGCTCAGTGAGTTTCCATAGCAGCACGGGTCCACTGACTTTGTACACCTCTGCAGGCATCTGACCCTGGGGCTTTGCCACTTGACAGCTGGTTGATGGCTTTCTTCACTTCGTCCTCTTCCGGTGAAGCATCCATGGAGTCATTGACTGCAACCTGGGGCATCTTGTCAATGGCCTCATCATTGATGACGGAGGGGCAGTTGAGAACTGTTTCAAAATGTTCAGCCCATCTCTGGAGAATCTGCGTCTTCTTTGTAAGGAGCACAGTGCCATCAGAGTTCAGGAGGGGAAAGCTCCCAGAAGACTGTGGACCATAGAGTGTGTTGAGGGCTTCATAGAACTGCTTATAGTCGTTCCTGTCCGCATACGCCTGTATTTCATCTACTTTGGCGCTCATCCACAAGTCCCGCATTTTGCACAGTCGGTTCTGTACTGTTCTGCGAGCGTTGATAAAGGCGGTCTTCTTTGCCGCTGATGATGGGTCGTTCTGATATGCACGATGCAGGCGGTGCTTCTCAGCAAGTAGGGCCTGGATTTCTGCATCATTTTCGTCAAACCAGTCTTGCCGCCTGCGTGTGGAGGGCCCCAATACCTTCGATGCAGCTGTATGGACAGTGTTGCGGAATCGCTCCCAGTCTTTCTCAGTGTCATCCTCAACACGAAGATCAGCAAGCTCATTCTCTAGCTCTTCCGCTAGATTTTCAGTGATGCGGCTATTCTTCAGCTTCGACACGTTGATCCTTTTGAGAGCCTTACAGCCTTGTGGTCATCTCTTCGGCATGATACGGAGCTTCATTTTGGATACTATGAGCCTGTGATCCATCCAACAGTCAGCGCTGCACATAGCTTTTGTAACCCTGACATCTTGTCTGTCCCTTCTCCTGATGATGACATAGTCGATCAGATGCCAGTGCTTGGAACGGGGATGCATCCACGAAGTCCTGTTACGGGTAGGGAGGCGGAAGGCCGTATTGGTGATCAGAAGGTCATGTGCTGCACAAGTTTTCAGCAGTAACAGGCCATTGCTGTTACACTTTCCCACTCCATTTTTCCCGATGACTCCTTCCCAGGCTGCGGCATCGCATCTGACTCTTGGGTTAAAATCGCCAAGCAAGATCAGCTTGTCTGTGTGGTGCACTGATGATAGCAGAGCATCTAGTTCTTCATAGAATTTATCCTTCACATCCTCTGGGTTGGTCATTGTGGGAGCGTATGCGCTGATCAAAGTAGCTTGTTTTCCTTTTTGAAGCGGAAGCTGCATTGTCATGAGTCGGTCATTCACACCCTTGGGGGAACTGGCAAGTTTCCAAACAAGATGATTCTTGATGGCGAAGCCAACTCTAGATTCGCGACGCTCATCACTGCTGCGGCCACTCCAGAAGAATGTATAGCCTCCGCCTGACTCGGACAGCTGTCCTTCATTAGCAAGGCAAGTTTCACTAAGGGCTGCAATGTCAATGTTGTAGCGTGCGAGCTCTCTGGAGACAAGTGCTGTTCTTCTCTCCGGTCTGTCTGCCGTGATGTTGTCCAGTAGCGTGCGCACATTCCATGTGCCAATGGTGATCGGTGTCACTCTAAGTTTTGTTTTTGTTCGACTGCTTTTATGGGATCCCCACCAGCCGCGGTATGCTGGCCAGGGTAAGGTGAAGCAGGCAATGTTTAGGGCACCTTTTCTAGCCCCCTCCTCATGCTACGGAGGTGAGCAGTGCAATCCTGATAGGGCTGCTCAGTCGCTCAAGAAGACGCCGAGCTCCACTGCTGCTTTGGTCAGTGAGGAACGACCATTATACCTGAGCCGCCTGTGTGCAGGTCCGCGGCTACAGCTCCCAGTGTATCCACACCTGCTGCTTCGTCGCTCGCCCATCGCCACAGGACTTGTTATGATATGATATGATGTCGAGACTTGCGCGTGAATTGGATTAAAGTGAGGGAGAGTTGCGCAACTTCAACCTCACTCTCTCTTCCCAGTTCCTATCTGTATCCAGTGGCAGGACAAGAGTCGAGACTGCTGGAGATAGGGCAGGGCGCAGTGGATGACCAGGACGCCTACGTGTCTTGTCGTGCTCTTGAGCGTTCCACAACGCTTGCTGTCACCGCCTTCCTGACCGTTGAACCAGGTTTCCTCAGTCAGCCGGATCCAGCCTTCGCGTGCAATGGGTAGACAGGCCCTAACTCACCCAGGGGCTCAAACTCATCGGCCACCCTCACCTGGTTTAGCCCGCCAGTCGAGACGGTTTCTGGGGTGTGGCCACTGTCGCATGCTGACAGCTACTTGGAGCCACAGGTGAGAGCTGAGTGTCAAGTGGGGACCAAAGTGGATGAGCTACTCCTAGGAGTACGACTGCTCCCCTATCAGAGGTACTACCCCTCCCTGACAACCCCATCCACCCCACACACCCTGATACATTTAAAAACAAGGCTTTGGAGCTGTGTTCTGGCTCTGCTCCAGCTCCAGGCAAAAACCTGCAGCTCTGCTGCTCCGCGCTCCAGCTCCAGGCTCCGCTCCAAAGCCCTGTTTAAAAAAAAGCTTGTGAGGGAAATGTGAACACAAGGGGCCTGATTCTCCACAGTTCTTGTCATCACTTACACCAGTGCAAAAGAAAAGGTCAACGTATCATTGACACCTGCTTTGTAATCCATCATGTGAGTTGCATGGCAATGGATAATGAGACCCAAGTACAGAGCCAGGCATGGTCCTAGTAGCAGCCAGGGCTCTTTGGTTCTACTCCCAGTTCTGTCACAGACTCCCCGATTGACACGTCACCTTCGCTGCCCCGTCTCTAAAATGGGGTTCATACAGCTGACCTGTCCCCAAGTGGTGCAGTGAGGATTAATGGTCCATTCCGGTTATGGCTTCTGAGTAAGGACCCTAAATTCTATGGTGATAAGAATCTAGATGGAGCTGATTAGATTGAATGTTTGCCGGGTGTTTGCGGTATATTAGATGCTAAGTTGTTGGTGTATGTGTGTTGTATGACTAATGAATTAATTGTCCTTCTGTCTTGCAAAGCAATGCATTTGGCCCATACTCTCTGCACGGTAGAGATGAAGCTGCAGGATTCAGATCCAGATCAGAGCTGCCTCGAAGCCTGTGGATGTTTAGAGCCAAGATGTTGGTTTGGGCTGATCTCTGCATAGTGAGCTTCAACCTAAGAGCTTTCTGGCACTGGTGTGAGAGTGGGAGCAGCTCTAGCATTACTGAATGGAGCAGCTCAGATAGGTCAATTTCTTATGCTATTGTTCTGCACAGAGGCGCTGTGTGCATAATGTCAATACACAGTCATACCCTCAGCCCTGTGCTGGGTGGAACCTGTCACCCGGGCCCTGATAGCTCTTCAAAGCAAAGCCCTCTCTTCTGTCTGACTCTCATCAGCTGTCCATGAGGTAGTGTCTGCCTGCGAGATCAGTGTCTCTTTCCTGGAGAGCAAATGCTGCTGGAGGTGCCATGGGCCATGCAGAATGGGAGGCTGAGGGACGAAGGAAAGAGACGGCAATTGTGCTGGAGGGGCCGGAGGGCGAATGGCTTATGTCATAAATAAACAGATCAGGGTTAAGGTCTCTTTTACCTGTAAAGGGTTAACAAGCTCAGTAACCTGAGAAACACCTAACCAAAGGACCAATCAAGGGACAGGATAATTTCAAATCTCTGTGGAGGGAAGCCTTTGTCTGTGTTCCTTGTTGGCTCTGAGAGTTCTCTTTTTGGATCTAAGAGAGGCCAGACATGTCTCCAAGTTCTCCTGGAGTAGTTCCTACTATTCAATAGTGAGTATTAATTAGAAAGGCGGATTAGTCTTATAATTTGATTTCTACATTTGCAATTGTGTGTTTGCTAAAGGAAATTCTTTATTCCTGTTTGCTGTTACTTTGCTTTTACTGAGAAAGAAAGGGGGAGGGGGAATGCTCTCCAGGTTTATAGGTTAGACTCTGTGTATTGTTCCATCTTGGAATTACAGAGACAAGTTACTTTCTTTTTGTTTTTTTAATAAATTATTTTCTTTTCTTTGGACTTGGTTAATTCCTTCTTTTGTGGAAATTCAGGGGAAGGGGAGGGGGGAAGAGAGAGTTTCTCCTGGGTTTGATTCAAGGAGTTTGAATCAGGTATCTCTCCTAGGCACTAGGAGAGGGGAGGGGGGAAAAGTAAATCCCTCTTTGTTTGATTCAAGGAGTTTGAATCAAGGTATCTCTCTCCAGGACAAGGGAGGGGGGAGGAAGCAGGGGGGAATGGTTTATTTCTCCTGGGTGTAAGAACTCCATGAATTTGGAGCTCTTGGGATCCCCAAGGATTTTGGGGAAGGACTGTGTCCCAATCCACATATCTGATTGGGTGGTGGCAGCTTTTACCAGATCTAAACTAGGATTTTTAGTTTAGAGGGAAACCAGTGCAGGTCCCCATTTTGGAACCCAACAGCTCTAAGTGGGGGTGAGACCTTATGACAGCTCATATAGAGCTAGTTGGAAATAGTCCATCCGACCATTTACTAAGATGGAAACTAACCTTCAACAAAATGGAAACTGTCATCCAAAAATCCAGGCCTGCGAAAGATTTGGGGGTTTTCATAAAAAAAAAAGACACATTTTTGCAGTTCAGATTTTCTACAAAAACCTTCCAGATTTTGGGGAGAATAAATTCCTTTTTAATTGTCACTCTTCGCAGGAAACAAAATTCATTTCCAGACCTGCTCTAGAGCCAAGACTGAAAGATGAGCAGCCTGGCCCAATGGCCAGACTTTCCATATCAGATGCATGATGGGTGCAGAGCAGTTGAAAATCTGCCCTGAGGTCTTTTTAGAAAATCAGCAGCTCATGGGCCCAGAGTGGGGGTGACGTGATAACCAGCCGGGAGTACCTGGATGGAGGAGCGCTGCCAAGGGAAGGGATTATTCAGAGATCTCATAGGGCATGCCACTGGTAGTGGGATGAAATCAGAACATTTAGGCTGAGAACTCTTGTTACAATGAGAGAATCCCTGAACCATGAAATAGTCCCCCAAGAGGACAGAAGCCGCCTCCACTTCAGTCTGTCTAATGTACCTCAATCCTGACTGGTCGCAAACTCTGCTATTTAAATCCCATAGTCCCCTCCCAACATCTCTGGGCCCTCACCCAGCTCCACCAAAGTACCTGACTGGCAGCATCCCCTAATCTTCAAACCCTGGTCGAAACACCAGCTCTGGGGCTTGAGTGGCAGCACCTCCTGTTGTGCTGGGTCCCTGCACAGCTCTGCCACCTTAGTGCTATCCTGTCTTCAGCTAGGGAAAGCCCCAGAGCAGAGGGACTGCCCATTCCCCACTTGTGCTCTGCAGAACAGCAGTAGGTAGAGCCTTTCCTGGTAGGCCATGGAGTGAAACCAAGCCAGGGCAGTTGCACTGTAGGGACAAGCGGGGACCCATGAGAGGATTTGCCTCTGACCAAGTGAGCTGCAGAGGGACAAAGGTGGGGCCCCGGCAGTGTATCCATCTCGGAGCACCTCTCAATCGCTGATGGGTTTAGCCTCACAACACCTGGCTCAGGGAGGGATGTATTCTTATCCCTGTCTTACAGAGAGGGAGCTGAGGCACAGATTAACTTGCCCAAGGTCACAGAGCTGGGAATTGAATGCAGATTTCCTGGGTCCTAGTCCAATTCATTCACCACAGGATCACCCTTCCTGCCATGCTTAGAAGGAGGGAGGGGTTTGTTGTGAGCCAGGGGGTGGGGGACAGGCCTGTGCTGGCCTGGGTGGGTGGGAGGAGGAACACCAAACTGATCCAACAGGTCTCTTCTAAGCCAGTTCCTGCTGCCATCTGAGCTGCTGGCAAAAACTCCATTGATGCCCAAATCTGGCCCAGTTGGGCTCCAACTCCTAGGTGTCTGTGGAGATGGCAGTGGATGAGCTTAAAAGAAGAGACGCCAAATCCTTGTATCTTTCAGTTGTCAGAATGCAAATGTTGATCCAGGAGGAAAGTGAGAGACGATTTAGCCCCTCAGTCTGTCATGGACTTAAAATAAAATGTCAGCAGGATCTGTTTGTTGCTTTTCACTTAGGCTTTTAGCTGGAGAGTTAAGGGTTTTCTCATGTCTTTTATCTCTGGCTCTCGCTCCTTCCAGCCAGGCTCTTTCCTTGATTAAATAAGTGAAGCTATCCTTCTCCTGTGCCCGCCGTGTCTGGGGTGAAGTACGAATGAAGAAGAAAGGACTGAGAGCGAGCCCAGGGTGAAAGAGCAGCTGCTGTATCTTCACAGCAGCATTCGCTCGCGTGCAGGGCAAAGGTTAAAGGGAGGGTGGGTGGCCAGTGATATGAGAGCAGCGCCTGTGTGTGCGTGTCTGAACCAATGTGCTGCGCTGCTTGGCTGCGGTCTAGTGCCCAGGGAGCAGACAGGGACAGGCTGAGCAGTGTAAGTGCTTCAGGGCTGAGGCTTGATTCTCCTCTCATTGACACCTGTGCAAATGAGGGGTGTCTCCACTGAACGCAGTGCAGCCAAGCCAGCAATGAAAGGGCGTAGCATACGAGGGGCTGGCTCGCATCGGGATTGAGATGTAGTGGCAGAGCTTTGGGGAGGGTGTGGCAATAGCAGGTCATATGCGCTAGCAGGGCTGGGTGGAGCCCAGGACTGGAGGACCAGGGGGCCGGGGGCCAGGACTGAGGTGCACTTGCAGGCCCGGGTGGAGCCCAGGACTGGAAGACCAGGGGGTTGGGGTCCAGGACTGAGGTGCATAGTAAGACTTGGTGGGAAATTGACCCAGTATCTCTCACGCGGTGCCTGACTTTCAGCAGTGATATCCACCTCCTTTTTTTCTTTGCCCACCAATATTGACCTCAGCATATCGGGGGGGGGGAGCCGCTTTTCAAAAGTAAAAAGGAAAGCGAGATTCAGCAAAGCAGGGAGAGAGGGAAGGGAAGCGAAGGGTTATAGAGGGCAGGGGACAGAAAGATAGATAATATAGGTGGTGAATGAGACACACACGAGAGAGGAGATTAGATGGAGCTGAAGGGGGAAGATACAGAGAGGGGAGAGGGGAAGGAGGAGAGTGTAAGGGAGAGAGACGAGGGGTGAGGGCAGTGAGTGAGCCCTGCTCTCACGTACAAAGGCTGAGTGGCTCGTTACAATGACGCCACTGATATTGCTGTTTCAATATACATAAATAATGGCGCGCTCTAATAGAAACGGCCACGCTGACAACGGTGGCACTGAGAGGGAAGGTTACTGATGTCTGTCTGAGGGTCTCTGGAGGAGCCAGGCCAGGGCGATAACAAGTATCCCAAAGTCTCATCAAGACCTTGTAGCCGCCTTGTTTGGTCAGGGATGTTGGTGGCTCTTCTGCTACACCCCTCGCCCCTTTTCTTTGTATTTACATTTCTTAGTGCCCAGGCAGAGTGGGGGTGGTGGGATTCCTGTTTCTTGCTGAGAACTCCCCCTGCAGGAGAGAGATGCCTGCTCCTGCTTCAGGGGCCGATGCTTCAGGGGCAGGGTGGGAGGAATAGCTCAGTGGTTTGAGCATTGGCCTGCTAAACCCAGAGTTATGAGTTCAGTCCTTGAGGGGGCCATTTAGGGAACTGGGGTAAAAATCAGTCTGGGGATTGGTCCTGCTTTGAGCAGGGGGTTGGACTAGATGACCTTCTGAGGTCCCTTCCAACCCTGAGATTCTATGAATTCCAGTGCTCTTTTAACAATGACTTGATTTGAATTGGGGTGTGAAGCTGGAGCTCCTGAAAGTGAAAGATTGAGAGCAGTGGCTAGAGCCAAAGTCTTATGCGAGCCTCAACCCCCAAATCCTCTGCCTGGGCACCTCAGGCCTGACCCGCAGAATCTCCTGTTCTTCCAGGCCTGGGCTCCCACGCACCTGAATGCTGAACTGCTCCCTTCCCTCCCAGCTATAGATGCACCCCCTCCCCATAGTTGTGATACCGCACCTCAGTCTGGGCCTGCAGCTTCCCCTGATGTTTCAGTGGAGATGCGCACAGAGCTCTGCCAATGCACCTCATTGCTGTACTGAGCATCCCATGCTTTTCAGCCCAGGCCTTCCACACAGTTCTTTGAAAGCCCTCCATGGTGACCTGCATCTCTCCCTGCCATTCCGGTCCTGGGCCCCATTAAAGCTGTAGCTAATGCACCTCATTCCTAACCACACATCCCCTGCTAGTTCAGTCTTGAAACTCTCCTGAACAGAGACTACCAGTTATGCCAGTCTATGCATTGGTTTACTGATGTGGGTCAGATTTTCAGTGGACTAGCCTGAGTTACATAGAGCTGGGAGATATATGAATGATCTCTCTCTCTCTCTCTCTCTCTCCAAGTTCTGATTGTGCATGTGTATTTGTCTTTGGTGGGTAAAGGAGGGGAAATGTAATTCCTTCCCCCATATCATCCTTCAAGGTTTTGATCTGGAAAGTCTTCACCTGAATGTTTCTTATTCTCCTCCATATCAGAAAATTCAGACCTGTTTGTTTGGTTCCTGCTAGCTCTCCCCAATCTAGAGACCTCATCAGCACTAAAAATGCAGCATTGTGTGCTTGGCAATTCATGGTCATGGCACCCATTAAAATAAACCTCTCCAAAAAAAAATATTGAAGGAATATTGGAAAGCTTGGGAAATGCAATTCAAAGAGCTCAAGCAGCACAGGATTTCTCATGTCCAGTCAGACCATGGGTGTACACTCAGTCTGAGTCTGACCCTGATCAATATCCAAAGCTACAGAGGATAGTATGGAAAACAACCCCAGAATGTACACGGCCCTTTGTGCAACAGTGTGTGTAGAGATATGCGCGTGTCTATGGTTGGAGCCAGGGAAACAAAACAAAAACCAGATCACTTACAGCACAGTGTTTAAGACCAATACTGCTCCGCAGTTAGAGCTTTTAACATCAGGCTAGTCAACAGATCCCACCAATAGAAAAAGTTATTGGTGAGTCAGTAATAGAATAGGGGAGATCAAAGAGAGAACCCAGGATGGCTGGCTTTGGGTGGGCAACGCAGGGCAGCAGTTAAAAGCTAACTCTCATTGATATAGGCTGTTCCACATGAAAGGCGGTGTGGCTGAGTGACTAAAACCTGGGTTTGTTATACTAGAGATGTAAGTTTTCTTCCCAGCTCTGTGACCATCTGCAACTGCTGTTAATTCATATGTAAAATTGAGGGCTGGAGCAGTGTGCTAATACTTACCTGCCTTCTAGGGCTGGGGCATGAGGTGTCAGCCCATGATAAACGCATGGAAATATAATCAGAAGAAGTGAGATTTAAACTCTTGGCTCAGTGCATGTTCCACTAGGCTGGGGGTTATCGTGGAGAAGTTGCTCTTATGTGTGTGCAGTGCTGTGTGCCTGTACGATGGGATGGACAACCCGGTACAACCAACCTGCAGAATCCCCGGTGCTGGTGGGGTGTGCTCCAAGTCAGGGATGTCTGGATCCAAGGCTCTGCTTTGAGACCAGCTATAGATGAAATTAAACTGGGGGGGGGGGAGGGGTATTTGATAGAACATTTCCTGCTAAAGGCATGTGAAGGTCCAGGCCCTCCACACACTGTGTATTTGGGAGAGCGTATGACAAAATTGCAACATGTGGAGGCTGATCCATTCTGTATAATGTATGTGGGGCCAGTGCAGTAACTGATAACAAGGCGCTCTGAGATAGCTCCGTGTGTGTGTGCGGGGGGGAATGCATGTTTCCCTCCAGTACAACTGATTTAATTTACAGCTTGTGATGCAGCAGCAATTAGTCCATATTATTTACTTTCCTCCTTAATACTTTCCCCAGAGTCTCCTGGTATTTGAATTGCTCATAAGGTCATGCCTGGCTTGTTCAGTGGCTAGAAAATGGGGTGTGTGTGATGGGGCGGGGGGGGTCTCCACAGACTCCGGAGCCTAGTCTGCGGCATGCAATTCAGTCTCAGCATGTGTCTCTCAGCAGCAGCAATGCGACCCTTTTTGTGGATGAATCTGTAATTAATTCCACCCTGCCAACAGCTCTCCTAGAGATGAAGCAGCAAGTGTCAGAGCTTTTGTGAACTAAATGCAGTGATGGGGCCCCTCCCTGCTTTCCCTCCAGCAGCGCTGGGGAGAGGGGTAATTAATTGCAGCCTTTCCACACTGTCCCTGATTCTTCTCTCACAAAACCAGTTGGATGCCAAGCTGACGCCACCACCTTCTGTGCACTTGCTCCCGATTCACATCAGGATCGCTCAGAGGAGGGCCAGGTCCTTTGTGCTCCTTGGGTTTTGGTTAGTTAATTTGCTGTGTGGCTGGTGAGGGGCTGGCGCTGACAGCT
Source organism: Mauremys reevesii (assembly GCF_016161935.1). NCBI lineage: Eukaryota > Metazoa > Chordata > Testudines > Geoemydidae > Mauremys > Mauremys reevesii. The sequence continues at coordinate 49,724,585 of NC_052630.1, read as the reverse complement.
GCAGGGGGAGCAGCTGGGAGTCCAGTGGGTCTGCCCTGCTTCTCATTTACACCTGTATAAGAGTATCTTCCCTGAAGCCAATGGGCCCCGTTTTCCACTGCTCTGTGTAACCCACTGGTCAATCTGTCTCTCTCTTACATGCTCACACAGCTGCCTGCTGCTGCTCCCAGCCATTAGACCTAGTCAATGGACACTGACCACAAAGGACCCTTCCACCACAAGGAGCGAGAAAGCAGTTATGTCTTTGTGGCATATTCACTCCTTCCCCTGTTTGCTGAGGCCACCGGCAGAGGGGCAGTGGCTGTTGTCATGTGGACACCTGTGCGCTATAAATCTACTGGGACTCCCCACTCGTTTCACCTGAGGCCCGATCAGCAGCTGCCACTGAAATCAATGGCACTTAAGGGTATCCAGCCTCTTGCAGGATCCAGCTCTTAGACCTGAACTCTTCATGGCAGGTTGTCCCCAGTGGAGGGCTTGGGCCTCTGGGATGTTCTCTCTCTCCTGCGCAGAGCTTATGGTGCAGCTTAGGAAATACCTTTTGCTGTCAGGCTTTTAAGTGCTGCTAGGCGCCTGTAGGAAGGCAGTGTTGCCTAGTGGCTAAGACACTAAACTGGGACACAGGAGGCTTTGAGTGCTTGGGCATGTCATTCCCACTCTCTGCACTGCTTTCAACAGGGTGGAATTGCTCCTCCTAGTTTTTAGGTGTCTTGTCTACTTAGATTGTAAACTCTTTTGGGGCAGGAGCTGTCAACAAATGAAGTAGCCCAGTGATAAAAGAAGCACAAATGTCCCATGATAAGGGAAGATGGAGATACAGAATAAGAATGCATGAGTGGATTTTGCCTTGTGTTTCCAGATGATAAGGTTTAAAGTTAGCATTATAATAAAGTGGCTAGTGTGTATGTGCACCACTGCCATCTGCTGGACAGCATTGGAAGGATTCAGTTGCATGTCACAGACTCTATACTGCTGATGTCTAAAAGTCTTTCTCATATGGCTCAAGCCACATAGGCCTTTTAGAGCAGAGTTCCAGCCCTGCTGACTCCCTGGAGTTCCAAGTAGCCATGGATCTTTGCACAGTGACAGCCGTGAAGTTGCTAAGTGGTCATGGATTTATTATTGCATCGCTATTTGCTGATTTATCTGCAGAGCCATCGCGTTATTATTTCTGGCCCATTAGGGGCTGGGTCATGGTTCTGATACCTGATCTGGGTCATGAATGAGTAGGAGACAAATCTGGTGAAAATCTGTATCTCTTGCTGAAGTGTCATTTCTTTTTGTTAGTTTTGCATAATGAAGACTAATCGCAGGGGGACAAAGATTAACATGTGTTGTGATTTCCGGCCGGATGAGTGGCGATGAGAAATGGCAGTTCAAGTGACAGAGCTTTAGGCAGGTGAAATAAACTGTGTACCAGCAACCAGCCCCAGTGCTAACCACTGCAATCAGCAAGTTGCGTTAGTACATCTATATTATTATGTGAGGAAGAGAGGAAAAATGATGGACCTGGGATGAAGTCACAGAACTGGGAATCAGGAGATCTGGGAGTCAGACCATCCGTTTGGGAGTAATGAAAAAAAATGGGCAAGGGGAAAATACTCATTTTAATTACAAGAAAGTGTATCATGCCCCAATTTATCCCATCTACCATCCACATCAGTCTGCAATGTGAGCAGCCACTTGTAGTGTGATTTAAGTGAGGGTGAATGTTCCCCATAAGGAATAGGCAACGCATACCCCAGTGCTGCAAAAGTATCATCATTTACAGCTCCCAGAGACCCAGCAGATGTCTGTAACCACAGCAACCAGTTAAAACATGAAGGCTCTCTATTATGCATAGCACAGAGATCGGGGCAGCTGATAGTACCAGCAGAAGCAGGTAGACAGACAGCATGAAAGATTAACGGAAAATGGGAAAACAGTCCCTGATCCCAGGAGAGATTAGAACCCATCACAGCTAAGGCAAACCCAAGGTGTAGGCAGAGAAAAGCTCAGCTGGCTTGGAGGTGAATGTGCAATTCACCTGCATGTCCTGTGCCTAAAAACGCTGCACAAGTAGTATTGACCCTGCTGAATCAGTGTGTGTCTGTTAGCTCTGGGGTGTTGCTCTTTCTTACTGATACAAATGTGGGACAGAATGACAGAGTCAAAGAGTCAGCCACACACAGCAACGAACAGGGATCTTAGCTGTATCTACTGTCTGGCCCAGCTGCAAGAGATAATTCGAGGAAGAGAGAGGTGAGCGTAAGAGGCTGGCACAAGCCCTTGCAAAGGGATAAACTGTAGAAGGGGTGTTCCTGTTCTGGGCTCTCTGGTGTGTTATGCTTTCCCATATGTATGTTCAGTCAGAATGAGCTTTATTTTATGTTAACCAGGCAATCCATAGAGGAGAGGGGTGAAAGTAAAATCTCAGTGAAAGAACATAGTGTGTGTGTGTCTTTTAACAGTCTGCACTAAACAGAATACAAAATGGCTGCCTGTGTCCTCCGTCTAGAAATGCAGAGTGGCTGTACACAAAAATAAGAGCAAATCAGAACAGTTCCAGTGCGTTGCTCTAGCCATCGCACATGGCAGTGGGCAACAGGTAGGAAGGACGGGGAGACTGAAAGTAGGGGCACTCCCACAGTGGCTATGTTAGGAGTGGGAGTGAGAAGGAAGCAGTGGGGCCTTCTACAGCGGTCATGGGACTGGGGAGAGAGAGATGGGGGAACTCTAAGATGGGGCTGATTGCAAATCCCATCACTGCCCCTTGTACTGTGACTTTTTGCTTCTCAGGCATCAGCCTCCACCACCCTTTTCCTGTTGGCCTGTGTGCATGCTCTCATTCTGGCTGCAGAGCAATTGCCTACGTGAGCCATCTGCCGGGAGCACTGACTGCTTCACTGTCATCACTGGTGGGCTTGAGAGCTGGCTCCAGAGATGCTGTCTTCTTTCACTACATTAGCGGCAAGTGGAAGCAGAGCTCCTGGGGTCTCCTTACTCATTTTCTTACAGTTACTTACACACACTCGCTCTTTTTCTCTCTGCCCACTATAGATGTATCTGCTTCAGGGCAGACACTGGCACACGTGGCCATGTGACTTCCCCGCTTCTCCAGCTGGAGGTCAACCAACTGCACTGGCCCCACCATGATACCAACCCTCAGGCAAGGCAGTGCTGCTTTGTAGCTCCTGCACCACTGCAGGAGCTGCACCCAGGGGCTCCTTTAGCCTCAGAGAAGAGAAATGGCAGGGGTAGGGCTGGGCTAGGAAACCTGTCAGGATTGGCTGCCTGCCAGTTCAAGTATGGCCCAGCTCATTAGGGACTACCGGTTGTTACAGGCTGGGGGCAGTTTGAAGAGTGCTGCTATTCCTGGTTTGCCATGATGTAAGTGAGGGGAGGATTGGGCTAAATGTCTGTTTGCTCTATCAAGTACCAGGCGTACCTGTGGCGCTCCATACACGTATTCAGTAAGGAGCTTATTCACGCCGCTGAAATACAACCGGTAGCTAGCCGCACTCCTGTATTTAAGTGAAACCGCAGGGGAGTTTGGGTGAACAGAATGCAATTACCTATCTTGGAGTTTGGCCAGAACCCCAGGGCTAAGGCTTCCAACTCGTTATAAAAGGTGCAACGCGATCTTTAATGACCATTAGCACTCAAGATCTGTTTTACAGCACCTACCGCTGCCTAGTGGCCCATAGCAGCACCCCACAGTATTGCATCTGTACTGACTCTGGGGGGCAAGAGGTTTCCTGCAGCAGCCTAATCTTCCCTGGACTTTTCCTAGCTACCTACTGGGCAGGTCCACCCCTGCTTAGTTTGTAATCCTGGCCCAAGATGGCAAGGCACCAGCCATACACCTTCTGCCACCTCCTCTAGAATATAGCACGCTTTCCCTGTGGGATGCCAGAAGACAAATGGCCTGTGAGGTGGGGAAAGTGGGTCAGCTGTTCGGCAGGTGTAATACAGCAGGTGCAGTGGGGAGCTTGTTTGGAACCTCGGGAACTTTGAGAAGCTTGGGCCACGCCTACACTACAGGGACTCTACTACAGCGCCCTGGCAATGTTGGCGTAACCCTGTAGCATAGACGCAGCCTACACCAGCAGCAGGGGTTTGTCCTCACTGCAGGAACAGCACCTCCCCGAGCGACGGCAGCTAGATCGATGGAATCATTCTTCTGCTGACATTCTTGTGTCTACACCAGGGATGGGTCAGCATAGCTGCAGCACTCGGGTGTGGATTTTTCACAGCTTGCACCCAGTCGCTACATCAACTTAAGTGTAGACCGGGCCTTAGAGAGGACGCTGGGCCAGATCCTCAGCTGGTGTTAATCAGCCTGGCTTCATTGCAAGCAATGGACCCACATCGATGTACACCAGCTGAGGAGCTGACCCTCTGCTTTGGCAGACCCTGGTGGGGCCACTCTAAGAAGCAGACTGAAGTAGAGCACCTTTTATCTCTGCCTCATAACTGTATTGATTCCTTAGGGGTGGAAGATAGAAATGTTTACAGCCCAGCTGGTGCAAACTGGGAGAGCCTCACTGACTTCAATGCTGATTTTCCCCAGCCGAGGATCTGGCCTGTGTTTTATAGTGTCCTCTCCCTCTCCCCTTTGTGCTCTTGGTTAGTATTAGTCGGTGCCACCTTATTATCTCCAGTAAACAGGCTCTTTACCCTGCTCCTTCTGGAGAGTCTTGCACTGATGCTGGAATGTTTCCCTCCCAACTTCTCTGCTCAGCTGTTGCTGCTGCTATCTGAGGCCAGTTCGTTTCTATTCTGCCTCATCCCTCTGGAGCCTGGAGGCCCTGCGTAGCCATCAGACCCATTCTCCTTCCACCTCCACCCACCCCATATCCCCACCCCCACACCATTCCCATTTCCAGAGCTGTTCCTGCACCATGTGTCTCAGTTCTGCTTACTTCTCCCATTCCTTGTCACCGAACGTGTTCCTCTCCTCCTTTGCCTCTTTGTTTCTCTCTCTCATCCTCCTTTCTCCTGTTTGTTTTTTTTCTCGTATCCATTTCTTCCTCACGGTCCACTCTTTTGTCCAGCCCTTGCTATCCCTCCCTCTCCTCTTCTGCATTCTTTCATTCTGCCTCTGAGTCCTCTCCCACATGCTTCCGCACCTCCTCTCTCCCCTCTATCCATCTCCCTTTCCTTCCTCTGAGCTGTAGGCTCCTTTTTCCTTCTGCCTTTAATTGCTCCCTCATTCTCTCCCCTCCCCCCCGCTGGGGGGGGGAGCTCCTGGCCCTGCTCACTTTCAGCCTGCCTCTCTCTCCCCTCTTTTGTTCCCCCCCCCCACGGCTTCATTTAAAAGCGCTATTTATTACATTACACCCTAACATTAACTCTGTCTCTCTCCTCCTCCCCCCCCCCTCACTGCAGATGGCATCCTTGTTCAATCCAAGTCCTGTTCTCTGCCAAAGAATAACAATGAACTTGAGAGCTGCAGAGAGACAGAGAAAGCCCATCTCTGTGTTTCAAGAGACATCTCTGTCTCGGGGGCCAAAATAACTTCACTTGTTTTATTTATAAACTCACAGGGACCGGGGGTGACTGGAATACAGATGTTGCCCCAGCTGGGGCTGCTGATCGTACACGGGCCTGGTGTGATTTTTGGGCCCACAGAGGGGTTGGATTTTCCTCCAGTTCGGGTGTTTGGCACAGTCTTTGATGCTTTGAAGTGTGTCTGGCTAGGTTCCCTGTTAAATGTAGTTGTGCAAAGGCTCGGGACTCTGAATTAGCTAGGAAGCAAACTCCGGTAAAGGGGAGGACTGGCTGGTGATTGTCCAGAATTAGGAATGAGGGAGACCAGTTCAGGGTAAATAAGCACCAGGCCAAAACTTTGGCAAAAAGCATCTCTGGGAGGAAGGATGGTGATGTGATTAAACTACAAGAATGGAAGTCAGGAGTCTCATTTTGGCTCTACTATAGGCTCGCTTGGAGGTTGTGTGCCTTATTTGTGCCTCTGTTTCCCCATCTATACGGGTAGGAGGATAAAGCTTATTGACATTAGAGGGCAGTCTCGAGGCCACGTTAATGCCCGTGAAGTGCATTGAGATCCTCGAATGGGGCATGCCATAGAGACGCCAAGTATTTATAATACCAATCCAAATCAGAACTTTTTTGAGGTCTTATAAAGTTCCAATAAATCCCTTCTCCACCCTAGTAACTTTCCCTTTCCTGTCCCTCTGCAGGTGGTTCAGGCCCTGATGGAGCCTAAGGGTCTAAATGCTTATTAGGTCCTTATCATAACCATTGGTAGAGGTGGTAGCTCCTATTGTTGTCGTTTGTTGGGTCTATGACAGTCAAGGCCCAGTCAGGTATCCGAGCCCCATTGTGTTAGGCACTGTGCCAACAGCTAGTGACAGGCAGCCTTTCCCCAAAGAGCTTACAGGCTAAACAGATGTGACAGACAACATGGGGGAGAAAGGAATTATTATCCCCGTTGTACAGCTGGGAAGAGATGAAGAGCCAGGTAATCAAACGCGCTCAGCACCAAGCTTTTCAGAAGTATTTAGGCACCCCAAAGATGCAGATAGGTGCCTCATGACATTTTCAAAAGTGCCTAGACAGACAGCTCCCATTGAAATCAGTGGGCGTGAGGCACCCATATTCATAGACTTTAAGATCAGAAGGGACCATCGTGATCATTTAGTCTGATCTCCTGCTTTATCTGCAGCTGTAGGTGCCTAAATGTCTTTACAGATCTGGCCCCAAAACAGTGTTCAACACGCAGTAGCTCCCACTGAGAGGTGGTGTGGGTGGGAATCCACCCATTTTCCCCTTCTTGAGACAATGTGCTGCTGTGTGAGGAGCACTTCAAAAAATCTGGTCACTTCATTCAGCTCCTGAAATAAGAGCTGGGCGTGGATAGGTTTCCTTGGGAAAAATGATCATAAATGGCAGAGTTGGGAATTGAACCTGGATCTCTCAGGCTCCCCGTAACCATTAAAATCAGCAGGAGGCACAAGTTCCCATTGATTGCCAGTCCCTCCTTTCCTGATGTTTCTAGCCCGACCAGAAGCTGGAGTTTCTGGTTCAGACTCCCATGATCAGGCGCCTGGCCAGCAACAGTCTATGATAAAAAGCTGCGATTTGCTGGGGATTTTCTAGCAATGCTATAAAGTCATGAGTGTTTTCTTCTTGTCACTAGAGCCCTGATGTAACAGCCCAGCTTAGAATTGTTACCCAGTGGGTGTATTTTATACTCTCTGATAACTGAGTCTGAACAAAGCTCCCCACAGATGCCTAATGTAAACATCAGCTTTATTATTTGCAAACAGCCATCCTTTCTCATTTGATATGCTCACTCTCAATTTCTCACTCTCTCTCTCTTTTCCTCTGTCAATGTCTCTCTCGCTCTTTTGTCATCTTCCTAAGAAATAAGCAACCTGGGAATTTTTCAAGCCATTTTGCTGTACCAGGGGGATGGCAGAAATCTCTTCAAACACCCTCACAATCTACATGTCACGTCCAGGCCTCAAAGCAAGTTGGAGCTGATGAGCTCTGGCATTCTCTCCCCTCAGCAGGCGCCTGAGTGGCCTGCGCTGCTTCTGAAGTAAAACCGAACATACATAAATAAAAAGAGCTACTGGAAGAAATTAAATAGAGGAGAAGGGCAAGGAAATGGGAGGGGAAGGAGAGAAAAGATGACCTTGTGCTTAAAGCATTTGGCCAGTACTCGGAGGAGCTGCATTAAATGTCCAGCTTTGCAACTGACTTCCTGTGTAAATTTGGGCAAGTCACTTATGCTGGTGTTTTGTGCCTGACAGCTAGGGTGACCAGATGTCCCAGTTTTATAGGGACAGTCCCGATTTTGGGGTCTTTTTCTTATATAGGCTCCTATTACCCCCACCCCGTCCCAATTTTTCACACATGCTGTCTGTGTGCACATCACAGCATGGGCAATAAGACGGTCAAAGCCTGTCACCGTGAGTGGGAAGGAGCGTACCCTTTACTTACACAGCCAGGCATCACTTCACCCACTGCTGAAACGCAATCCGCTCTGGGGCGAGATTCGGCAGCTGTTTTAAAGCACACAACAACACTGCATGAGAATTTAGTACAGGAAATTAAGATATATGGTTTAACTGAAACTGCAAGGGGTTGTGTGTAGACAGAATGTAGGAACAACCTCCATTCTAAGGCTAACTATACAACCTTACACATCTATAGATTGCCTGTGTGCGCATGCGTGCGTGTGTGTGTGTTTACGTACTCACAGGGACAAATAAGAGATGCATACAAGGACATGTAAAACTAAACTAGGTAAAATGCTAATAAATGTGTAATATTTAACCCATGTATCATAATAAGCAAACCCTGCTGTGTGCCCAGTGCAACAGGGAATGAGAAATTAAATCTATTTTTATCTATTGTATTGTAATAAATTTACTAGGTTGTTCAGTTTGATGGGCAATCAGGTATAGTTGATATCTACCTTAAAATGTATATAAAACTGTGTATGTTTTAATTGTATTACTCTCCCCCACACTTTGTATGCTTTCTATCTTTTTAGATGGTAGGCTCTTTGGTGCAGATGCTGCATGTGTGTGCACACACGGATGCATGTATGTAGACAATGCCATTTTACGTGCTACCAGAATACTACTACTAACGCTGTGTTGGCAAGGAGAGGGGTTAGATAAAGATGGAAAAGATCAATGCAGCTAACTTCTGTGAGAAGACAGCTCTCTGCTTGTATGTATATGGATGGAGGCAGTCGTAGATAGCACCTTCGCAGAGGTAGCTTGGTCTAGTGATTCAGGGACGTGGATTCTGTTCCTGGTTTCAGCACTGATCTACTGGGCAAGTCCCCGGACTTCTTTGTTTCCCCTCCCACCTTTTTGTTTTGTTTATTTACATTGTGAATTCTTGGGGCCGGGGCTGTCCCTGACTGCGTTTTGTGCAGTGCCGAGCACTGTGGGTCTCTGATTGTAGGGGCCGGCCTGTGGCTGCGACTGAAATGTTAATAAGTATCCCCAGAGCTAAGTGCCCAGCTCCCTGGAGGATGCAGTTCTGCACAGTGGCACTCTATAAGGTGCATCCAGCAGTGACTCCTGTAAAACTCAATCATTCTCCTCATGAACAGGCTCTACAATGCTGCGTAGTGCTAACAAGCCAGCACGACTGGCTGCAGAGAGATTTGGAGGTGATGGAGCCTTGTTCTACTTCTACCCAGGGGCTCCTGAGCTTAGAAGCGGGGGGAGGGGAGAGTCCTTCCTCATAATTTATATGCCTTCAAACATGCACATGCACAAAATCAAATTAACTACAATAGTAATGTAGTAGATTCTGCCCCCCCGCCTTTGAGTCGTCCCTCCCCCTCCTTACACACGCTCCCCTTCTCCTCCTGAGCTCCCACTAGTGAATTGGATTAGTCACATTCTTAATTAACTGTGCCAGTGCGAGCTCTATTAGGTATTAAATGTTTGTCACAATCCAATTAAAAAATCCATCTCAGCAGGGCAGGTTTTCCAGGCTGCAGCTCGCGGGGCTGTGTTTACAGCTCTCTCAGCTGGCAATTGGGAACGTGAGGCTGGGCCACTGGGGAAGAAGCTGCTGGGTCAGAGTGACAGGTTTCATTTCCTCCCTGGGTGATGGGAGCAAATGCTCTCTGTTTTTCCCCTTTACACCCTTCCAAGCACTCCGCAGTCACGTACACGGGACTGCAGCCCGTGACAGGCGAGTACGAAGATCGGGGGTCGCCCTCTCCTCCCTGGCCCGTGGAATTGCTTGTCTTGAAATGTTCCCTGGGAATCGTGACCTGGATGCTGTCACATCCACAGTTTAACGGTGGGAGGGGATGTCTCAAGGCAGCTCTAGGGAGATTTTGCCCCAATCTAGTAGGATGGAGAGGGAAGGTGAGAGATACAAACAGAGATGATTAGCTGCCTTTCCTAACTAGGGCCTCCTGGGCTGTCTGCCTTTAAAGCTTCCTGGGCCAGATCTTTAGCTGGTGTAAACAGGTATAGCTCCATTTATGTCAATAGAGCTATGCTGATTTACACAAAGAAGAGTGGGCCCTTGTTCCAAGAAAAGGCTAACCCAAGATCATCCTAAATGCTCATCATAACCCTGGCTCTCCATCCTCTAGCTTCTCTTCTTTCACCCCACTTATTCTCCTGACTTCTTCACGGCCAGTTTTACCATATTTACCTGTCCGGGGCCCACCAGGATATGAAATACCAGACGCAGCTCCTTTCTCTCTCTGACACATTAAGCTGAGCACTTTTAATAGAGCCAGCCAGAGGACAACACTTCTGTTTCATGGTAACTTTCAAGCTTTTGAAATTTGGTTTCATTCCGTGTTGGAACAAAACCAAAACCTTTTGCATGATTTTGCAAAAAATGGAATTGCCAAAATGTCTTGTTTTTCAACTGAAACCTGAGGTGTCCCTTTATAGTGTGCGGGGTTAAGCCACTTACCCAAGATGTAGAAAACCTAAGTTTGAGTCCCTGGTCACCTGATCAAAGCAGAGACTTTTATCCCAGAATCTGGGGCATTGTTTTGTTTGTTTTCATCACTGGAATTTTCAGCAGGAAATTTAAATTTTTTGTTGAAAAACCAAACACCCTGAAACCAAATTTGTTTGGCCGAAGGCTGCTGGAAGCTGAAACACTTCAGTTGTGGGGTGTGGGGGTTAAAAGGAAAACAGACACGTTCCATGAAAATGTTTGTTCGGTTTGTTTTCAACCCAATTTTCCATCAAGGGGTGGGTAGTTCTAACAAATTTTCAGCCAGCCCCAGTGTGTTAGCAGGTCTGTGAAGAGGAGATCAAGTCATTCATTGGACAGGGAGGCAGCATCTGTGCGAGATGGAATGTGTGAATTTTAATGGCTCTTCAACCATGCTTGATGAGAGACCTGAAAATAATCACAAATGTGTTCATTCACTTTCTGTGTTGATCATCAGGATACAGTTGAACTGACCTGTTGACATCTCAGTATGTTACTATGGTAGAGATCCTAACAGCGACCATATATCCAACCATGGGGACCATTTGCTATCTAGTTCCTCTGGGAAAATTTCCTCTCCTTCCTGTTTTTGTTTTAAATGGCCCTGAGACACAAAGTTTGGATGCAGAGCCAAACCTCCCGTAATTGTAGGGCTTCGCATCCAGGTTTGCTTTGGGCCAGTTTCTAGATCTGTAGGTTACTACAGGTGGAACTGCTGTGTTACGCTCTATATCTTTAAAACTGCTAGCAAAAAAATCTCTCTCTCAGCTTGCATGTTGCTGGTTCTCTGGGAAATGGCAGCATTTTGAGGGTTAATAGCCTTTGGGAAGGGCCTTTGAAACTTGCATCTATGGCCTGATAAAGAGAGCCAGAGAACTACTGAGGGAAAGGGAAGCTTGCAGTTAGGTATTGCTTTTGGCTTGGCTTTATCTTCTTGTATTCAAGCTTCTTGGAGAAACGTAGCTGTCCTGTCATATGGGGAGCGGGGAGAGAGGCATATAGGACCAAGAACAGCTATTACCGAGTCAGTATTTTAAAGCAGACCTGGGAAGAATGAGCTGTCTTCCCTCACTCATCTACTCTGAGTGCTGTGACTTGGCTCAAAGATGGTGGATGAAGGATTTGGTGGAGGCAGAAGAGCTGGCGTGAACTAAGTTTTCTGTCTCCTTCCAATTAGCCCTGTTTTGGCCAAGTCCCTTCAGTGTCCATGCCCCATGCTGTGGTCAGCAGTACTATGCTACTCAGTAGACTTGTCCAACCTTTCTGTTGGTAGGGGAAGAGCTTCCCAAAGGAAACTCAACTTATTTTGGAAAAATGTCATTTCCTTCCAGGGATTTGGGTGGCTTTGTTGAAAAATTGAAAAGGTTTCTGTTTTTTGATTAAATTCTCCATTTTCAAAACCCACACATTTTTCAGGGTAAAAAAAAGGAATTTTTCTCACACACAAACATTTTTTAAAAAACATTTTCCATGAAAAACCATTGCAAGTGAGAAGTAAGAGGGAAATCAAGCCCTCATAGTTTAGTTGTAGCTCAGCTCACAAGTGAAATGAGTTTAGTAACCACAGTGCCCCATAGCTCCATAAAGATTTCCTACTACCTCAGAAGCTCACAGCACAATTCCGCACTATTGAGTGTTTCCTCTCAGGAGAAGCTCGGAGACTAGCATAATTGCAGGTCAAGTCTGAGGTGTTTTGGCAGAGCTGTGTATAGCCTAATATGCAATAGCTGGGGCCGCTGGAGATCAGGACTGAGATGCATCAGCAGAGCTGTGCAGCCGACCGGCACTGGAGTAGCAGGAAATGCTGTAGTTCCAGATTCAGGTGCCTTGACAGAGCTGTGTGGGGGAAGGTTGTGCTGTCTGTTTTTTCTCCAAGCATCCCCAGCATCCCATGATCATTTTTAAGGTTGATGCAGCCGGTGAAGTTTGATGGGCATGAACCAGTTATCATGCACACTCACTGGCTGTATGCTGCCAAAGGGCTCTTAAGGGGAAAGAGAAGCTAGTTAAGGGAGTCTGGGTGGAAGCAATACTTTTAAATGGAAGCAAAGTCCCATCCACTAAGTGACCTGAAAGTCTGAGAGCTTCGCTTAATGTCTCAGTTGTCACTCTCTGAGAAGGAAAGCCAGGACAGGCTGTAGGTTTTGATATTGACACTCTTTAAGTGGTAACATCTCCAATTCTCAAGGCAGGAGTTGGAGGCAAGAGAAATCTAGTTCATTTAGTTAGGGACTATATGATTGTTACAGTTCAGCCTCATTTTAGCTTCCTTCTTTCAAGCTGGGCTCAGTTGCCTTCTCTAAATTTGTATATAGCCCGTTCCCGGCGACAGACTCTGTTCATACGCTGCATCTTTTAAATCTGGTTTTCCCCCATCCAGGGGTGATTGTTTTAAATGAGACATCAGCAGTAATATCCCAAATGCGATCTGACATGACAGTCTCTGATGCAAGCTACTCACTAATATAAGTGGAATTCAGGGAGATGACTCTAAGCCCTGGAAAATGTAAACACTTAAAGTAATTTGGGGGTGGTGAAAATTATTTAATTTATTTTACCCTTTGTGGGAAAGATCCGCCCAACTGCCCTGTGCAGCCAGGCAGCTGGTGGGTTTAGGGATTAGAGCTCTTCATCCCATGGTCCTTGCAAATTCTCAGAACTCGTAAGAGTGCCACGGTCCCTGTGGGGAATGAATTAACTGAGCTCATTTCTGTAGCCTAGGTTTGGAGTTGTTCCCCCCACCCCTTTTTTAAAAATGCATTCATGGCCTGATCCACCATCCATTGAAGTCAGCAGGCTTTAGATCAGACCTACAGATGTTGAAGCTTGATCTCTCCCCATCCCAGCTGTGCTTGGGTCGAGCTGATGAAATCAGTGCCTGCTGAGAGGCTTAGGGTCCGGACTCCTTGCCTCTTTCCATTGTAATGTTAACAAATCTCTCAATTAAACAGGAGTTGTCATTCTGGGCCAGTCCAATTGCCCATCTAGTCCAGTATCCTTTCTCTGACAGGCACCAGTAACAGCTACTTCAAGGGGAAATGTAAAGCACTGAAATATAAAGGAGTCTGGTAATCAGCTTATGCCCTAAAGCATGATACTATGGTGATTGGTGTTCTATAAATATCTAAGACGGACAGGCAGATAGATAAAATAAGGATTACTGTCCTTTATACATTTTATTATCCTAGCTAGTGCAACTGTGAATATTATTAATATAAATATCGCATCCAGTTTTACTATTGCCAAGCTCTTATTCTCCATAATATCTAGTGCTAGTGAGTTCCACAGGTAAATTATGTTTTGTGTAAATGTTTTGTATTTTAGGTGTTTCAATTTCACAGGGTGTTCCCTTGTTCCTGGATCATAAGAAATGGCAAACAGAAGCTACTGATTTATCTCCTCTATGCCACTCTTTATTGTAAATACCTCTATCCTGTTGCCTCCTAGACATTTCATCTCTCAGATGGATTTTTTTATTATTATTTTTGCACTCTCTTCATATGAGGATCTTTCTATTGTTCTACTAAAATTGCTGTTCTCTGGAACTTTTCTGTTCCTGCTCTATTGTTTTTGAGAAGAGATGACCAAGATTGTGCACACTGATGCCGTGCCATTGCTTTATGGAATAACATTATAATATTTTTCACTATTATTCTGTTTTTCCCTTTTCTTAATGCAGCCAAATATCATGCTTGCTACTGAATGGCATATTTTTCCCTGAGTGGTTACAGCTCATTTAGAACCCATCAGTGTGTATGAGTAGTTCAAATTGTTCCTTACCTTGCACTTGTCGGCATTGAATTCCATCTGCATCATGTCACCCAATTTTCGAGCTTTATTAAATCCCTCTGAAGTTCCTCACAATTCTCTCTAGACACAACTGCTCTGAATAACGTTCTGACCTACTGCAGATCACTGGGGCACCCCACTGTTAATCTAGTTCCATGCTGAGAACTGATCATTAATCCTGCTCTTTGTCTTCTGTTTTATAGAGACAAGGTAGGTGAGGCAATGTCTTTTATCTCCTGTCTTCTAGTCAGTTTCTGATCCAAGATAGAATTTTACTTCTCACCTTAGCTTTCTCAATAGCCCCTTGAGAGGAACTTTGTCAAAGCTTTCAGGAAAGTTCAGATAAATGGGATCTACCCGTTTTCCAGTGGCATTGTTCTGGAACAGAAGTTGGGCTGGTTTGTCCCTGTCGAATTCAGCTGGGTGTTTTATTACGCTAGTCATTTTCTCAACTAATTTTAAAGCTCACTGGGCTGTAATCCCTGGGATCCTCCTTTGTGCTTTATCGAAGGCTAAGAAAACCACCCGCCAGACTGCTGGGCTAGTAGCTGATGATCAGCGGCATATTGTTTTTAGCAAATTGGCTTCTTCGTTCTTAGCGTTCTTCAGAACTCTTGGCTGAGTCCCTTCTGGTCCTAGTGACTTATTGTCGATACACCAATCGGTTTGTTGTTACACCTCCACCTCTGAAAGTAACCATCTGGGAAACCTCCATCATGAATCCAGGGTGCTTCAGGACGTGTGCTGCTTCCTCAACAGGTGAGGCTCTTCCCTCTAAGCCAGTATTGTGCTCACAATGTACCTGCTTCGTATTAGGTAACATGAGAATGCTGGAAGTTTCATATCCTGCTTAGGGCTTGAAGCAGAGCCCCTGACCTTTCATGGAAATGAACAATCCCATGGCACGTTTTTTCAAGAATTAGGATGTCGGCTCTCTTGTCCCGGCTAAATTTAACTACACATTGCCTCTTTAAATCCCCCTGCTGGCTCAGTTGGATATAGCAGCCTTCACCTCCTGCCCTGAGCCATTTGCGTAGTCACCAGTGTAATGCTGCAATGAGCTGTGAAACAATTGCCATGCTCCTCACAGCAGAGAACAGCTTAGCAGCATATAGCCCATTGGCGACTGCCAGTAGCAAAAATATGCAACTTCTGGAGAAGGGACACTAGATGGGGACAGGGGCGGCTCTAGAAATTAGGCTGCCCCAGGCAGCGCGGTGTGCTGCGCCGCCCTTCCTCGGTCCCGCGGCGGGTCCCCTCTTCCCGCGGCTCCGGTTGAGCTCCCGCGGCAGGTCCACCGGAGCCCCGGACCTGCCGCAGGCATGACTGCGGGAGCTCCACCGGAGCCGCGGGAACAGCGAACCTCCCGCGGGCACGGCTGCGGACGGTTCGCGGGTCCGGCGGCTCCGCTTGAGCTGCCGCAGTCATGGCTGCGGGAGGTCCAGCCGAGCCGCGGGACGAGCCCCCCTCCGCAGTCATGCCTGCGGCAGGTCCGGTCGTCCGCGGCTCCGGTGGACCTCCCGCAGGCATGACTGCGGCAGGTCCACCGGCCCAGCCTGCCGCCCCCTAGATTTGGCCGCCCTAGGCAACAGCTTGGTTTGCTGGTGCCTAGAGCCGCCCCTGGATGGGGAGGGCTCCACAGAGAATTCTGCCCCAGGTATCTGCCTGGAAGGTCTTTCCCACATGCTCGGGGTCTAACTGGTCACCATATTTGGGGTCAGGAAGGAATTTTCCCCTGGGTCAGATTGGCAGAGGCCCTGGGGATTTTTCGACTTCCTCTGCAGCATGGGGCACGGGTCACTTGCTGGTTTGAACTAGAGTAAATGGTGGATTCTCTGTAACTTGAAGTCTTTAACCCATGATTTGAGGATTTCAGTAACCCAGCCAGAGGTTAGGGGTCTATTTCAGGAGTGGGTGGGTGTGAGGTTCCGTGGCCAGCAGCAAGCAAGAGGTCAGACTAGATGATCACGGTGGTCCCTTCTGGCCTTAAAGACTCTGAATCTTGCCTTGGCCAGGTGCAGGCTCCCTGTGCCTCCCCTGGTGGAGCTGCTGTCTGTAGACTGCGTCCAGGTGGATCTGAGCTTTCCTCTAAGCTGATGTGTCTGCTGTGGTTTCTGGCCGGTGTCTGACTGATACCACAGCCCCCTTTCCACCCTCTGGTGGTGATAAAGCCACTGTGTCCTGAGGTCGCATCAGGGGAATTCTCTGTCTTCCCTCCCTTGGCATGTTACCTGTTCAGTCAGCTTCAGATGAGAACAGCTCTGAACCTGGCTGTCTTTCCTCAGCCAAAGATCCTGAACCTGCTTCCTTTTGACAGACAGCAGTGGATGGTAGGGGGAGATTGACAGGACCCCTATCCTCCTGCTCCCCCTGCAATGGCGGCTGCTTCCCATCCTGCAGCTGCTATGTCTCTGCCAACCAGAAGCTCCCCGGAGGCTGACTGAGTTCTGGACGGGGAAAAATCTAGGCCCTTCACTAATGGACAGCAAGATCCTCAATTTCCCACACCAGCATGTGCTGGGCTAGGGAGTGCCTTCCGAACAACAGCGATGTGCTACAATGCATGGGACGTGTCTAATCACAGCCTCCCGCTGCCCTCAGAGAGGGAGGACAATGCCGTCAGGACTCGGGCTTGCCATGTGCAGGGCTCTGAGCAAAACCAGCACCCCAGCCTGCTGCCTTTCCCTGCCGGTAGAGGATGGGAGGAGAGAATCCAGCCTGGAGTCTCCCCTTCTTACCACTGCCAGAAGCGGAGGTAGCTGGTGCAAACTAGAGTGACCACAAGGCTGCTCTAACCACAAGCACACAATTATTGTGCATGGCTCCTGTTCAATAATAACATCTACCAGTACCATGCTCTGTGCTGCCCCTCTGCTGGTGACATATGTCTCTCTTCATGCTCTCCTTTTGGTAGTGCCTTATTTCTACACAATTCTTCCCTTGCATGCAGACCATGGAAACAGCAATCTATTTGCCTTTGTGTAATCTAGAGGATTACACGTACATGAGGACAGCATCCGAAAGCCACCGAGGACTTGTGCAGAGAAGCAATACAGGAGGCATGAACAAGGGTCAAGGCAGTGGAATAGATTATTGGCTGGCAAGGTGGGTCCCTCACCATCCACCCAGTGGCTGTCAGCAGAGAGGAGGGTTGTTTTTCAGGCTGATACCTGACCATTGCACAAAGATAAATTGACGGGAAACTTTACAGCAGTTGTGAATTGAGGAGTGAAGTTTTTTCCAGGGAGGTAAGTTCTCCTGCAGATATATTTAGTGTTTGCCTGGGCTCACATACAGCCAGTTTAGAGCCTTTTATCCTTGTGCTAACATTCTGCATTCCCTCAGCAGCAGCAGCAATTCAAAGATGTCAGTACCACTACTACAGAGTCCAGGGAACAAATGGGTGCAGTTACAAGGCACCCACCTTCAGCTCCTCCCATTACCCAAAGGTCTGTGCTGGTGCATTTCTGGAGCTCAAACAACTGGAGAATCAGGCAGGGTTCACTGCTCAGTTGCACTAGTGTAACCCCTCTGCCAGACTGAATAGATAGCAGCAAGGGTTCAATGCATAGGGGTCCCTTCCCCACAACGTAATGCAAACCAGCTCAAGCCCCCACCCAGTGACCTGGGAAAATCTTACACACACCCCTGGGCGCCTCAAGGAGGCAATACTTCCCCTCTCGCAAGCACAGACTCTTGGTGTAACAGAAAAGGTTTAATTACATGAGATAAACAACAAGCATTAAATTGGGAAAATACCTCAACTAGAGTTCACAGGTCAAACTGTGAGCAAAGACCCACTCCAGCAAATTGGGCCGTGTCCTTCTCTCTGGGCCCTTGAGTCCAGCAACCCCCAAATCACCCACAGTCCCAAAAGTCCCACAATCCAAAAGTCTCTGTCCCGGGTCAGTGCAGCCCCAGAGTTCAAGAGTCTCTCTGCAAAGGTCCCCCTCCCCAGCCTGGGTAGAAAGGGACACCTTATGTGGTTCGGGGCCAACTGCCCTGCTTCTTCGTGGGGTTCTGCTTCCACCAGCCATCCCCGCAAACAGGTCAGCTCTGCTGGCTCTGTGGGCTGCTCCGCTCTGCCAGCTGCTCTGGTCCACCAGCCGTCCTGTGATCTGCTCCGGCCGTCTTCGCGAGCTGCTTGGCTCCACTCACCCAGGGCTGCACAAACTGCTCCACTCCACTCTGCCAGCTGCTCTGCTCCACAGTATTGCTTCAGGCTCCCCCACTCATTAGCACAGTACTCAGTGCTCTCAGCTCAGCAAGTCCAGCTCTTCAGTGATTTCCGCTGTTAGTGATTCCAGCTCATAGTAGGGGAGCCCCAGTGCCAGTGAATTCAGCTCAGTAACCTGTATCTAGATTCTTAAGGGAATCAAAAATTAACTCTGACATTCCACAGTGGAGAGAGACATAGGTGGAACTGGTGCTTCTGGCTCACACAAAGAGCTTATAGCACCAAGTACAGATGTCTGTCCCCAGCCTCTCTCCTTTCAATGGGTTTTGGAACCCATGTCCCATGTCTAGCAAGTGCTATTTAGTTGATAATGAAACCCTCTATCATAAGACAGTTTTGTAGTTCCTCATTTACTTAATCAGGGTGACAACATTTCGTTCCTCCTGCCCCAATAACAACGAAATTGGGGGTCCCACAGCTGTGAAAATAACCATCCCATGCTGCTTTGTGGTATGCTAAGTGGGGTGGGAGTGCCAATGCAAATAACTGAAATGCCAATGCAAACACTTGAAACTTCTTTCCGCACTCCCCATAATTTACCACCAGGTGTCAGGGTGGGGCTCATCCTGACTCTGCTTACACTAGGATTACCCAAGGGACTGCTGCTGCAGTGCTCGCTTTGAACATGCAACCTAGAATCATGTGTCCATGCACATTTCTATCCTTTTGGGGAGACTTGTGACTAGCCTATCTCATTGAAACGGCGGCAGAGTTGAGATGGTGGGGGGTGAAGATATCAGTAATGGAGTACAGAGCCTCTCTACTCCATATCTCTGGGTGGAATCTAGCCCAGTTAATGAGGATCTACGTATCTGAACAGATATTGGAGGGCTATGGTTGAGATGGCATCACCACTGAGTCTGGCGGACAAGAAGTCCTATCACAAAACTTCTTCCATAGCTAGCTCTATTGCTGGCAGTCAAAGCAGAGGGAGCTCATTCCACAGTCTTGAGCCAGACTGGAGAAACCCCCATCTCCCGCACGGATGAGCGTCACCCTAATGGTAGACAGTTCCACTGTGCCAGAGGAGAGGAGTGATTGACCACCATCTTCATCCAGGTGCTTTAGGCTCTTCTAGATACGCTGTGCCCGTGCCATGATACCTTGAACATGACGTGCTGTTCTCTGGAATGCCAGAGTAGATCACAGAAGACAGGTTTGCTGAGCTCTCAGGAGCCCGTGTCACTGAAGAGATTGGCTGTGGCATTTTGTACCAAGTGGAGTTTCCTAAATGCTGAAGTCTTCATGCCCAGGTGTATTGTGTTGCTGTAATTCAGCTGAGAGGTGACAAATGGTCTAGGAATGGTCTATGTGGCCCTGCCTTGAGTGCAGGGGACTGCACAAGATGGCCTATTGAAGTCCCTCCCAGTACAACTCTTCTATGAAGGGATGATTGAACTGAGACCAGGTCATTGTCCCCCAGGATGGGACAGAGGATTCTAGTCAACCAGAGATTGTAGAATGTGTTACTCATGGAGGCTGCAATACAAGAGCTTAGCATCAGCAAGGAATCCCAGGGCCCTCCTGAGCTATAGACTGAACTGACCGATTATGGGTTGATGCCCAAAGGAGACTGCACCATGGCTGCAAACTCTTCACAATGGTTTTCCTCTGCCCACCAGCATCACTGACAGTTCAGCTACAACCAGCTGTTCTGCACCCATGGGCTGATCTCATCCAAGCCTGGAGAGTAGCTCCTCCCTCACTACATTAAGGGGTTCCTTACACTCTGGTTGGTGGCACATTAGCTGGGGACAGCCCTGTTCATAAACCAAGGACTATCTAGTCCAGGCCTGTTGGTCAGGCACCGTTCCCCAGCGTGGGCGCTCACTTGTATTTCTATAAAAACCTGATGAACCCAGCAGTCACGGAGGGGCCTTGAGCTAGCAGCAGTGAAAGAGTCAATTCTCTGCTGCAGAATGCGCTCTAGAAAAGAGAGCCCAATGGGGAGTATCTCTTTGCAGCGAAGGCAGAAAGCTTAATCCCTTTAAATTTCTCTTTATTGATTGTGGATTTACAGAGAACTCACTTTCTATAGAAATGCATTCACATCCTTATTCCAAGTGTATTAACAGACTGAGGGAGTCCTCTACCCGCCCAGCACTGGCACCGGCGCTGCTGACCGCATTAAGGAGTGCTTAGCACACAGCACTTGGCACAGTCCAGAGGAAATCCCAGAACACATCGCCTGACCCTGACAGGGCTTAAATTGGCCACAAAGAACTGCTGAGTCAGCCATTGCCCAGTGATGGGATTCCATTAGTTTGCAGCAAACATTAGTGGGCTTGGCATCGCTCCCTTTGCTGGGGGAAGGAGGGGATTTTTGAATGATAGAGAGCAGAAGCAGAGCAGGTATGGAGGCGAAGTGGTTGGAATTCCCTCCGCTGGGTAGCATGCTTGCATGCGTCAGTCCATTTCACGTATGTCTACACTGTAAGAAAAGACCCATGGCAGAGAGTCTCACAGCCAAGGTCAGCTGAGTCAGGCTCGCACTATGGGGCTAAAAACGGCAGCGTAGATATTCTCACTTGGGCTCTGAATCTGGTGAGGGGGGTGGGGCTTATGGTTTGTTTGTTTTTTGCAGTGTAGTCATTGAGGATCTTAGGTCCAGATCAGCAATGCAACTGGCTGGTGTGGTGCTGATCCCCAACTGGCAAAGGGCAGATATCCCAAACCCAAGAGATCAGTGGTCAGAAGAAAAGCAAAATGGACCCAGGTGGCTTACTGCCAGCCCAGAATCACCATAGACTGCATTCTAGGGTACCATCCCGACATGGGCACTTCAGCACCGTGGCTAGTAGCACCAGGTCCTGACAATAACAGGGGAGGAGGGTGGATGGTTAGTGCTGAACTCTGAGAGCCTGCACACTTTGTATTCTTTCAAGCCTTGATCAGTCAGCTGATAATGGACTCTAGTGATGAACCTGTGGCAGGTGGAAATCCCAAACAGCTTCAACTACACCAATAAATGCACAGATCATGGGCCAATGCATCTGAATCTCCAGCTGCAACCCCCTACATCCTATAGCACTACCCCGTTGTGTTCCTGACTCCACTGCGAGTTAGAATCCCCGGTATCACCACCCTGTCAGGCAGGCAGTAGGAGCTGGACTTCCTGCAATCGACGGTTGTCTGGGACCCTCTAGGGAGTGGGGTGTCCTTTAAGAGCTCATGGCAGCAAGCTGCTTACAAAGGGCCTGATTCTCCATTGCCCCACCTCTTGTGCAGTCCAGGGCAAAGTGGGTTTAAAACCAGTCCGTGAAGCCAGTGGTGGGCCCTGGGGATACAGTGAACAGGACCAAGGACAGACTCAGGGCCCCAGTGTCGTACAGTCGCTTTGCACAGACGGAGAGCACAACGTGGTGAGGAATCCGGTCCAAAGCTCTGTCAGGCGCTTTCTGCTCCTCTGGGATGTGCGCTGCTGGCTGCCCGTGAGGTAGGTTTGATTGTATTATAGAATGTACCTGCCTGAAGCCAGTCCGCAGCTCCACGCTTGTGCATATTTTACCTGGCTTGTATTTTTCAGATCTGCGCCTTTGGTTTGGATTGGTTAGTGACACACCAGGGAGTGAATTTGCCCTGTGGGGGCACTGATTTCCCTTCCCCTCTATGCAGACAGGTAGCACATCCTGCTGCAAACCTCCTGCAGGTCTTCCTCTGCCTGCCCCACCTGTGGCTGTTCCACTGCGCTGCCATCTTTGGGGATGGGGTAGTCCCAAAAGGCCGCCTCCAATGCACTCTCACATCCGCCAGGCTGATCCACTGGGGACGAGGGGAAAAGGAGATTCCAACATGTTATTGATCCCGAGAGCAGAGCATCTGCTGCTTTTTGAGGACTTGCTTTCAAGCAATCAATGAAATGTGTTTATCAGAAAAGCATGTTTGACCCAGACAAGTGTTTTTAGCAATGTGAACAAACCAGGAGAGAGGGAGGAAGAGATAAGCAGGGGTGAGGGAGGAGAAAGCCAGCAACACAAAGGACTGTAAGAGAAAAGAGAGGGAGGAGATGGAAGGGGAAGTGCTCAGGAGAGATAAAGAAGTGAATGTGTATGAAGTGCTTTGAAAGTACACAGCACTATGGAAGTGCTAGGTATTGTCATTGCAATTGGAGACAGAAGCACAAAAGACTGGAGGGGAGGAGAGAGAAGGTGAAAGGAAGAATGCAAAGGAATGGGGGGGGAGTTTAAAAGGGCAGATTTAGGCCTTGTACACACACATTTTTTCTCTCTCTCTCTCTGTCAGGGGCGGCTCTAGAAATTACGCCGCCCCAAGCAGGGCGGCACGCTGTGCCGCCCTTCCCCGGTCCCGCGGCCGGGGCAGAAGTGTCTGCGGACGGTCCCGTGGTCCCGCGGCTCCGGTGGAGCATCCGCAGGCATGCCTGCGGGAGCTCCATCCGAGCCGCGGGACCAGCGCACCCGCCGCAGTCATGCCTGCGGGAGCTCAAGCAGAGCCGCGGGAAGAGGGGACCCTCCGCAGTCATGCCTGCGGCAGGTCCGCTCGTCCCGGGGCTCCGGTGGCATGACTGCGGAAGGTCCGCCAGAGCCAAATGCCACCCTGCCACGAAATGCCGCCCCACGCGCCTGCTTGGCGCGCTGGGGTCTAGAGCCGGCCCTGCTCTCTGTAGTGCCTTATCTATACTGGTAGTGTAGACACAGTTCTAGCAGTCTAAAGAAGCCTTATCTTGGGATAGCTATTCCCATAGCATATCTCCTTCCCTACAGGTATAAGGCACCAGTCTGATTGCATCCATGCTGGAGGATGTACTGGTATAATATAGCATTGAAAATCACACCTCTAATGGACACAGTCAAACTGTGTAGGCAAAACCTTAGACGCCTATAGGGTTAATGGAAACTGGTTTAGTTAACCCAGTGAAAACCCCTGGATGGGCTCTCAGGCCAGATCTGCTCTACCGGCTTCTGCCAGCACAGCTACATCGCTTGGGGCTGTGAAAAGGTGTGATCTTGACACAGCTGTGCCAGCAGAAGCCCCTAGTGTAGTTGCAGTTACACCAGCAAAGCTACACCAGTATAGCTTGTTTTGCTACACTGGTTCAAAGCAGTATTTTGTTGCCATAGCTATGTCCACACTAGGCATACTCTGCCATATAGTGTACTGGATTCCCTATGCCAGTAAAGCACTTCTAGTGTAGACGTGACTTTATTTCTGTTTAGTTCAAGTTGATTAGGAATTGGTTTAAGCTAAACTGTAAGAAGCTACTGTACACCAACTCAGACCATCCACATAGGGCCTTGCACCAGTTTAACTAAACCAGTTCCAGATTGTGTGTAGAAAAGAGGGAAAAGTGTACAGCAAGAAGGGGGGGTTGGTGAAGGACAGGGTTTCCATGGAAAAGAGAGTGGCAGGGAGAAGAGGAGAGTGAATGAAATAATAGAGCAAAGGAGGGTGCAGAGGGGAGGAAGGAAGGAAAAGAGAGTGGTGTATTGATCAGGATATATTTGCTGGGATGTGAATGCATCACAGCTAAGGCAGCAGGGGGGCAGCAGTGGTGTAATCAGTGGGAACAGCTATCCCATGCTGCACCTTAGCACAAGTGACTAGATGAGTGAGGCCGGGATGCCAGCCATGTGCTGAGCTAACTGTGACATTAACGATGCTTTCATTGCATAATGGAGGCATAATTCATCTCCTTCCACCCGACTCCTCTTCGACAGGCACTGGGCTATGGGAGGCACCTAGGCCCAGATCTTCAAAGGTATTTCGGTGTCTGACATTCAAATCAGTGGGTGTCAGGCACCTAAATACCTTTGGGGATCTGCCCAGGAACTAAATTGTTCCAGCATTATCTGCATGCCCAGATCTCTGCCCCCATGCCAGCCTCAGAGCAGTGAGTGGGAATCTGCCCAAGGGGCTCTTCTCCGTAGCGCTCAGGTGGGGCACTTTTTGCCCCGCCTGTCGGACCTGTGCTGAGGTACCTGTTCAACTCTCACCCCCAGCCCACTCCTGCGCCTCTGATCTGTCTCCTGTAACCTTTGATCCCGATTTCTTTTGGCCGGCCCCTTCCTCTGAAGGGATGGCCATTGCTGCCGCTGTGCGGCGGAATGAGCTGAACAGAGGAAGTCATCTGCTGTGCACAACAGTAGCTTTTATCAGTCCTTGCTAACCTAAGAACAGTGCTGCATATCCCTACGTGCCATCTGCAGGTACAGTAACTACTAACTACATATATACAGGCCGCTTTTCTGTAGAGCACTCTGGTAACATGGGAGTTCCCCTCCGTAAACTGGAGCTCAGATAGGCCAGCACCTTCTTAGGGTTGTCAGGTGTCCAGTTTTCAACCAGAACGCCCAGGGGACATGTTGCTGCTTGCAGGGAGCCATCCAATGTGAGCACTGCCCGGAGCCTGCACCCCAAAACCCCTCTTGCACCCTGCCCCCCATGAGCCTCCTCCTGCACCCAAACTCCTGCCCCAGCTCAGAAACCCCTCCTGCACCCCAAACCCATCATCCCTGGCCCCACCCCAGAGCCCGCACTCCCAGCCGGTGCCCTCACCCCTCTTGCACCCCTGCCCCAGCCCAGTGAAAGTGAGTGAATGAGGGGGGGGGAGAACGAGCGACAGAGGGAGAGGGGATGGAGTGCGTAGAAGCGGTGCCTCTGAGAAGGGGTGGGACCTTGAGGAAGGGGGTGGGGCAAGGGTGTTCAGTTTTGTGCAATTAGAAAGTTGGCAACTCTAACCTCCCTCTCTGTGCTCCTCTACTTGCTGTCCTGTAGTGGCACTGTTTGGTTACACCTCTGACCCTAAACTGTCCCCTCTCCATTTTTTCCCCTTTTGTCACCCCACTTGATTGGCCCTGATCTATTTTTGGTCCATCCTTTTGTTGTCTCTCTCATGGGCCTGTTCTCCTGCCCGCCCCCCCCCCCCCCAAGGGTTAAATAGCCAAGTGCCTTTTGCAGTCTCTAAAGGTGTATCTGAGTGTGTCTCTAGGGTATGTGTGTGTGGAGAGTGAGAATTGTCAGGTGGATTGGGATCCATTTCATGAGGCAGTTCCTTTTGATATCTCAGCTGTAGGCTTCTTTGTGCCAGGGAGTGGCCATGTCTAAGCCTACCCCTTAAACAGACAGTATATTCTCCTTTCTGTGCTGCAGGGCACAGTTTAGGGGATGGAAGGAGTGTGTCCTGAGAGAGGAATGCTGGGCCCAATTCATCCTTGTTCAGGTCAATGGCATTAATACCAGGGCGTCAGTTCACCCGCTGTGTTGTCAAATTGCAAATCTTTTGCTCCCTGTGTTGAATCTTTCTCTAGTTAATTTCTCCTGTCTCTTCCTGCTTATGACCTGTCAAATCCTCAGCCAAGCAGAATAGCACATGGGCTCTTCGCATGGAAAAGGCCTTGATGAAGCTTTGTAATCAGTTCTGTGTTGCAAGATGCAATGACCTAATGACCACTTTGATGTTGTTGTACCCTCTAAGGTTGCCCCATGCCTATGGCACCCAGGGACTCATGCTCAGTGGCCTGCTTCTTTCCTTTCTGTTGGCTCATTTTTAGGTTATTTCTTGGGGGGGGCGGGGGGCTGATTTTTTATGAGGTAGCTGTGTTTATGCCAGGCATTTTAGTTATGGGTCTTTTCTTTTTAATATCATATGTGCCTAGCATTTGTGCTAAGGAATCCCACCAAAATTTACAAATACAGAAATTACCTCGCCCAGCACTGAAATACAGCCATCTCTATAACTGCTCACAGCAATGCCACACATCAGTTGAAGATGAAAGAGAAGAAGATTACTCTATCCATTTAAACTGCAAAGGGAATTTAGCTAGGGAGAATGTAGCTACTTCAGCTGGAATGCAGCCAGTTCAACAGGCCTACCCTCTGCAAAATGTACCCTGGGATCTTTAATGACTGTCACCAGTAAGGACTTTGGTCTTGCATGTTATCCAAAGAACTGAGGGTGAAATCCCAGCTCTGTTGAAGTCAATTGAGAATTAACTAAAGTTAGACATCAAAATCCAGATTTTGGTTCTTAATCGGGAGAGCCCTGATTTTTCACAGCTCTTGTGTACCCACAATCCCACTGAGTTCTCTTCTGATCTCACACCAGTGACAATCTGGTGTGACTCCACCAAAGTCAATCTTGTGAAACTGGAGTGAGTCCAGAATTAGATCCATTATCTGGCAGCTGTGGGTGCTGAGCACATCTGAAAAACAGGCCTCTGATATCTAGGTACCTAAATATATAGATTTAGGTCCCTAACTGTAGTCACCTATATTTTGAAAACTTTGGCATAGTAATTTGTGAGGTTATTTGTAACAGTAGCAGGGGCAATATGTTCACTCAGATTCTCAGGATGGTGGTGTCCCTTTAAAAGGCCAGCAATAGATCGTGCTGGGCTAGGGGGCATGATCCTAATAGAGCAGAGCTAAAGCTTTCACTGTAAATAGGGGTGTGTGTGTGTGTCCTACACAACAGCATTCAGACAGGTGCAACATGGGGCTGTTGTTTCCAGAGATGGATTGAAGCAAAACTTTGGATCTGAACCCGCCCCTTGCCCCCAAGAACCTTTCTCCCTTGACAGGATATGTATTATTGACACTGGGTAATAATGTCCTGGGAACCGAGAATGGGGACGCTATCTTGTCATGATCGTTGAACCAAACTGTGTCCTCATCTCTCCTGCATTTTTTCTTAATAGTTCTCTTTGTCTCTTTTTTTACACTTGTCTCTTTTTTCCACCCCACGCTTTTCCTGTCTCCCCTGGCTCCTGATTGCAAAGTGTGTGAGGCCCAGCTCACACAATTGCTCTTCTTGATGGACTTGGGAGGCCTTCAGTGTCCCCACTGATTTTATGTTGTCCCTTTGCCAGGGTTGATTGTGGGGAAGGGCTGCACCAGATGAATATGTGGGTGGTCACTGGTCCACGGACCATGCATGCTCTCACCAAAAAAATAGGTCTTTGTACTGAGCCTCCTGTCCCAAACTGCTCAGCTAGGACAATGGCCAGGCAGGCTACACGAGTGAAAGCAATGCTGATAAATAATCATTTCCAGACCTGAACGATGCAGGGGGTTGCTAGTAGGATCTAGAGCTTGGTCAAAATCAGACCCGTTGGGTAGTCATCTAAAGCTCTTCCCATCTGGTGACTGGTGTCTCATGTGAAATGACTAGGTGTTCTCAGGCTAGTTCTCAATGGACAGGTGTCTGTATTTGGGTCATGTTTGGTCCTTGTGTTTGCAGTTCTAGTAGAGGTCAAGTATTTGAGTGGCCCACAGAGAGTGAGCTACTGGCTCCCCCTCCAGAAGTTGTCCCTCCAGGACATTGTTGATGCACATCGCGGACAGCCTGAGGGAGGTAGCTGACACCGCACCAGGCTGTGCTGTAACTGCTCTGTAGATTGAAGACTTGGACCCAGGGCTGTCAGTCTGGCACAGAGTTCCATTTTTCAGAGACGTGCAGTCTTTGCTTCCTGGGGATGAGACGAGATGAGAGAAACAGCATCCTCCAACGCTGATTTCCACAGCTGTCTTCCACCTGAGCTCCCCCGTGCACTCCCATACATCTCTGTCCGATGTTAAATAACCATGGCAGTGTTTACTTTTGTACTAACCAG
Organism: Mauremys reevesii; assembly: GCF_016161935.1. NCBI lineage: Eukaryota > Metazoa > Chordata > Testudines > Geoemydidae > Mauremys > Mauremys reevesii. The sequence goes on along the minus strand of NC_052630.1, from coordinate 49,696,544 downwards.
GCAAGGTACAGTGCTATCTGTCAGCTGGGGAAATGCACAGTGCTAATGCTGCCGTGTATTGCTTCACAAGGGGAGGCTTCTTATTGGCAGAACAATACACCAGGAAAAGGATGGCATCTTCCATTATTATTAGAATCTGAAGCTAGGATGGTGTTTGGATCCACCTCATATTTGTTTACTTTCCCCTGATGGACTTGTCTCAAGAGCTATGGAACTCATGTTGTATGGTATCCATGTGGGAAGAAATATGTTTTCCTATACATTTTGTCCTGGACTTCGTTATGGTATATGTAAATCAGATGGGATATATAAAAAACTAACCTGATTCTCTACAGAAAAAGAGGGTGCACATACATACACAATTTTGCAAAGTAGTTTTTCATCTCTAAGCCATTGGATGAAATCTGTTCAAGTCCAGGTCATTTGTGATTCAAAGTTATTACCCTCTGCAGACTATTTGGTGGCCAATATGAAATGAGTTGATGGTGCATAGTTAAAGGCTAGGTTCCTGGCAGAGAGGAGTGTCATGTGGAGTTTTGTTGGCATTTTTGTGAGTGGTCTCCTTTGCCATGAGCATTATTCCGGTTACATTGCAAGAGAAAAGAGAGGTCCTCATACAGCAGCTTTAAACGAGAAAAAATGGATGGTTTTCTCATGTTAGTGTTCAGAAAGTTTGTCCTACTGCTGCCTCTTTGGACTTTCCAGCGATATTCATGAAGGGTGAAATTCACTCCATGCAGAGAGCCAGCTATAGCCACAACCTATAAACCGCTTTAAGTCCCAGTTCAGCCCTATTTTGAAGCATTAAGTGGCACATAGGTCTTGTGCTGACCTTACGCACAGGAGTGAATTTCATCCCTAGGGGATAAGCGCTCAGAGCGGAACTGAACACAAAGAACTGTTGTGGGGTGGAGCATGCTCTCGAGAGCATAGTCTGCAAGAAAAGAGAGGGTTTTTTTTTTCTGAGGTTTGACTAGCCCTGCAACCTGCTCATTCTTTCAGTCACAGCACTAGGCTCTGAATATGCAGCCACCCAAAGTTAGGTGTTGGGAGGGCTACATGGTTGTCTGCTTTCTCCCACGTGTATTCACCATGTTCTGTCACAAGCATGCTTTTATACATCTCAGGGACGTTTTCCATCTTAGGATTTGCCATATGTACTGCCAGGTGTTTCAAGAGAAACTGACGTATGGACAAAATCTGTTGAAGTCTTCCTTCCTGTTGACTTCTCCAAAGCGCACACGCGGTAGACCGGCAGCTGTGAGACATCCAGTTAGTGCGGTAAGCATGCAGTCACTCAATGTGGATTTGGAGATGGGCCTGGGTATCAATTTCAGGCTCTGGATTCTAACTTTCCCAAAGTCAAGGGGGGTTGGATCCAGAGTTCCAGGCAGGGCCCCATTAAAGAGAAAGGACTGATCCACAAAGCTTGGATCCAGATCCAGATTTTCCCAGAGTTTGAGAGAATTTGGCCCAGAAATTAGAAGCCTAAATACCTTTGTGGATCTGGGCCTTGGTATCTATGTATTTAGGTTAGTGCCTTCTCCCTATGCAGTTAACCACAGTAGTAAGACATACAGCATGGGGAAGCCAGATCTTGGCCACATAAGATGTATTCACATCAGACCTACTCCAGTTGCCATCGAAGGCAATGTAAGGCTGGGAGCTGGAGCAGACCCACACAGTAAACAAATTAAAGAAAGGAATGCTTTAAATTTCTGTACAGTGCTGAAAAGCAATAGGGAGGGATAGCTCAGTGGTTTGAGCATTGGCCTGCTAAACCCAGGGTTGTGAGTTCAATCCTTGAGGGGGCCACTTTGGGATCTGGGGCAAAATCAGTACTTGGTCCTGCTAGTAAAGGCAGGGGGCTGGACTTCCCTTCCAGCTCTATGAGATAGGTATATCTCCATATATTAAGTAGTGAGTGCACTAGGGGCTATTGGCTTGAATGGAGCTAAACTGATTTACACTAGCTGAGGTTCTGCCCATATGCCCAATCCTGTTGGCCAAATGAGTGGCTTCCATGCCCCATATGGGTTTGATATCTGATATGAAGCAGGGTTAATACATTGGGCTGCAACAGTCTCCTAACCAGAGAGCCCCGCTTACTATCTACACTGTAGGAGCATTTAACTCCAACATCTGCTGTGATTTGCTGAATGACACCAGGGCTGCAGCATGGAGATGCCAACAGCTGGCTTGCCTGCACAAGCCATGTCCAGCCGGTGTTATACACAGCTGTCCTGTATAGCTCTGTCTTCTTATGGCAATATGGCTGGAATCAGCCCAGACATGGATGACATGAAGTCAGGAATGGTACAGCTGAATGGGTTAATGCTTTTGCCTTTTATTTCTGGCACCTGGTCTCAAGGGTGACTGGAGTTATAGTTGACCTGAGCTTGGTGGCTTGAGTCTACTTTATTTTGGATGTTTGTCCACATCACAAGATCACCAAGCAATTTGATTCAGCTGATGCACTCCTAGACAGAGACTCCCAGGACTGGAACAACAGGAGGTGCTACAGGTGAGCCCTAAGAGACATGGGCATCTCTGAGTCTTGTTCAGGTGCAAAATAGCAGGGTTTGCTCAGATCTCCACACAGCTCCCTGCTAACATACCTCATTCCTGATGGGGAAGGACCAGCTGTAGTGGCACAATCATCTTTTAACCATGAAATTCAAAAGCAACCAGTAACTTCTGGATGCCCATCACGAGACACATTGAATGGACCCAATGTTCAGAAACTGGTGAGCCTGAGAACCAAAGCACCCAAAATCTCTAGTTGCGTTGGAACATCTTGGCCTTTGTGCCCTTTCAATCCTTGTCCTTTGGTAATCAACATTGATCACTATGACATGAGACAGATTTGATCCAGTGACCTAGAGTTAGTGTTCTGTATCTCCCAGCTCCTGCTAGTCTTGTGAGCTACCCAGTCTGTAGCTGTCACATGTGTCCTGCTGGGGTTGGTATGCTCATTTTTGTTTTTGGTGTCTGTATGTTACTACATAATCCATTCTCTATGCCTGCTAAACAATACTAGATTTATTGGAGATGGTGAGTCATTGCAGCAAGAGGTCTCCAGTGTCAATAAGAACTTGTTTTCGATGTTTTCTTCCTGGTGAAATAAAGGGTTCGTTATAGTGAGGGTCCATATGCCCAGCGACTCTCATCAACACATAGTTATCTGAGCTGTGGCTGAGTCTTAGGGGGAAATAGACACTAATGGTGTTGATGCGAGAGAATTGGTGGGCTTCCCTATTCTCAGCCTGCCAAGGCCCAAAGGAGGGGAAAGATGCATGAAAATCACGGTGTGGTGGGATTCTTTCCTTTCATGTAACTGACTCTGTCTCCAGCCCCAGCTTCTTGATTCTTTGTTTCCAGAATAAATAATCCTCAACAATAAAAGTGAGAGGGGCTGGAGAATTTTAGTAGCAAAAAGAGTGATGTCCCTCAAAATGAGAAATTTGAAAGGGGTGGCTGCACTGTGTGTTACGGAAATCCTCCACTCGTTTATAATCCAGAAGAAATTACGCCTTCAGCCGTGGAAAGAAGATGTGTTTTACTTGCATTTGTTAGCTGTTTCTTATTGCTTGCATATGCAAGCATGGCTGTATCGGGAGTGACCATAGATCTGCAGGAAGGGGGAAAGAAGAGGGCTTCAGATTAGTTGGGCCTTAATTTGATCTGTGACCTCAGGCAAGTCACCTCTTTGCACCTCAGTTTCCCCATTTATAAAAATGAGCATAACGCTCACGTGTATGTTGTGAGACTAAATCCACTAATGTGTGTAAAGAGCTGTGAAGCTGCCTAAAGAAAGGGGTAGAAATAATTCTGAAAATATCAGAGTGCCATTATGTAATTCAATGGAATTGCCTGGAACACTGCATGCAGTTCAAAAATATTTAGCAGAAATAGAAGGGGTCCAGAGACAGGTGACTAGATGATTTGAGACGTGGCACGATTTCCATATAAGGAGAGATTGAAAAGTTTCGAAGTGTTTGTTTGGCAAGAAGATGAATAAGTGTGGATAAAATAGAGGTATGCAAAATAATGAATGGTGCAGCGAAAGTGAATTAGGTGCCTGTATTTATCCTATCTCATCATACAAGAACAAGTGGATTCATGGTAAAATTCAAAGGTAATACAGGTAAAACTGATACATGGACACATTTCTTATTTATTTAATATTAACATTTCTTAAAACAGTCACAATTACTTTGTGACAGAGTATTCTCCAGGTTATCTTTTGAGGCCAAGAGAATTCTTCCTGAAGCCTAGAGTAGAATTCAAAAAAGGATTGGTAATTTGTATGATTAATGACACCATTCAGAGTTGTAGCCAACAGAATAAAAAAGGAACTAGAAGAGGTATAAACTTCATACTTCAGGGCATAAATGAACTGGTAACTTCCTGTGGTTAGGAAGTAACTTCTCCTATGGGACAACTTATTTCATAATACTATTGTGGAGTTTCTGTCTCCTTCTTATGAAACATTTGGTAATGCCCACTGTTGGAGATAAGATATCAGACTAATGGTCTTAAATGGAATAACTGTTCCTATACTCAGATGTTTGTAAGACCTCCAGAAAACCAGGGCTATACTGAATTCATATATTTTTATCAAATGCATTACAAATATATATAATGTACCATCTGACCGTCCATCCATAAAACCATCCGTACATCGATCTATCTGGTGGTCACTTACAGTATCTACTATAGTTACTGTTGCAAAATCATTTTTCAGAACTTGTTTTAAATTGCACACAACATCTTGAATTTGAATGTCCCTGGGTTTCTGCCTGAAGCTGAATTTCTTTTTTGAAAGCCTGAGCAAAATTTCTTCTTCCATAGTAGTACTGATTTTATTTTTAAAGGACATTTTTCCTGCTTAAAAAAATTCTAACCCAGTCATTTTGAATGGGAACATGTAAAAAATTGCTGCTGTTAAAAAGTGCAAATTTAGCATGGTAAATGTAACAAGAAATAGATATCTTGCTAGGTTTAAAAACTAATGGTTTGGTTTTAGCAAAGTTAGGAGAACTTGAAAACTGCGTATTGCTCATCCAGGTCCCAGTTTAGCAAATCTTGAGTACATGCTTAAGTGCATCCCTATTCAGCACATTTAAGCGGGTGTTTAACTTCACTAACATGCTGAAGTCACTGTCTCACTGAATAGAGACAGACTGCTGAGTTATCACCTTATCTAGGTACCTACATGGCCCTTATCACTATAATATGTAAGTGCCTTAAAATATTATGAGATTAGCCTTGCTCAGAACCAGGGGCGGCTCTACAAAGTAGGCTGCCCCAAGCAGCGGAGCGCTGCGCCGCCTTCCCAGTCCCGCGGCGGGTCCCCTCTTCCGCATCCTGGGAGGGCGGCATTTGCCCGTGGAGCTGCGCTGGCATGCCTGCGGCAGGTCCACCGGAGCCCGGACAGCGGACCTGCCGCAGTCATGCCTGCGGGAGCTCAACCGAGCCGCGGGAAGACGGGACCCGCCGCAGGCATGACTGCGGCAGGTCCGCTCGTCCCGGGCTCCGGTGGACCTGCCGCAGGCATACCGGCGGGAGCTCAACCGGAGCCAAATGACGCCCTCCCCAGGATGCCGCCCCAAGCGGGCGCTTGGCCCGCTGGTGCCTAGAGCCGCCCCTGCTCAGAACCCCCCAGAATCAGGGACGTCTGATTTTACAAGTGAGGAATGGAGGCACTAAGGTCACCACAGGAATTCTGTGACAGAGCCAAGAATTGAACTCCGAGCTCCTGAATCTCGGTGTTTTTACTGTTATTGGGGCAGGCTTAGGACATGAGCAAGCACTTAGCACAGTAGGCTGAACATAGGAGAGAGGGATCTATACAAATATAACAGAGATGGACAGACCACCTCACTCAGGTGGTGCTAGTAGTAGTGGGTAAATAAATAGTTTAGGCAAGACAAATAAACAGCATGGATGGGGAAGCAAGACAGAGGAACAGTATAAATGGATGGAGAAACATGTTAGAGAAATCAGAAGGGTGTCTGGATAAGAGGCTAGAGACTCCAAGGAAGATGGATAGATAGACTGATACAATGTCATGCGGCACATGACAGATGAAATTTGACATATCTCGATCCCACAGAATTGAGGCTTGAATTGATAATTCAGCAGGGATTAAAGCGCCACACTCTTTGTATGAATTCCTGATCCTTTGCTTTGAAGGTATTCCTCCCATCCGACAGCAAGAGAGTCTTCCAATACATTATTTTTATGATTAGTTTCTGGCCTGCAGTGTGGAAGCACCTTGTGCTGCGATCTTGTTAGCTCGCATAATTTACAAGAGCTATGGAGGAATCAGTGCTTCGGTGACAAGAAGTGGTGTTGGTCAGGCGGGGGGGTGATGCATCTGTCCCTGGGAGTAATTCCCCAGCCTGGCACTAGGGGGCGCCGAGCTGCTGGCTGTGCCATCATTCTGATAAGAGTAGCAGCCATGTTAGTCTGTATCAGCAAAAAGAACAGGAGTACTTGTGGCACCTTAGAGACTAAGGCTTTGGCTACACTTGCACTTCAAAGCGCTGCCCTTTGAAGCGCTAAGTGTAGTCAAAGCGCCAGCGCTGGAGTGGGAACCGCGCTCCCAGCGCTGGGGCTTTGACCACACTGGCGCTTTGCAGCACTGGAGAGGGTGTGTTTTCACACCCTGCTGCAGCGCTGCAAATTTGCAAGTGTAGCCAAGGCCTAACAAACACTTCAAGAGTCTTGACTGTTTAAAGACCAACCTGCAGTGTTGCCAGCTTTCAACTGTCCCCTGCTGGAGCCAGTCTGGCATTGACACCAGAAGCCCCAGCCTTCAGGAGATTATAGGGCTGCGCAGGTGAAAATTCCCTCTGGCTGAGTTCCCCACTTCCCTGCCACCTGGGGAGAACAACCTGTCACAGATGCTGCAGGAGGCAGGCAGAGCTCTTCCTGACCCTTAGCAGCTGAAGGTGGTTTTGGATAGGAAAAGGGAAGAGAAAGCAGCTGATGCCAGTCTCATAAGAGGGAGCAGAAGGGGCCCAACAGTTCAGGGCAGCTCTGATCCTTTCTCCTCCATCCACTCTTGTGAAAAATGGGTCCTATTCACTGCTCCTCCCCTTCTGTTCTGCTTTCTAATGCTGCAGCATGGGACCTGGAAAGGGGGAGAAGAGACCTTCTTTGGAGCTGTCTCACTCGGCCTAGCATGGGGGTGGTGGGGAAAACCACCTCATGGGACCAGATTTGATGCTGGAGGACAAAGGGGAGAGCAGGGTTGTTGTGTGACCGGGTGGGTGGAATGGATGTGAGGCTGGGAGAGGTGAGGACGGGGCACACTGAACTGATGTAGCACTGAGATGCAAAGTTAATGTGGGACTGGGGTACAAAATTAGTTGATGTAGCAGTGCAATGTCCAAAATAGTATTTCTCACTATAAACTGGCAATGCATTTGGGGGTGGGGGGCAGGGTTTAAAAATCAGAAAACCGCTCCAAAAACAGTCATCGGTTTTTGTTTCAACTCATGATTTTTGGGCCAATCTCATTATTTGGGGGGGAGGGTTGGTCTGACTCGTGGTTTTTTTAACTTTTGGGGTTGATGATACTTTCCAGGGCTTCTCCCCTCAATATAGGAGTGTTCATCGTGGTGTCTTGGTGAAATTCTAGATCCTCTAATTACATTCTTCCTGCTTAAAATGATTTCTGCAATTTCAATTGAATATGGTATTCTTCACTTCCTGATCTAAACTGTTGCAATGTATTCCTAGTGATGTAAAACACACGACACATTTCAGTCCAGAGAAGGATGTGTTTCCAAGTTGGGTAATGTGATCCCTGTCTGTTCCTTAACTGACTCAGATGATGATGAGCAACTTTATTAATTGATGTTTGTGAAGTGCTTTGAGATCCTCAAACACACGTGGACAAACTGTTCTATTTATGTTCAGCTCTTTTCATCCGATGAAATCGGCTGCCTCCATTGCTCTTAAGCAGTGGAAGTTGGTGAGGTCTGGAATGGGGTAGGCAAAACATACGTGTCACAGTATATCCAGAGCTTTCTTTACAGCCATGCAGAAATGCTGTATCTAAAGGTAATTTAACAGAGCAGAAGTGAGTAGATGCAAAACATACTTGTGGCACCTTAGGTGCCACAAGGACTCCTCATTGTTTTTGCTGATACAGACTAACACGGCTACCCCTCTAAAACATACTTGGAGACTCTTGAACAAAGAGCCATGGAACGTAGGAATTGCCATCCCAGATGCTTCATCTGCTCTGACAGGAGAAGATTCAGAGAAAGGTGTAAACTTCCCATTGAGGATAATTATGCAATAAATAACCTTCCCATAAGGGGAGTTTCTTTTGAACCTGGGGCAGTTAGTACTTGACTCGTGCCTGGACGCATGAGGACTTTTGTCCTTTCTGCATTTTTATCCTCTCTAACGTAACTGAGGATGTTCTTATTATCCATATCAATGTCTAATCCTTTCCAGAATCCTGCTAAGCTCCTGGCACAGATGTTCACAGACTCTGATATTTGTACACAGATCATGTTCATATTTGGGGTCGAGATACTCAGAGCTGTTTGCATTTATCAAGAGTATTCTATAGGTCAAATCAGAATGCAAATAGGGACGGGCCTCAGAATGGTAGCAATCTAACTGTGTGGGTTGAGAGGTTTAATAGAGGAAGCCATCCCTATCCATTCTACCCCATCCTGCCCAACAACTTTGACTGGAATCTTGTGTCCTGCGGTTACCGATGGATGCAGAGAGAGGGGTGCAATGTCATTTCCAAAATAATAGTACGCAGTGTGGAGGGTGGGATCAGGAGGCAGTACAGACCCACTGATTCAGCAGTGTCCATTCCCTGTAGCATCATGCTCTCTTCTGTGCATAGTTCTCTGCATCATAGTACAACAGGTGTGAGTTGAGCGAGGTCAGACTAAAGTCCTCTGTCCAGAGAACTTCAGGGCTGCAGCAGTGTAAGCTCCCCTCCCCACACTGCCCTGCAATGGGCCTCAAGCTTGGTGTGGAGGGACCATCTTTATTCCATCCTAAGCCTCTTTGTTGAGCCTGCCAGCAAGGGAGCAGGTGTGATGGCATGTTTTTAGCAGCAGATGCTTGGAAACTGGCTTGAGGCAACCAACTCCGTTCAGGCAGGCCAGCCAGTAAGCTGTAGATGGCTTGGGGCCACAACGTACTTTGGCTAGATTTTTCTCTTTATCATTTCCATTACGCTAGGGCCGGAGGCCCCAGCCAGGATTGGCGCCCTGTTCTTATACATCACACGAGAAATAGACAAGAGTGGGAGAAAAGGACTCTTATCCCCAGTTTCCAGAGGAGGAACAGAAACACAAAGAGATGAAGTGACTAGCCCAGTGTCACAGGGGGTGTCTGTAATAGAACCAGGCACTGAGTCTGGATCTCCTGAGCCCATCCTGCCTCTCTCCTGGAATCTAGACGTGAAAGGCTCTCTGTGCCCTCACTAGTCCCTACACGAGACAGACCAGCACCCAGCTGCAAACCGCAGCACTGGCGCGCATTCCCAGCTGGCTCACTCTGTTTAAGTTCTGCCCTTGCACCCAGTTCAGGTCGTGCTGAATTGGTGAGTCGGGCTCAATTGACTCACAAATTGCCTCGAAGAGACCCAGCAGCACCTCGACACTGCGGAAACCAGCAGTAACAAGCTGCCGTTCCCCATCCTGATGCTTTACATCAACATGCTGGTAATTTACATGCTACAGTGCCACAGCTGACACCTTCATAGAGGCTTTGTTGATTCCTTCCTCCCGTGAGCCGCCCTTGGCTCCATATCCATCCAGGGCTGCAGCTGCTTCCCACCCCTGCCTGCTCGTTTCATTTCATGCAAAACAATTTATTTAAAACGTGCGAGGCAATAAGATCCCATTTGCAGCGTTTCTAATTTTTATAGCCTGCGTGATTAAATCAACTCCGCTACTGTGGGGAAGCCCTGGTAATTAAATAATTTGGGTTACAGAATATTTAATGAATTGTAATTACCCATGCCATCTAGCAAGCCTCCCATTTAGCACCGGCTGGATCACTACACCAATGTGCATTTTTCTTCTCTCTGGTGCACTCGTGCCAGAGAACATGGAGAGGGTCTTGATGAAGCCAGGAGCAGAGCTGTGGGGCAGAGGAAACTGGAGCCTGACTTCTCCATAAGGAAAATGATTTCTAATGCAGGGCAAGCCCATTTAGCAGCAGCCTGACATCAAAGGGAAGCAGCTGCAGGGGACTGTCCGCAATCTCTTCTCAACCAGGACCACACTGCAGCGAGACAGGTGGCTATTCAGGGCCTTGTGTGAAGTGAATTGATGGGGGGAGCTCACTCTGTCTCCCTGTGGCCTGGTGTCCGTGTCAAACACCACCAGCATGAGTGGCACTTATGGCCATGTAAGGATCATGCTGCCAAAGAAGGACACAGCTAGGAGTCTCAGTGCCCAGCGGTGAATGGGTCTCGTTCCCGTGGTGTGCACTCAGGAAAGAGCCCTAAGAAGGCACTGCTGCTAATTATTATTATTGTTATGATTGTGTCTAGAGGCTCCGAAGGAGCTCAGCCCCCTCTCCCTCCCCCAGCGCTCGGTGCTGCATGTTCACACTGTGAGAGGCCGTCCCTGCCCCAAACAGCTGCCAGTCTAAACAGACAAGAGGTGAGGGACGTGGTGTTATTGTCCCTCTTTTACAAAGAGGAAATGGAGGTGCTCAGCATTTGTGGCAGAGACAAGAATTGAGCGCAGCTCTCCTAAGCCTTGTCTAGCACCTTAGCCATCCGGCCTCCCTTCCTCGCTAAGCACTAAAAGGCTAAGGCTGCTCTGAGGCCCTGCCAAGAAACTAGGCCTCAGAAACAATGGGCTCCTCCCTGCTTAGCTGTATTTGTCCTGTTGGCATGCAAAGGGTCAACTGCCTCTCGCAGCCACTGCTCTGAAGTGCCACGTGCCAGCTCTGAAAGGCCTTGCTACTGCAGGAGGTGAATGCAGCTGACCCTGCCCATAGTGCCATGGCCGTCCCGGCTTCCTCTTCTACTTGCTGCCTGCGCATCTTGGGAGCAGAAGCCGCTCACTCCCACAGAGCTGCATAGCGCGAGCAAGACAAATGGCTTTGCCATGTACCAATTAAAGTTAGTGCTTCCCAGGCCCCCAGCTGCATAGTCTCTCTTCCCTCCCATTAAACAAATGCCTGACCCAGGGTTAAACCTGCTGGGGGAAACAAACCAGGCTCAGGCTGAGGTTACATGAGTCGGCGTTTGTTTACTGTTTGCTGCGCTCTGCTGGGATTTATAAAACCCTAGTAAAAAGGAACATGTAATGGGCAGGAGAATACAGGATGCTGGAAGGCACAAGCAGGCTGCGGCGGAGTAGATAGGCTGGTGACATGGGGTCAGAGGTAAAATACGGCCTTTGAACCAGAAAGTACACTGTGTTCTGCCGCCCCCGACCAGCCGTACAGTAAATACCATAGGTGCAGTGCTCAGGCTCTCTGCATGATTAGTGCCTGGGGCTGGGAGCCAGCAAGTCCAAGTTCCAATCCCAGCTCTGCTGCTGGGTGACCTGGGGCAAGTCACTAAACCGCTGTGCCTCAGTTACCCCACCCACCCATCTCAGAGCTAATGTTTGTAAAGCTCTTCGGAGAGAGAGGCACAGATCCACAGCTGGTGTAAAGTCCATTGACTTCAGTGGAGTTCTACTGATTTCCACCAGTTAAGATCTTACTCGTACAGTGCTAGGTGTTAAGAGAATAGCCCAGGAGCCTGCCTTTGTGATCTGGACCATAGCAAGGGGCTTGGCCAGCTCGGTAGCATGACATGAAAGACAGGGCCAGTGCAAGGCTGTTTCGCACCCTAGGCGAAACTTCCACCTTGCACCCTCCCCTGTCCCCGAGCCCCTGCCCTGAGGCGCCCCCCCCTCTGCCCTGAGGCGCCCCGCGGCACCTCCCCATTCCCCACCCTCCGCCCTGAGGCACCCCCCCTGCCCCAGCTCACCCCTGCTCCGCGCACTAGCACGAGCACCCCGAGCAGCCTTTGCTGCTTCACTTCTCCCGCCTCCTAGGCTTGCGGCGCCTAAGCTTGATTGGCACCGCAAGCCTGGGAGGCGGGAGAAGTGAAGCAGCCACGGCATGCTTGGGGAGGAGGCGGGGCAGAGGTGAGCTGGGGCGGGGAGTTCCCCTGCGTGCCGCCCCTCCCCCCCCGACTTGCTGCAGGCGGCCCTCCCCGCGCTCTCCTGCCCCAGATCCCTCCGCCTAAATGCCAGCGGTGACCAGGGTGACCGAAGATCTGACCACCGTGGTTGCTGCCAAAGAAAATGGCGCCCCCCCCAAATCCCAGCGCCCTAGGTGACTGCCTAGGTCGCCTAAATGGTTGCACCGGCCCTGATGAAAGAGCTCTCTCCCAGGGAGCGTCCACTACCTCCCTGTGGGTCCAGTCCCTGAACTGTGGGCTCAGCTAGGCTCCCCATGCTGCCACAGCAACATCACACTGTGCTGTAATTGGACCGGCCACCTTTGTGTCAGCAATCTAACCACAGACCTATTGGGGCTAGCTCGGGTGCCCTTTGCCCTTGGATCAACCCGGATTGGCTCGCAGAGGTCAGAGTGGAGAGGAGTTTTCTGGATTCTGATGGAAATCTGCGAGCACCCCAAAACTGTGTTGTGAATGTGGGGGCAGGACTGGAATAGCAAGGGGAGTCTCATCAGGGCGGGGATGCCCTGACAGAGCAGTGGGGAACCCAGGACTGGGCACAGTTGAAGGTCAGGACTGAAATGTTTTGGCAGAGCTGTGTGTGTCCATGACTGGAATTGCGGCCTGCTGCTGGCAGGGTTTGCTGCAGGTCAGGTTAGAGGAGCATTGGCAGAGCTTGGGGGAGGGGCTCCAGAGAGAAGAGCAGTGGCAGGGCTGGGAAGGGGTCAGTACTGCAATAGCTGGGGACACCAGTTAGGACAGGGGTGCATCAGCAATGCTATAGTAGAGAAAATGTTCAGAGGGGGCTGCCCACTGTCACGCGGCTCTCTCTAGCCACAGGCTATTAGCTGCTCACTTCCAAGAACACCGATCTTCCACTTCCCCTCCCACACTCCAGGTCTTAAGAAGCTGACGGGCATAGGTGCCAGTGGCCTAAACAAGAGCCCCTTCTCCTGACAGCCCCTCTTGGGGTTGGTCCAGAGCCAACTGCAAGCGAGCACAGCAGCCAAGCGGAGCCCAGGCACTGTTAGGCCGGCAGGATGCTCAGAGAGAGTTAGCATCACAGGTAAATTCAGTGTGAAATAGCCCTGACAGCTATATGGGTCGTGTTTTATTTATTAAAAGAAGGACTGACAGTGAAGATAAATGTAACAGAGGGAAGAGAGCCTGGAAGTCTCTGAGGAGATGTGCGTGAAATGGAGCCCAGGTTTTCCCAGTGCCACAGGGAGAGTGCTAAATACCCCTCCCATCCAGGCTGCACTCAGAGCTGCTTCCAGGGCGGGGGACAGAAGGGGAGGGAGGCTACACGCCTAGAATATCTCTGTGTCTCCTATTCAGAGAAAGTGGGAACCTTCACCCCCATCCCCAGAAAACCAGTCAGAGACAGGGTGGGTCTGTTGTCCCCAAAAAGGAATCAGCACCCCCTGTGCAGAGATGCTGAGGCGATTGGGGTTCCCACATCCATGCCCCTTTACTCCCAGCTTGTTGGAGGGCAGGGGATGAATCGGGTTGGACTAAATGATCTCTTGAGGTCCCTTCCAACCCTAATAATCTCTGAATCTATGAATCAGTGGGTCCCTCCACCCATTCCAAAGTGCAGGGAGGCCCGGGATTCATCACACTTTGGGGGTCCTTCTCTCCTACAATGTCTCATTGGCGTTTAACTCAAAGCTGCAGGCCTCCCCAATGCTGCATTGCCACAGTGCACTTGGCGGTGGGCCACTCAGCGTAGAGTTCTCCACCTGACTTATGCTTCTGGTGAATGGCACGAGGCTGGCCCCTCAGCTGCTGTAAGCCACCAGGGCTCCATGGACTTCAGAGGAGTGGTGCCAGTTTACACTGGTTGAGGAGGCCAACCCCCATTCTTTACCCTGAGTTTGGAGAGAGCCCTGAGGGGCAGGAGAACAGACAGAACACAGGCATATGGGGGTGACGTCTCCTGTTTTGGTCTCTGAATTTTCTGCACCTATTCCTAAGAATTGATCCTGCTGTGTAATGACTTCACCTTTTCCTGGCAAAATTCCACCTTGGAATAAATCCCACCCAGGGGAAATGGTAAAATGGCCCTGCCTGTGCAAAGAATGAAGCCACAGAACATGACCCATTCCCCTTCTCCCTGTGAGCGTGCTTTCCCCGCATGACTCTAGCAGCCCCAGCCTGCAGCGAACCCGGAAAACACGCATCGTAGCCTTTTCTCTGAGCCAGCGAGGTGCTGACACCGTCACAGTTCTGTTGGCCCCATGTTCCAGCAAAGCCCTGACAAGATCAGCCAGTCGAGCCAGACGGAGAACACGTTATCGGAACAATCTCCCCCAGTAGAAGAGTCTCCCATCCTCACGCTAGAGCAGAGGCCCGGGATCACGTGGGGCGGGAAGCAGCACAATCAAAAATCCGATCTGATCCGCCCAGCTGGGCTCTTACATGCCAGAGCTGATACCATCACGTTTTCTAAATGGGGTACAATTAAATCTGAGAGAAAACGAGCTTTCTTTTGTTTCCTCTTGGCTCCTGCCCATATATAGTCGTGATGGCGTGACCTTGATAAAAGCAAGGAGCCAGGCCATAGTCTCCAAAGGAGAGTGGATGCACAAATTAACTTAATGGGTTACTCTGGCTGTGTTCCTGGGCCTCCGTGACTGCTGCTGTGGGGAGCCAGGGCTAGAGCAGCCCATTGCTCCTTTACGGCCAATGTCCTTACATGGCGTCTTCAGGGAAGATTCTGCAATGGGAGTAGGTACAAGCTGTCCCCCAGCCAGCACTGCATCCTAACCCATTCCCCACTTCTTGCTGGAAGGGGCTGGAGCTGGGGCTGCAGACAAGGTGAGCCCCTCACCAGCCAGTGCTCTTCTCCCAGTTCCTATAGTGCTTCCTGCAGGGAGAGACAGGTGCAGATACCCTGGACCTCTACATAAGAACGACCATACTGGGTCAGACCGATGTCCATCTAGCCCAGTATCCTGCCTTCTGACAGTGGCAAGTGTCAAATGCTTCAGAGGGAATGAACAGAACAGGGCAGTTATCGAGCAATCCATCCCCTGTTGTCTAGTCCCAGCTTCTGGCAGTCAGAGGGTTAGAGATACCCAGAGCTTGGTGTTGAGTCTCTGATCATCTTGGTTAATAGCTCTTGATGGATTGATCCTCCAGGAAGTTCTCTCATTCTGTTTTGAACCCAGGTATATTTTTGGCCTTCACAACATCCCTTCACAAGGAGTTCCCCAGGTGGACTGTGTGAAGTACGTCCTTTTGTTTGTTCTAAAGCTGCTGCCTATTAATTTCATTGGGTGAAACCCCTGGTTCCTGTGTTATGTGTACAAGTAAATAACACTTCCTTATTCACTTTCTCCACCTCATTCATGATTTTATAGACCTCTACTATATCCCCAACCCTTAATCGTCTCTTTTCCAAGCTGTTCTGTACCCCACTCAGTATGGTTGCCCTTCTGTGGACCTTTTCCAATTCTAATATATATTTTTGAGATGGGGCATCCAGATCTGTACGCAGTATTCAAGGTGTGGGTGTACCAGGGATTTATACAGATGCATTATGATATTTTCTGTCTTATCTATCCCTTTCCTAATGGCTTCTAACATTGTTAGCTTTTTTGACTGCTGCTGCACATTGAGCAGATGTTTGCAGCCAGCGCCTCTCTGCTCTACACTCTGATGAGCTCTCCGGCAGCCTTCCCTACCAAGCATCCTGTAGTACAGTAACTGGCAGCTTCCCCCCACCCCCACTCTCAGCCAGCCTTCCTCACACATTCCCTATCATGCTTCCTGCTGGGGAAGGCTGGAACTGCAGTAACAGAGAGCCCCTCCCAGTCTGACACTTTACAGCTCCTGGCAGCCCAGCCAATTACGGTCTTTTTGCATTCCAAGCAGCAACATGCGGCCAATATTTTAACAAGATTAAGAAATCCGTCCTGCCTTCGCCTGCATCCTCCCCACGCTGGGGGAGCATGTGCTGCAGGCATGAGACTCGTTTCTTTTCACCTTTAAACAAAAAAAACCCCTTCTCTTTCCCAACCCTCATGGGGAAGGAGGTGCCACCCTGGGCCTCTTTATACATCATCTCTGGGACTATAGCCATCTCCTATATCTATTGATAGTCTAGCACCGTGTTGCACTGCTGTAAATTGAAATGGGAGGAGGGGTGACTCGCGAGGGGAGTTTAGAGATCATCCTCCAGGGAAGTTATTTGGAGAACACCTAACACTCGGTGCATTCCACTTTGCTCTTTGGGAGGATTTCTAGGCACCCCAGGGATAAGCCAGGTTCAGTAGTATCCAGAGATGGTCAGGAGGCCTGCCCTTCCCGTTCATTTGGCAGCAATATTTGAATAAGGGGAGCTGTGCTCAGGCCCCTCCAGCACATGGCTGATTCCCTGGCTTCGTGCTTTACAGCAGAAGCTGCTTGTGTTATGGAGGAAGGGATTTGTTATGTTCCAATGTCTCAGCCTCCCTGCATACCCTCTGGTGTCAGTGTTAACAAGTTCCACTTGACAATCCTATTCCCAATCCTGGCCTCTAGGCTCAAACCCCTGCATCTGCTCCTGCTTTCATGTGTCAGCTCTGGGGAATGACTTTCTCTGCGAAGGAAGGAGAGGAGATGCACTGTTGTTTTGCACAGCTGTAGATTATTTAGCAAAAAATTCCCACTGAGATAGCTCCAAAGCTAAATCTTCAGCTCTCGGAGTCTGAGGGTGGGGTCACGGGATATTAGCAGTAAAGAGATTCATTCTCCTCCAGTTAGTTTACATATCTCCAAGTTTTAACTTATTTCCCGTTGCTGAGTTGGGCTCCTCGCAGCTGTTTGCTTTGTGATAATGTTGTGTTAGCTCTAAACATCCTTCATTGTTTTCCTAAGTGTTAAGAGCCTATCCAGGCAGCTGTGCTCTGTGAATCGCCAAATACAGCTGTTTAACATGTGATCATCCAGATGTGCTCTGTGAATCGCCAAATACAGCAGTGCAACATCTTCTGTCATCACTGGAGAAGGGACATGGCTGAAGACATAGGAAGTCTTGCAAGCTCACCTTTACTTTCTACCCAGAGACAGGACATATGAATAGAGATGGGTAAATGACTTGGATATTAAAGCCACCTACCTCCCAGGGCAATTGGTGTGCTCACTGGGAAGTTACATTTGCACCAAACGGTGCTTTGCTGAACTGTGGGACTGAGATCAGGCTGTGGCTCTCCGTTTAAACTGACAGATATAATCATCCATTAACTACCTCCCCCCTAACGTGCTGTGCAAACCTGCTATCACGCTCAATCTCTTCGCTCCAAGTGGGAGCAGTTAGAGCGGGTGAGCAGAATGCCAATTAAAGGCCTAATAGAGACTAAACAAACGTATCCGTCACCGGTGTCCCCAGCAAACGATGATTTGTATGAGAGTGGCGCTTCGTGGCCCCAGGTGAGAGCAGGGCTCCAGTGCGTTAGGCATTGCGCAGACAGTGAGGAAGAGGCCCTGCTCTGAGCAGTCTAATAGACAAGGCAAAGGCTGGGAGAAAGGAAGGAGCATCATCCCCATTTTACAGATGGGGAATTGAGGCACAGGTTGATGACAGAGCCAGAGACAGAAGCCATAACTCCCGAGTCCCGTCCAGTGCCTGAACCCATGCCCAACCTTCCCTGTGCACTCAGACTTGTACAGCTCGACCAGCTTGGTGCAGGGCTGCCTCAGCCCACAGGAGTTGCTGCAGGAGTTGAACTTGGAGTTCACTCCCCAAACCCTCTAGTCTGGCCAGCCTTGGGTGCCAGGTGACCCCCTGCTTTGCATTTGCCCAGCACTGCTGCCCCGCTCCCTTCCGATCCACCTTCCTTTCTTCAACACCCAGCTTCCCCTTCCCTGTATTCACCCCTTTCCCACGTCTTTCTTCCCTGCCTCTTCCCACAGAAGAGGGGCACCTGTGGGCAGGGTTTATTTGCCAGGCCTGCTTTTCCTCTGTATGCAGTTTAGTAGTGCGTGGGGAATAAACAGTGGGAAATGTACCGCCCCGGGCGGGGGCGGGAGGGAGAGAAGGTGCTGAAAACACAGGCTCTCGGGGGGCCTTTCTGCCTCTGTGGTAGTAGAAAGGAGCCTTGAAGGAGGTAGAAATGGCTCCCTGAGAATACCTGGTTCAGAGCCCCTCCTTGGGTGGGATAATGCTGGCATAAGGGCTCTATACCAGTCCGGCTAACAGCCCCCAGAAGGTGGGGTGGGGAGAGGATGTGGATAGAATACATTGCTCTACGGCTACTCTCTGCTGCCCAGCACCAATGGGGGGCCATGGAAAGCAGAGCAAAACTTTGAGAAGCCCTGAGGCTGCTCTAGTTGATGCTGGGAGCTGGGCTGACTGCTGGCTGTCACCGGAGGTTTGGGAGCTTAAAGATGGCTTAGAGCTACAGTTGCCCTGTGGTGACCTGTGTTCACAGCCTGTATACTAATGTCTGTACAAGGTATGCCTCATGAGGTGTCATTTCAAAACTCAGAATTTGCTGAGCAATAATAGCATGGCAAAAAAGCAGGTAGCAGCGTTGTATGTGAACACCAGCTGAAACCGTGACCTAAAAAATACATTTTCCACAGAAATCTGGGGAGTGGCCAAACCAGTTCCTCCGAGACTAAGGGCAAGCTGAGGCCTCAGCCAGTGTGAACAAGGCTGCTGGGCCATTACCTGCTAAGTGGCCATTCTTTGGCAAGGAAGGGGACAGGGAAAATCTGCATTTTAGCAAAGAAACAGCTTGGAGTTCCTTCCCCGCAGCCAGTCTGCCTGTCGCCATGCTCCTAGCTGGAAATGCTTCTCAAAGGAGCGACGGAACCATAAAAAGAAGGGGAAGACACCCCAAAATACCCATCTGTCTCTTCTTCCCTGCCCTTCACATTCTCTGCACCTGGAAACTCAAAGGAGGAAGCCATTGGACTCTGGGGGAGGGGTTCTGATCTAAAGAGTTTGGTAGTAAAACTGCTGAAAGCATGTGGTGAGAAACTGCTTGAATCTGATAGCTTGTTAGCCATTAGTAAACATTTTATCTTTATTTTTCTTGCCACCATTTCTGACTCTTATGCCTCATTACTTGCACTCACTTCAAATCTCTCTTTTTGTAGCTAATAAACTCGATTTACTGTTTTATCTAATGCAGTGTGTTCAAGTGGAAGTATCTGGGTAACTCCATTGGGGTAACAAGTTGTGTGCATATTATTGCCTCAGAGGAATAGCGGATTTGATCTATTTGCACTGTCCAGGAGAGGGCTGGGCAGTTCAGGACATATGTTTGTAGGGGGGAATCCCAGACTGGGAGTGTTTTGGGGTCACCTTGTGGACTCTTTAGGGCTGGTGAGAGCCAAGGTGGGGCTGGCTGGCTGCAGCTCACACAGACATGGCTGGGAGTGACTTGCGTGCTGGAGGCTGTTTGTGAGCAGTCCAGGCTGGAGGCTACAGCAGCAAAGCAGTGTAAAGGGCACCTCAGGTTATGGGGTAGGGGGGACACAGCTACACCAGTCTGGATTGTACCCTGGTATGTCACACCTGTGCAATCCATTTCTGACCCAAGCAAGCAATGGAGTAACTGAATCTCAGGGCCCAGGAAGGGGATACTTTTTTGGTTATGCACCAGCACAGCATCATGGTGAACGGTTACTCCAATCGGGAGGTGGGTTCAAATGCCATACTTTAAATTACAGGGCACAAGTTCTAATCATCCATCATTACTCTTTAATTACACGGTAACTACAAAGCTATTACACTCAAAACCCCTCCTAACTGCATTCTAATCACAGGTGCCTCTTGATATTTGGTAATGATCACACTTAAACCGAGTCCAAAAACAATTTCCCTGTAATTTGCACTGTGGTGTAGGAGACCGAGCAAAAACCATGCTGGCTTTGTTGTTGCAGGGCTAGTTACCCCCTAATTATCCTCCAGCTTCTCCTGTATGCGGGATCTGATTAAGCAGTAAACAGTTACCTGGCAAGGAAAGAGCTCTCCTGAAAGACGTGTGTCCTGCAGTTTCAAGGGAGGCTACTGGGAGATGTGTTTGGTTAGCAATACAAAATAAGCCCCAATCCTGCAGCCTTGGCTTCAGTAAAAAGTTCCATTGAATGGGTCACGTATGCCCTGCAGGATCAGGCCTAACATCTGCTTCCTGGGTGTTCATCCTCAGCTCAGTCACATCTGTTTAGTTCCCTGCCAGGAACAGGTTAGTTACTCCTGTGTGCACTGCAGAGCCAGTAACAGTTGGGGAAAGCAGAGAGCTGCATCCTATGCTCTGATTCAAGGATAGCATCAGGGCTGATGTACAAAGCTGGGAGAACATCGCTTGATTGCTGGGGCTGAGCCGGCAGGGCTGGCAGGCACAGAAAAACCCCTCTTGCTTCCACTTGTAAGCTGAGCAACGATGATGTGGGAGCCAAGTCTGAAGAATGAATGTGGCCTGCTGAGATGGTATCTTTACAATCCCTTATTTATTCCTTAGGGAGGGCGTTCAGTGAGGGGTGAATAGCACTTGGTGGAGACAGGCAGCGTGGGTGCTGCCAAGCCCACTTCATCCTCATCTCCCGCACCCATGGTATTCCCATTCTCCATCACCACCATGCATGCACTGCCCCTGCTTTCCCAGCCTGGTGCCCCCAGGGGATGTGCCAGCGCACCTTGATCCTGACCTGCAGCACCTGGGCTATTCTGATCCTGTGCCTCATGTCACAGTCTTGTGCTCCATAGGGAACAAAAACTTGATCATGGGCTCTTCAGTCTAGCGGACAAAGGTATCACAAGATCCAGTAGCTGGAAGCTGAATCTAAACAAACTCAGCCTAGACATGCCGTGCAAATGTTAAACAGTGAGGGGCATTCACCACTGGAACGATTCACCAAGGGTCGTGATGGATTTGCCATCACTGGTGATTTTTAATCCAGATTGGCTGTTTTTCTAAAAGATCTGCTCTAATTCACACAGGAATCAATTCAGGGAAGTCCTATGGCCTGTGTTATAGAGGGGGGCAGATTAGATGATCCCAGGAGTCTCTACCAACGCACCACACTCCTGACTTGCAGCATCTAGGTTAGTGCAGTCCTGTGCTCTCCTCTAGTGCCACCAGCGACCTTCAAACCTGCCCTTCAGCTCCCATACTAGGCTACCACAATGTCTGCAAATGCACGTCATGCTTGGCCTGCTATTACAGTCCTGCGCTTTCGTGTACTTCGGCCAGTGGTCTTCACTTTGCTTCAGGCCTGAAAGCTGGCCAATATACTTCCTCTCTGAGCCATAAGGAAACATCCCCTTTCCATTCCGGTCCAGCGTACATCCCTTGAGCAGAGACTGCCAGCTGTACTCTGGGTTCATAACCACGTAGGGCAAATGCTCCTTCATATTGACTCAGGAGTTGAACCTAGGTCTCCTATGATGAAATGGCAGTTGCACTGATCTAATGTATCAGCCAGCCACATACAATATCACTTTTCTTTCCGGACCGAAACTCAGTGCAGAACAACTGCAGCTGGGAAATGCTTCTAATATCATGCTGCAGAGGGGTATCATAACTCTCACAGAACACAAGGCTTGTGGTTGTAGAGTGAAATGGAGATGCAGATAAAACAAAATGCAAAAAAATTGCTTTCCCTCTGCACCTCTATCTGCAGTAAAACGTCCAAGGGAAGGCAATCAGTGAAGCGTTGATGGAGTTTCTCTATAGAGATGAACTGCAGCAAGTGTCTGCACTGATTCTGTAATTGGTGTGGATTGCATTTTGGATCTGAAGCAGAACTGATTCCAGGGCACAAAACTGGAGTGCCAAGCCACTATTATAATACATACCTGTCCTCACACATTGTTATAATACATAGTCCCCACGTGCGCATGCACACTAATATAATGCAACTCGGAAACAAAATAGGAATCTTCTCCTTCACTTACCTGCCACCTCTTTAACCTTTGCCTGTGGGCCATATCCTCTGCTGATGTAAATAGATGTAGCCCCGCTGAAGTCAATGAAGCTGCAGATCTGACCCAGATCTGCCTTTGTTGCTATGCTCAGCAGCATCCCAAACAGCTAAATAAGGTGGTCTTTCCCTTGTGGAAGAAACAGTTGCAGGGCTAGGAGTCCGAGCAGGAAGAAAACCTTTCAAATCTCCATAAAGAGAAAAATGAGTTAGAGAAACTGGCTGTGCAGTTTTTCCTTAATGAATTTATTGCTGCTTGAAACGTGCCACACAGGCAGCAGATCCATGGAGATGGGCATTAAGAGAAGCATTGTCAGCTTCCCTGTACAGCGCCTCATATTAGAACTGAAGGGCCCTTCTCTCAGGGGGAGAGGGGAATTTGGTCTCCATAGCCCATGGCCTTTCAGCTAAGAGCCAAGGTCCTCTGGGAGTTTGCCTGAGACCCATCAAACTCATTTCACATTGGTCACCAAAGACCTCTCAGGTGGCAACCACTACAGAGATGACTTGCTGAGGCCAGGCTCCAATAGCAATGTGGGGTGTGTAAGACTGTAGGGCCAGTCCCTAACCCCCTGTGCCGGCCAGTCCTCCCTTCCACATTTCAAACACAGCTGAGACATTCTCCCCTCCTTTCTGCCGGAAAGCTGCCGTTCCCTGAGACTCTCTTCTGCTCTCGGACGTCTTGCTGCGGGCTGGGTTCCATGTAGATGGACCTTCCCTTCCTGCTTTCACACTGGCCGTGCTCTTTTGTAGGGTGTAGGGGCTGGTAGTGTGTCCGTGTCTATACCCCACTGTAGCTGTGTCCCCGCCAGCATCCTGCCATGAGAACGGGGATGGGCCCCAATTAAAATCCCAGACTTGAACACTCCCAACTTCGACAGAGACAGTTAGATACAGTTTTAGACACCGTGGCTCAGGGCCATCTCTAAATAAGACTCCGTCCTGCTATGCAGCACCTTCTAGCCAAAGCACATTACCCGTGTTAACTGATTAGCCTCACAACCCCACACTGGGGGAGAGATCCCCATTTTACTGTGGGGGAAACTGAGGCACGGAGTGTGTGATTTACACAACATCCATCAGGAGATGCACGTCTGCACCATCCAAGAGTGGGACACTGCCCTGGAGCACACAGCGTTCAGGCTGCACCATCCTTTTGAGTGGCCCAACCTGCTCTCCCTTGTGCCGGTTGGGATTGAGAGGAGGCAGCAAGGCCATGGCCTTCAGAAAGGTTTGTTTCCATGGGGATGCTAGGAGGGAACGGCCCCTGTTCCCCCCTTCCCCACCAAGCCCAGGGACTTTGTGCCTGGCTCTTGCACGGGGGCACATGGTTCCTTCCCCACACTGGCTGGGCACAATCCAGCCCTCCAGACTTTGCCCAACATCACAGAGTGAGTGAGTGAGTGACCAAGGTGGGTTTAGACCTCCTCTCTCCTAGCTCTCCCCATTAGGCCAAGCTGTGCTCTAAGTGAAGATTTTAACATCCAGACTCCTGACAATACCCTGGCGCAATTCTGCTCTCTGTGCCACCTTGTAACCACCCCAGCAGATGAAAATGGGGCCAGCTATCTTTATACCCTGGCAAGAGGAAATGCATTTGGATGGACCCAATAGGGTCCTGATGTGTTTAATCCAGAAATATAAAGAGAGAGAGATTAGAGACAATTTGAAGGGGTTTTTCCTCTCTCAGATCATCAGCGATATGGGATTTTGAGAGACACCCACTGGAAGATTAAAGGGACGCTGGTGAGGCTGCCAGGGCATCGTGACTCTTAATCCAATTGTAAATGTCAATGTAGTTCTTTGTCTAGCAGAGGTTTCTTCCCAAATAAAAAATGAATTGTGATGCCAGCAGCACAATACATATAAGCCACCCTACAATAACAAAGCAGTGTGTAAAGCCCAGGAGTTACTGCAATCAATGGGAGCTAGGCACCTAAATACCTCTGTGTATTAGTGGGCCATCTGTAAAATGGAGACAATGATCCTTCCTTTTGCCCACCCTTTATTTGGATTCAAAGTTCTTCAGGCCAGGGGCTTTCTCTTGCTGGGGTTTGCACAACACCATGTGGCCCCGATTGTGATTGGAGCTTCTAGGCTAATATTTTTAAAAAGGTCTCAGCTTTGGCTAAGGATGTCGCTAGCCCTCAGGATCAGGCTCTCCAAGCAGACAGGAACATAATGTTTTTTGGTAGAGTTGCTAGGATGTGATTATTTACCAGAATAAGCTGAATTGGTAGAACTCGTTCATTTCTAAAATGTAGCTTAGTCACTGTGGTCACTTCTAGTTGCATAGAGTGTGCAAGGACTCAAGGAGCATTCCTTCCACAGCCCAGTAATCCCTCCATGTGTGGTGGTAATACATTGCATGGACCATGACTTAAATTGACCCACATCATGGGTGGGGGACTCCACTATTAGGTCTATGCAGGGCAGCTGAAAGACGAATACAGCAGGTAACGTGATGCAACCCCGCTCCTGGAGCAGGAACTCTGGAGATGACACATTTTGACAGATTTTTAGTACAAAAGAATCTCTAGTCTACTGAGCTATGAAATAACCAGAAAACCCTATCAAATCCATTCTTGTCTAGGCTAGGCTACGTCTACACCTGGAGCTGGGCGTGCGATTCCCCGCTCATGGAGACATGCTCATGCTAGCTCAGTGAGGGCTAGCGCACTCAAAATAGCATGGTACCCAGGGCAGTGGTGGCACAGGCTAGCCGTGCTGAAGACAAACTCCCCCAAACCCTGTGGGCATGTATTTGGAGCCACTAGCCCATGCTGCCATGAGCCACTGCCTGTGCTCCCACAGTTACACTACTGTTTTTAGTGAGATAGCGCAAGTATGTCAGCTCGAACTGAGGCTCACCCCCACGCCCAGCTCCAAGTGTAAATGTAGCCTAAAAAAAAGTGAAACCCTCCTGGGCTAGCAAAGCAAGCTGGGAAGCATATCATCCCTTCTCTTTTCTGTCTGGCCTAACACCTGGCTTACTCCTGAGGTGAGACAACAGACCAGCTGGCAGCTTAGGAGGGGTTACGATTGACTTTGAGAAGCCGTGATGGCTTTGGTGGGAAGGAGAGTGGAGTGGGAGGAAATTGACTTGGCTGTTTATCAGAAGGAGAAGATTGACAGGGATTACTATAGCAACAAGGAATTATCAGGTAGGATAACCAATCAATCAGTCAAACCAGACTGGAAATTCCTTCAGAGACATGTGCAGTGAACTCTGTTTAAAGGGACTGCCTAAGGGACTAGTGAAAATCACTTGCTGAGTAGAGAAGGTCAAAGACAACTATACCAGAAGCCATGTGGATGTGTTTAATTGGTCACTTAAGACAGGGAGGCTGGAGGTGAAGGGCATCTCTCGCTCTCTCTCACGGAAAGTCAAGGGCATAAAATGCAACTGTAAAATTTGCACATATCCTGTGTACCCACCCTCCTGTATTAGCATATTCAGACAGGCATTTCTGTGGGCCAATGGGGTAACTGTACACCCAGGTGGCAAGGATCAGACAAACCCAAAGTTGAATCTGAAGTTTCATTTCAGGCTGTTCTAGAGCATGGGGCCAGATGTGAAATGTGAATCTGAGCCCAGATTTGAATCCCAACCCCCTCAGTGCAGAAATCTCTGTATCTGATGTTTGGGTTCAGCCTAATACCAAGATAGTGGCCAGCTGTGAAATTTGGCTCCAGCCTTTGACACTTGCATCAAGATTTTGAGTTTGGATCTGGGTGTTTGGATCAGGTCCATCTAATGTCATCAGGCCTCTGCTGGGACAAGGCACTGAAGGGGGACTTTAGAGATCTGGTTTCAAGTCCTTGTTATACCACAATCTCCTTGAGCAAGTCACTGAGGGTGAAATGTTCATGGGTGCTCAGCATTGGCCTAACTCTGCTCCTACTGAAGTCAGTGGCGATGTTCCCATTGACATGGATGGGAGCAGAGTCAGGCCAATGCTGAGCACTTTTGAAAATCCCAAGCTTAATCCTTGAATGCTCCATCTATAAAATGGTGGTAATAACCCCTTCCAATCTCATGGAGGTGGGAGTTACTAGGAGGATGCAGGTTAATGATGGAAGTGCTCAGATGCTATCATGACAGAGACCATATAAGTACAGATTTCTGAGTACAGGTGCCATTGGTGAAGCAGGGACTACAACCAGCCTCCTGCCCTGACACGTGTCTGTGTGGCTCTGGCTAACTTCTCCGAGAGCCCCAGGTGAATGTGAAGGCAGATTGTAGCCATCAAAGCTGGTCAACTCCAACCATGCCTCAAATCCCTAGAAGCTGTGAGAGTGAGGCAGAAAACTCTGCCTGTTTGCAAGTGGGAATGAGGGGCTTGCACCTAAGCACCAGATGTTTGAATGTTCGTCTGCCTCAGCTCCTCCTCAGGGAGGAGAAGGGCTTTCACTGCAGCTGGCTAGCGTCTTTGCTAGAGCTGGAGCCTCTCCCTCGCTGGGAGGTGAGTGGGGAAGGACACAGCTCTCACAGCTGCCCTGATTCTCCGTCTGCTGTGGAGAAAGATAACAAGCAATGTGAATCCAATATTCGCTCTCAGTAGGAGTGAGAGATAATCAGCAGAGATGCACTGCTCCAGAGCACACCCTGCTTGCTGTCAAGTCACAGAGAGGCGAGTGTGAGCTAATCCCTCCTTAATCTCTCTGGTTCAAATAAAAAAGTTCCTCTCCCGTTTCGGCTCTTGCACTGCCTGCCAGGAGTCCCTTTGCCAGTGTCATGGCCTGGGTTAGCCACAGTAGTGTATTTCTGGAATCTCTCCTCTTCCTGGTGGTGGAGGGCATCTCTGTGTCTCATGACAGAGCTCTTGAAGGCCAATCAGCCAGTTAACTTGCTTGACTGGCTGCAGCCCCCCTCCTCCGATTCTCTATCAAGAACCGAGGTGCCTTGCCTTGCTTTCCGTTTACTGGAAGAACCTTGTGTGACAGCAGCAGGAACTACCATGATACACAGTGAGAGAGGAGCTTGAGGGTGGGTCCCTGGGCTGAACAAACAGTGGGCACTCCAGCTGGAGAGAGGGTTCACAGCAGCAGTGCTGGGTGTGATAGTAAACCCAAGGTGTAATGGTTAGACTGTAAGCTCCTTGGGGCAGGGGCTGTCTTTTTGTTCTGTTTGTACAGTGCCTAGCACAAGGGGGTCCTACTACTGCCATACACATAAATAATAATTTTCTCTATTAAGTTGAAGCATCAATTTGCATCAGAATAATAAAGCCTATTCCTAGTAGTCTAAGGTGGAGGTTTTCAAAATGTCCGAAGGGAATTAGGTGCCCAACTCCCATTTGAATTAAGCTCCTTTGAGAATCCCAGCCAGGAATCTGTAGATATCTCTAGTTACATTCTGGGGAGGGACGTGCTAAAAGATATGTCTAGCCTCAGTTACCCTCTGCCAAGAGCTCACTGAGCCATGAGACTCTCTCAGCCAACAGAAGGGATCCAGGGGGGACCCTTCCTTTCCCTTTCCAGTGTCATTAGATGCTGTAGAGATGCCCATGTGAGCTCAGAACTGCCTCTTGTTGAATCACAGAAGATGGAGGGAAAGGACGTAGTCACCCGCTCCATCTTCTGCCAATGCAGGATTCTGCCCTGCAGTTTGCTCTCTGGTCTTTTAAATGTCCCAAGCAACTGGGCTTCCATCACTTCCCCATAGAGATTACATGGCTGAATATATTTCACCATATCAGGGAGGTTTCCCTCCTATTCAACCTGTTTTTTTCTAGGATTCCCTTCTCCTACGTGCTGTTCCTTGGTGTACCAGCCGTTCAGACAGTTGTACACTGTTAACACGCCCTCTAGCCTGCATTCATTTTTGCTTCTCCCCAGCTCCCTCTGGTGCAGCTATTGGTGCCTACAGAACTGGCATGCTTGGGTCTGAGACAGCCTGTGGCCGATGGGCTGTGTATTTTTATTACACCCATCGCTATAATATCCAAGTGCCTCATAGAGTCCCTTCTGGCGGAGCAGAGAGAGGCCTCTGAAATCAATATAAAAGGGATCCTTCACTGAGGCTGCCAGACACAGACGAGAGTGGGTCAGTTGTGACTCGCAACACAGCATGTTCCAAACCCCACATTGGCTGGAATCAGTGTTTGCATCATCCCTGTCCAGGTGCTGATTGATTCAGGAACTAGTGTCAATTTGCCGGATGAAGAAGCTTGGGCTTCATGTCACACTCAAGGAGAATGTACAGAGTCTGTCTGTATCCAGGAGCTGAAATAAAGACTCATCTATGGATTTGCTACAACAGAGTCTTTTCTCTTCCCTGCTACAATGGGCTCTTTTGCCCCGGAGGAACACACTTGACTGTCTCAGATCTAGGGCCTCTTTGCCCCAGGATCTGAGTGAAAGAGTCAGTGAAAGGGGACTGTAGCCGTTTTGTAACCCTAACCCCCGTCATATGACAGAGGCCATGAAATCAAGATCCCAGCATTCCTGTCTGACCTTTATCACACCTTCCTCCTTCCCTCCCCATCTATTGACCAGCTAGGAAGGAAACAGTGCAAAACTATTCTGGCTCACATGATTCTAACCCAGCCAACTGTAGAGTGTGTGTGTGTGTGTGTATGTGTGTGTGTGTGTGTGTGTGTGTGTGTGTAAACAGCACATAGTAGGGGTGTGTAGAACACACACACGCACACATACATATACACACTTTCTGATTGTCTCATCTTGGTTAAATTACTGCACAGTTCTAGCCACTAGTTTAAATTGTGTTGTCACTTTTTGGCTACAGCTTGTGTCTTGGGAGCTGTTCCATTATCTCCCAGTGAAATCTGTTCTATAGCTCTGATATAATCAACCAAGTACTGTGTGTTCTTCTGATCTTGGAGATATGGCACATGTGCAGGCAGGAACTATCTCTTAGCTGAACATTCTCACTCTTATCAGTCTCCTGACAGATAGGGATACAGGGATGGAAACCAAAGACAGGAGAAGGCATTCACTTTAGGAGACTGCATTTCTCCTTTCTAGCCACAGTGTGTCCGTCTTATTCCATATGGTGCTCAGCTGGGCACCACTTCCAGGGGGGCAGGAAAACAGCTCTGCTAAAAGAGCCAAGGCTATGGGAGAGTTCTGTCCCCCCTGCCGGGAGATCTGTTGGTGCATCCTTCACTTTCCATGTGCATACTCCACCTTGCCCATGGGCAGTCAAACCAGTAGCAAGCCCTGCAGAGGGGTGTAGATTGAGTCTTGCTGGTACAGGACGCCATATTCGGGTGAATACAGAGTTTGTTCTTCAGTTCCCATCACCTATGTCCTGAAGCCACAGGGCCCAGTGTCATCCCCTGCCTGACATCCTCAGGACCAAGGACAGTTCCAAACCCTATACAGGCTCCAGAAGGCTAGCAGAGCCATCATCTCCAGAGCAAGGGAGCCCAGTGGAACTAATCTCCAAAAAGGCAAATTGCATGTAATGACAAAGCAGGATTTCCCCTCCCGTGTGAATCACTGGCACCCACACTCCAACGCTAGCTGACGCAACATATGGGAACAATACTTGCGTAGCACACAACAAAGATTAACAGATCAAACCTCCCAATGCCTAGCTGAGCTTTATCAGCCCCATTTTACAGATGGGAAAACTGAGGCAGCGAGGCTGAGTGCCTTGCCCACGGCCACAGAGGGAGTTAGTGTCAAGAGATGGCATTAGAGCTAAAGAGTTCCCTGCTCCCAGGCCTGCATGAAAGCCACTAGCTCATGCTGCTTTCCTTCAGAGAGTACTGCAATGCAAGTGGGAACTTCTGCAGCAGGCAAAATGTGTCACATCTCATATGCAAAGGAACACAGGGCTTGACGCTCTTCTCACACCTGAGTAACATCAGTGGAGTTACTCCTGATTGACACAGGCATGGGAGAAGTGTCAAACCCACTGTGCTCATGTGTGAAGTACACACTGGGCACATACCACACAGGCCTTTCACTGGCATGCATTCACAGCGAGGCATAGCTGATAAGTGGGTGTTAATAGGTGGTTTCCTGAAACGGGATGGTGGGTTCAGCTGCATCAGAGCCTAGTTTTTCCTCCAGGGCTCCTCTCTGAAATGTGAATGCTTCCCTGGTGATGCCCAGACATTTCCATCTCTGTATCCAGGAGGCTTTAGGCCGAGAGATGAGTCATCAGGGATTGCCAGATGTAGGTGTGAGAAGCTGCCACATGGCTCCACACCTGTCAATCCACCTAAAGGATATAGGAACTTTTCCTGCAGACACGGCATTTCTCCTCCAAGCCAGTGGAATCTGTACTGAGACACCTCTTTCCAGACAGCCCCCTCCACCCCCGCAGTTGGAGACCTGTTCGCTCTCGGCCAGTGTCAGACCAAATGCTGTGAAAATCCTGCTTCAGAGCATGGGAGATAGGTGGAGAAACTCCACATTACATCCTAGATAATCAGCAGCTCAGCACAGATCAGGCCAAGGATCTCAAGGGAGGATACAGTGCTGCCAATGCTGTTGCTGCTTAGACATTCATAGATGCTTACCAGCCTGAAAGGGCACATGTTGCTTCTATTATAGTTAATAGGACTTGCTCACACACAGCCTGGATGCCAAAGACCCTTTAATAATCCTTACCCTAGCCACCAGTGTAATTTGGGTGAATTATCCAATCACCCTATGCAACGCCTCAGGATTCAAACATTAAAATGCTCCTGCCTTCTGCCAGGGGCCTGATTCTGTTACTATGGCAACTTTTAGCAATGCTCTGCTGAGCCCTTTACTACTTGAGGAGAAACATATGCCATTGGGATATTGGGAGGTTTTTTATTTTTAATTTAAGGTGACTATTAATCCCGCTGAAAATAAGTGACTGTAACAGGTTGACTGTGTTTTGCTAGCAGATGTTGAACCATCTGGGTAAGGGTGAAACAGCTTCTGCTGACTCATTGCGGCAGGTGACTCATAACCCGACTTGGTATAAAAGAGGTGGGAATGGCTCAGTAAGGGAGAGAGGATTGAGAGTGTGGGCTGAGCAGTCATGAGGGAGGAACCTTAGGAGCAGCTGAGCCTGAGGAGTAAGTCTGAGCTGATCTTATCTTTATCTTTGTTAATTGAGCCACTCAGGTTGGGTCTGGACTTTTTCAAATTGTGTGGGCTATATGTTGGGTACAGTGCTTGCTTGCCATGGGGAGCGTGGGGGAGTGCTGTGCCAAACAGACACATGCACACATCTCGGATATACCCACTCCTGACCTGCAGCACCCTCTGCTGTTCCTAGACAAAGCTTGTAGCTCACCTTCCATGGAACCCCATCTTTCTCAGGGCCATGAGCCAGCTAGAGACAAATGCTGTCTTCTTTGACCCCAGTTCCTTGTGACATCTGTGCTACAGAAAATCCCCATCTGGTCTTTTCCAGACATTGAAACAAACTGTTTCGCGGTGAACAGAATCAGCATCAGGGAAACAGATGAAGCAACAGAGACATTAGTAGGGAAGAGCACAGGTCATCCAGTGCCAGGAAGGGAGCTGTGGTACACAAATTAACTCCAAGCCTGCACAAGGGCAGTCCCTCCAGAGCTCTGTTGTGCAGCTTTATGGAGGGTAATTTCTGGGGAAAATTGAGAGTCCAGTAAAAGAAATTCAGCGCTGGTGTCAGCGCAGGCACTCAGCCACCAGTGTGAAATATCCCACCGCTCACTGATGTCAGCTGGGGACAGTTTATGCCACCAGGAAGATGCCATTTGTTCTCTATTGTGAGGGACAGCAATGGGCTGGAGTGCTATGTACCAATCAAGGGACCCACCCACCCACACAGGGCTTCCCCGATCACTCCTTAGGTTATGGAGCATGAGCTGCAGCTGCTGGTTTTATTTCCCGGGAAGGGACTGAACATCTCTATCTCCCCTGTCCCTTCCCAGGCTTTCTCTCTCTCCCTCCCCACCCCAGGTTCCCTACTCTTTCTTTTTATTTCTCTCGCTCCCTCTCTTTCATTGTTATTGTGAAGAAATTCATGCAAACAAAGCAGGGAACTTCCTTTGAGCTCTGCACACAAGCCAAGGGAGGCTAAATATAGTAACAGGCACAAACTCACCAGTTACTTGGTACTTCATTTTAACCCCCTTTGCTGATCCTTGTCCACCTTCCTTCCTGTGCTGCCTTCAGCCAGCAGCATTCTGCTGAAATCAATGGAACGCTAAACAGAAAAGTGGGTGAATTCCACCTAGATGTACCCGGGTCATCTGGGAGCAAGGCAGGTGAGATCCACCTCGGTGTACCCAGAGCATTCAGAAACAGGACAGGTGCACTCCACCTTGGATAGAACTGGGATGATCAGCAGCAATCCAATGCTTAATATGCCCAGCTGTGGATTGCTTCTATTTATCCATGAAGTTATTACGTCCCCTTCTATCTTTAATAAAAAAATGTTCACAAGTCCTATGTGTTAGCCTTATGGTTCAAGGTTCACGAATTGCAGATATGCAGGATCACAAGCTGTGCATTGAAAGGAAAACCCCAGGGAGATCTCCCTACCTCCAGCTAACTCAACATTTTGGCCGACTTGTACAAATGTGGCCTCTGATTTTCTGGTGCCTCGATATCAGGGTGCCCAGCATGCTACACGCTGGGTCTGATTGTCAAAGGTGCTGAGCACGTGCAGCTCCTGGTGCAGTGGGAGCTCAGCACTTGTGAAAATCAGGGTCCTGGCTATCTCATAGTCAGAGTCTCTCTCTGAAAATGTGGGTCTCTGTGTTTATTTAGGTGGGGTGCTGGAGGAATCACTGGAGCTTTCCTTTAAATAGACAGCTTTGATCACTGGGTTTTCCTTCCCCTCTCCAGGACAAGCATATCCATATTTCACAGAACAGTTTAAAAAGCTCTGTCTGTATAGCACAGGTTCTGTGGGCATTGCTGTGCGATCGATCCCTTCTTCTAATGGCTGCTCCCATCCTTGCACTGGTGCTATTTAGCGAGTTACAAAAGGTGGTAAAGCTGAATAGCTTTATATCTCTCTCCATCTGCAGTCTCCATTAGGTTCCTGTCTTTACCTTTGTCTCTAATACCCCTGATTCCTCTGCTCTCCCGTTTTGCTTAACTCCCACATTGGGAGCCTTGCATGTATAGTATTACAGGGTGTAACTGCTGTACCTAGATCTTTCATCTTTGCCGGCTCACTGTGCCCAGATCCAATGTGAATCCAGAGGAAGGATCCTTCAATTTCCTTTTAACCATCCTCGGCTAAATATACAGCAATGTGCAAGGGCTGCAGTTGGAATAATCCCTCTTTCCTGAGCCTGATGACTCTGTTCAGGTGTCTGAAAGACTGGAACGGACCTAAAAACCAGGCAGGATCACTCCTGGGACATAGACATAGGCCTGGGACAGGGGCTGCCTTCATTTTTGTGTGGGTGTGTTCATGTGTGACAGACCCAGCCTGTCCCCTCTTCCTGTTCATTTACTTATTTTGTTACTAAGCCCCCTGAGAGGTCTCGTACCGGATTGCTCTGGTGCTGCCACAGACCAAAGATAGTTCTGGCAATGGACTCAGGTTGCATAAACTAGATCAAATCTACACTGGCTGTCCACAGCCTGCATAGGTCGGACATTCCCCCTGTTATTTCAAACATAGCCAGCCCTCACAAAGCGTCTCAGTGCTGATCTTCATGAACCCCTGCTTCTCTGTTGCCGAGGGTTTCCTCAGCACCTTTGTGATATAGTCACTGTAGATGGCCCCCAGACTCAAGGGTGAGACCATGCTGGCTTTGGCGTGATCACCACTAGGAGTCACCAGGCATCATAGAAAACTCACCACTGAGCTCAGTAAGAATTGAACTAAGTGGCATGTGGTTGAGAAAAGGAGTTGTGAAATGCCAGAGAACTCGAGCTCCTGCACTGTCTCATAGACTTTTTAAAACTAGAAGGGACTATCGTGGTCATATAGTCTGACCTCCTGAACATCACAGGCCACAGAACCCCACCCACCCACTCCTGTAATAGACCCTAACCTCTCGCTGAGTTACTGAAGTCAAACCATGGTTTAAATACTTCAAGTTACAGAGAATCCACCATTTACTCTAATTCAAACCAGCAAGTGATCCCTGCCCCATGCTGCGGAGGAAGGCAAAAAATACCCCAGATCTCTGCTGATCTGACCTGGGGGAAAATTCCTTCCCAACCCCAAATCTGGTGATCAGTTAGACCCTGAGCACATGGGCAAGATCTGCCAGCCAAACACCTGGCAAAGAATTTGCTGTAGTAACTCAGAGCCCTCCCCATCCAGTGTCCCATTTCTGGCCATCGGAGATGCTTGCTACTGGCAGCTGCAGATGGGCCAGATGCCATTGTAGGCAGTCTCATCATGCCATCCCCTCCATAAACTTATCAAGCTCAGTCTTGAAGCCAGTTGGGTTTTTCTCCTCCTCCCCTCTCTCCTCTTGGAAGGCTGTTCCAGACCGTCACTCCTCTGATGGTTAGAAACCATCATCTAATTTCAAGCTTAAATGTGTTGCTGGCCAGTTTATATCCATTTGTTCTTGTGCCAGCAGTGGCCCTTGAATAACTCCTCTCCCTCCCTGGTGTTTATCCTTCTGATGTATTTGTAGAGAGCAATCATATCTCCCCGCACCCTACGTTCGGTTAGGCTAAACAAGCTAAGCTCCTTATGGGTACATCTCTCATTAGCCCAAGTCAGCTGACCTGGATGTTTAATTGCTGTTAGATGTACCCCGCGTGTCCTCCTCTTGCCCAGCAAGCTATCCAGAGAACACACACTCAGCCAGATTGCAAACATTACATCATCAGACAAATTCTCACTGGCTGATCATACCCTTTATTATTAGCAGTACAGTAGCATCCTGAGGCCCCAGCTAAGATCAGGGCCCAATTGTGTTAGGCCCTGGACATGCACCCAGTGAGAGAGAGTCCCTACTCCAAAGAGATTACAATTTAAATAGACAAGTCACAGAGTAGGAGGGGAAACTGAGGCACAGAGCCGTGAGGCGACTTGCATCACACAGCAGGTCAGGGGCAGAGTTGAGAATAGAGCACCCACCTCCTGATTCACATTCTAGCATCCTAGGCACTGGACTATGCTGCGTCTAAGTCAGAGGCTTAGACACTGTTGTGCAAGCTAAATTTCCTCTCAGTTCACCAGTACTACCCACAGCTCAGCCACCAAACTCATGTGACCTGTGGCTCTCAGCAGGATCTCATTCTTTGCACCATCCAATTCCCTGAGATGCCACCTGGATCGTTAGTTAGAAGCAGCTCAGATCCCAGGCACTTTTGGCAATGGACTCAGAGTGCCACCTACCGCAATGCAATATCTGTACTTAACCTTTAGCACTCTCCCCCGTCTGTCTGCTCAGATCCAGGGAGCAGGTGTTACAATTGTGCAATGGGAGAGCATTAAATCTCCTGCAGAGTATTCCACGGGTGTGGGGAGATTTCACAAGCCTCAGCAGTGTCCAGTTCTGGGAGCTAACTCCAGTTGAGAAGAAACACAAATCCAGGGAGACAGCTTGAGACAGGGGCTAGCAACTGCCATATTGTAACTAACTAGGGAACATTTCCTGCCAACTGGGCAAAGGCTCAGGATTAACCGCTGTACACTCGATAAATGCTAATAAAGGAGACTATAAATTACTGCCCACCAACCTGGCAAAGCTCACCGCATCACAGCCCACAGTCTTGAGGCTGGCAGAGCACCAGCCCAAGCGGTAGAAATGGTGATGCTGAAGCAGGCTAAAACCAATTACTGGCTGTCAAGTAGAGATGGGGAATTTGGCAAGCCCCTCCCCTGGCCTGGCTGGGACTATTTCCATGCTGGTGAAATGGCAGTACCCTTCACCACGGCTGTCCAAGGCAGGTGGTGACCTCCGCAAAAGCCCAGATCCGGGTGGCTGGATGGTGAGAGTGCAGCCAAGCTGAGCTACAGAACATGGTGTGTGTGAGGGTGGTGAAAATCAGGCCAGGCTGTAGCATAGTGAAGCAAAGTGATACGCTGCCTAAGTCAGTGGTTCCCAGGTGGAGGTCTCTGGCCCACAGCTAGTCCGCAAAGCACTTCCACCGAGTTGTGGTGAACTCTTCAAGTGAAGACGCTCTCAGCTATTTATAGCCCAGTCCAGGATTCTCACTGGGTTTCCAGAGGCATTACTGACCAGCTGAGCTAGAAAATCCAAGCCAAGCTCGGTCCCCAACAGGAGGCTGCTTCAAATCTCTCTGGCAGGAGCCTCTTTCATGTAAAGGCAACAGTGGGGAAATTTCCAGCTGCCACCAAAGTTAGAGGGTGTCAGGAATGCCGAAGCCAAACTGCAGAGTGACCAGGAAAACTCACAGCTGGGTGGGATGGAGGCAACAAGGGGAAATTTGGTACTAGTGAATGTAATGCCGACCATCAGGCAGAGGGAACTGCCGCCCACAGATAAATAATGTCTGGGTGTGTATCTAAGCAGCCGTACCTATTGCATTTATTTTCCTCTGGTCACCATACTGTGCTGATCATTAACCGTGGCCCATGGAAAGGTGCTGTCCAAAAATGTAGCTCCGGCTTATGATCTGGTCCATGGCATGATCTTTGAGAGCCACTGACCCATGCTGGGAAAGAGCAATAACACCCAAACTCACTCTGTCGAATATTGGCAAAACTCCTCCCAGATTGTGGAATATTAGATACTTCAAAGGGGCCCAGAGCTGCAGTGGGAGCCTGGGGCGTTGAACAGGGATGGCTCAGCTTCCCATGGATCCATATGGGAAGTTGGATTGCTCCCATGGGAACGAGGGATCAGCTGCTGCCCCCGCGGTGGGACAGTGTGTGGGACTCTTCAGAAGGGATCCCTGTGGAGTTTGCACCATCTAAGGCTCCTCCAGCAGATGTTACCTGGCAGGTGGAGGGTGGTATGAAGAAGTCATCAGCTCCATGTGTGATAGTCTGTCATTGCTTCATTGTCCCTATGTGGCCATGTATGGTTATTGTATGCACCCATGTTACAGAGAGGGCATTCCTGGCAGGCACCCAGGTTTTCTGAACTGTGAAACTCTGGGGTTTCGCCCTGAAGGGTTTAATGGGAGCACTTTTTGGTGCTGATCCCCTGCCTCCACTTCACATTGATTTTTGGGGCTCTGGGCATCTGGGCTCTTCAAACAAAACACTGCTATTGGGGCAAAACCTTGGAATCCCCACAGACTCCACGTGGACAGGTTCACTCAGCCTGAAGTGAACTTCCAACAGCTCTCTCCTGAGGTTCAGGGCTGTGCTGACCCCATCTGAGTTTCCTCCTTCAGGGCACGGTACTGGTGTGTGAGCAGCGCTCACTGGTTCTGCCAGGGAAAACTCTCATGGGAATATGGCATTGCCCACCCCAAGTGAGTCAGGCCTAAAAATAAACCATGTGATTGGCTGAGATATCATGAGATCTTTAAATGTAATAATTTGGGCCATATTTTCAAGCTTTTCTCCACAAGGGCTAGAAATGTACCTTTTAGAACATAAGAATGGCCATACTGGGTCAGACCAAAGGTCTATCCAGCCCAGTATCTTGTCTGCCAACAGTGGCCAATGCCATGTGCCCCAGAGGGAGTGAACCTAACAGGTAATCCCACACTTTCACAAGCCTTGGGTGGCAGGCCAGTCCTCGCCCACAGACAACCTGCCAACCTGAAGCATATTCTCACCAACAACTGCACACCACACCATAGTAACTCTAGCTCAACCACCAACCCAAACAAACCTCGATGCCAACTCTGCCACACATCTACACCAGCACACACATCACACCAGACTACAGATACACCATCACCATCACACACCATCACCACACACGCACACATACCAATATATGCCAGCAATGCCCCTCTGCTATGTACATTGGCCAACTGGACAGTCTCTAGGAGGAAAATATAAATGGACAACAAATCAGACATTGGAATGGGCAATATACAAAACCTGTAGGAGAACACTTCAACCTCTCCCACACACACAGATGATGGATGGTGGCCATCCAAAGAAAAAAACTTTAGACCAGAGGACAAAAAAGAGAAAGCTCCAATTCATCTCAAAATTTAACACCATCATCAACAGACTAAGCAAAAAAAAAAGTGAATGCTGGCTTGCCACACCAAGGTTTCAGTTTCTCCTCCCTTCACTCCTCAGCTGCGCTGGAACCCTCCCCCCTCCTTCCTCTCCTCTAACCTCTATTATCTCTATTCTCTTTCTTGCTTATATATACCACCACCACACCTGAAATTTCCACTGCTTGAAGAAGAAGAGTGGGTAGACCACATCATCCACAAAAAAAACTTTAAAGTAGTCTATGCCATAAGGTGCTTGCTCTTTTCTACAGAACTAGACTACCACGGCTACACGACGCTTACTCTGATACTTGACACCATGCACACACGCAATTTATGGAGTGAAATCCATCACCAACATGAAGAACAAGAAACAAATACAAATATCCATGGACATCATACCTAATGGACTAAAGGTAAAAATCCACTGCTACTACATACTACACAGACCACCAGAGTAGTTGCCCTGCCTCATCTCTCTAAGAAACAGAGGAACATCCTGATCTATACAGCAAACAGCAAACAACAAAAAAAAAAAAAAGACTGAAACCAAGAGACTCCTCATCAATAACAAAACTTCTTCATAAAAATAAAACACTAAAAAAATCTAGAGATCTACATTACCCTCTAAACCTCCTCTCAAAAAAAAAAAGGACTGTAAGCTGTCCAAACTCCTGATGCCAACATGGGGCACCAACCGTAAACCCAGCCCTATCAGCCATCTAATCATCCATCTACACAGCCCACCAGAACAGTCCAGAAGATCTGTCTGTCCTCTTCTTCCCTGCCCTTCCCCCCTGCCCATGTGCATTTCTGCAACATGATCTGCTTTTACCTCGTGCCGTCTCGACTCAAGAATACTTCAGGACAACACACAACAACACTGAACATACACAGTTACCACCACCCTCCCACCAACAGAGAAAGAAGAAGAACTCCCACCTCTCCTCCTCCTGAGGAGGACAACCACACCACCTATGCTGAATAATGCTTCCCACGACAAAAGAAAAAAAAAAACAAAAAAACTCTCACAACTGCGTCGTGAAGTCGCAGATGCACCAACCAAAGCCAGCCTCAGAAACCATCCTGACATTATAATCAGGGAGGCTGATAAAGGAGGAGCTGCTGTCATCATCAACAAAGGGAGGCCACAAAAAGAGGCCAAAGACAAACTCCAGACAACAAATTTTTAGGACTTTTCTCACCACCACCACTGACTGCACACTGCAGAATCTGCTCCACTCACTCTACTACTACCACACACTACATCAAAACAAACCAACGCCCGACCAGAACCCCGACCAGGACCCTATAAGATACACAAAAAACCCACAAACCCCCAATCATCATCTCTCCCATTGGAACCATCACTGAAGGACCTGAAGGACTGAAGGACTGTCTCACTATCTCAGACCCTATGTTACCACAGCTCCCCCAGCACCACTGATTTCCCACTGATTTCCTGAGGAAACCATAACCACTGAGTGTGACCTTCAGAAAACACCACCATCAGCCACCATGGATGTAGAGGCTACAAACACACCCACATCACATGGATCACAAACTACAGCTATCAGAATCGAACATCCACTGATGATGCTGAGGTTGCTGAGCTCTTGCTGCTCTGTCCTCTTCACTTTATATTTCAAAATTCTAACAACAATTTCATATATAATAGCACTGCATATTGGCTGCCAATTGGGCACACAGGGCACACATTATGCCAATATTTTTACTAACGCCTTGAACACCGTCGCTCAGCGCCTCTCCTACCGCCCACTCTCTACCTCTCTCTACACTACATGGACATTGATGACATATTCATCTGGAAGACACATGGGAAAAATTCTTCCACCCCTCCATCAGCATCACTCCTCCAGCCCTCCCTCAACCTCAGCCTGGACC
Source organism: Mauremys reevesii (assembly GCF_016161935.1). Classification (NCBI taxonomy): domain Eukaryota; kingdom Metazoa; phylum Chordata; order Testudines; family Geoemydidae; genus Mauremys; species Mauremys reevesii. The sequence continues at coordinate 49,656,517 of NC_052630.1, read as the reverse complement.
TATCTACACGGACACCTGTGGTCATACCAAAGTGGTGTACACCATGGTACCACCACCACCTACCTACCATAACCCAACCTCCGAGCTTCATACTCTCCATGCCTCATCCATCCAGCTTCCACACAAGCACAGCCACAGAAAAGGTACCACACTCCACGTATCTGCGCTAACCCGCAGACCGCTCCTACACCACCAAACACTCAGAAAATCTCAAAATCTCCACACCAAGCATTCTCAGGAAGACACAGATGATAAGGAAAAAAGAGAACACAGAAAACCCAAGAAAGAAGAGAACAACCCAAAAAAACCAACCAAGACAAACTGGCCCAAGAAACCACTCCACTGGCCATCATACAGTCCCTACAGCCCCCTCCCACCACACATCATCATCTGACACACTTTCCTCTGGACAATCATCCCACCTTGGGTGGCAGGCCAGTCTACTGCCCCCCAGACCCCACAACTCAACTGCCAACCACCAGCCACCACCAACTCTACACCACACACCAACCCATGCAACAAACCTCATGCCAACTCTGCCCACATATCTACAATGCCACATCATCACAGGACCTATCCACACCAGCAACACCCATCACCGGTTCATTCACCAGTCCACCACCAACCATCATTATTCATCACACCGCACAAATGCCCCTCTGCTATGTGCATCGGCCAATGCAGCAATGCTCTACACAAACTGGACAACTGACAGTCTCTAAGGAAAAGGATAAATATACAAAAAAACAATGAGGAGACATAAAAAATAAAACACTGCAAAGACATACAGAACCTCTCAAACACAATAAGAAAGAGAGATTGGGACATTAGAGAAAACTGCTGAGCTCCAAGCTCAAAAAACTTTTACTTGAAAACTTGAAACTAAACAAAGACTGCTTCATCAGCTTAGGAGCTAAACAGTTTCTCAGTCCCAGACTTTTCTAACCACACACAGAACAGGGCCCCTCCCTCCTCAGGCTCCCTGATCCTTATCTCTAGCTCTCTTCTTTGCTTCTTGCTTGCTTATATATACACCCTGGAAAGCAAAACTTCTGTTAGTCGAACCAGACTAACACGGCTACCCCTCTGATACTAACAGGTAATGATCAAGTGATCTTTCTCCTGCCATCCATCTCCACCCTCTGACAAACAGAAGCTAGGGATACCATTCCTTACCCATCCTGGCTAATAGTTAATAATTGACTTAACCTCCATGAATTTATCTAGTTCTCTTTTAAACCCTGTTATAGTTTTGGCCTTCACAATCTCCTCAGGCAAGGAGTTCCACAGGTTGACTGTGCACTGTGTGAAGAAGAACTTCCTTTTATTTGTTTTAAACCTGCTGCTTATTAATTTCATTTGGTTTCATTGGTTCATTTTCATTTCATTTTTAGAAAGGAAAGGTGAGATTCTCATGTAATCACCTGACTCCAGGAGCAGGGGCAATAAGAAAAACACCAAATACCAGCAACTCATCAATACTGGAAATAGAAGGGCTGCATCTACCAGAGCCAGGCCCCTCTCCCTGACACATGGATAGTCCCCGCTCCCACAAGCAGGGATGTGCCCAACTCTCACCATAGTTCCAGGGTGATGAGAGGGAACACTCCTTACCTCTTGCATGCTGGAGGCTCCTGAAGAGGGATCCCCCACAGCTCTAGGGCACTCTGCAGAGCCATTAGCAATTGCACACGGGGAAGAGAAGTAAGCGGGGGAGGTAGAGATATTAATTCAGTGATAGCAGCCGCCCGGCTGCTTTCCCGGGAGTGTTGTCCTAGCAGCAGTGAGGGTTACGGGCAAGGAGTTCCCATGCCCACAGTTACTCCTGTGATGATAATCCCTCTCCAAAGGAGTCCTGTGCAGCCTGATGCTAAACATTTGCCCTCCATTCTTCTGCGGTGCACTGGCAGGGCTCAGAAAGGCAGTTCTGCTCTACCTGCAGTGCTGGCTTCACTGTGGACTGAGTAGATCTCTTCAAAAGCCATGACTTCCCCTCTGGTGGGATGTATGTCTGATCTGGGTAATGGCTGGACATGGAGATGAGGGAAGGTGGGTCATCTGAACTCGCTGGATAATGTAAGCAAGATGCCCAGAGCGATGGAGGGAATAAACGTGATTGACACCTGGACTAATACCTGATACCTGGTAGTTCAGCAAAGGTTAAGAATATAGTGGTAGGGCTATAAAGAGGAGAGGTAGGCAGGAAATAGACAGAAAAAAACAAAGGGGCTGAAATAGCCGAAGGGCTAGATAGGCATAGAATATGAAAAAGACAGTGTGTATAGAGAAAAACCAAGGTGAATAAACAAACAGCAAGACAGATAGAGAATATAACCAGGGCGGCAGGGCTCCGGAGACAATTCTAGGAAGACGAGTAAGCCTGGCAGAGGGATGAGGACTGTAAAGAGAGACACTGAACAGTAGAAAAGCGTCAGGCTTTAGCACCGTTAGTTAACAATTTTCAGCTAGCGGAATCCAGTCCCTAATGGCTCTGGCGATGTAGCTTTAATGATGAGATCCCTGGAGCAGAACTGAAAACACACGGAAGCCCTGCTGAGATTTGGTTACCTGCCCTAGGCTTGTCATTGAGAGGAATTTCAATCAGAACCAGCGTGGCAATTAGTGTCTCAGCCTGCGGCTCGCTGAGCAGAATCAAGGATTCCGAATGCTCCAGGCCAACTCCCATGAAACATGCACAGAGGAAGAGAGGATGGAGGGGGAACCTATAAGTGGTGCCGGGGACCCATTGTGTGGGGCAGGTGGTGAGAAGGAAAGCGGGAGGCAGAGTAGTGTGTCTGGGATCAGAGCGATTAACCCAGTCATAAAACATGGTGGTGGTGCCTGCTGGGCAAATTGGCAGACATGGCATTAGAGCTTGTGTCCCAGGTCTACCACTGACTCACTGTGTGACCTTGGGCAAGTCATGGCGCTGCTTTGTGCCTCAGTCTCCCCATCTGTGAAATGGGAATAATGCTAATCACTAGGTGCCCACCTTGAGGCTGAATTAATTAAGACCTTTCAGCTGGTGTGCTGCAAAGAGCTGTAGATGTGCAGTGTATTATCAGTGTACTCAGTCCTTGAACAACTGAACCTGTATGTTGAGGTGGCCATGGAGGGGGCACTGCTGTACGTGTTGTTCCAGCACCACAACGACGCTCTTTTGCAAGCCTGGTTGCAAAGAATTAGGGGTAAAATCATCGCAGTGTGTCTCAATTGGCTTGAGCTAAGGGATCCCCGTGGGTTGAAGATTATCAATGGTTATCGCTCCTAGAGCTAGCAACAAGGGGCATCCTCAAAGAACTGACCGCCATGCTGAGCAATTGTAGGGCAGTTCGGAGAGCACTTTACACCCTGCGCCCAGTTCTTCCACAAGCTCTGTATTCAGTCAAAGGAGCAATGTGGAAGAGCGAACACTGATGCCTGTGCTGAGCCTTGCAGCCCTGGAGCTGTTTCAGTTTCATTCACTCCCAGTGGGCAATGGGCAAATGACAGCTATGTAATAATATATTCTTAGTCTTACTGGCACGAGGCAATGTTGCTCCAGCCACTAGTACTTCACTGAGGTAACACTGCAGTTCTGGGTAGAGCTGGTCAGAACATCCCCAATGGAACAGTTTTCCAAGGGAAAATTCAGATTAGTCGAAATCTGAAGCTGGTTCAGTAGAGGTCCGACAGAGCCCTGCATGGATCCTCAGCAGCCCGGCATTCCAGGTTCCCGGCTCTTTAGCGACTCCCGTGGCAGGGTGATGGGGAGCCGAGATGCTGGCTCCAACCTCTGGTACTCCCAGGGCTTCCAGGCTCCCAGCTCCCCTTCTTCCCTCCAGGCAGAATTTTGTGTAGAAATTATCAAAATAAAATGTTTCATGTTTTCGTAACAAACGTTTTCAGATTTTGTGTCATTTGGAGAATTTTGAAATTTGGGGCTTTCGTCCCAAATATGAACAAAATCACATTTTGCAATTCCAAAGTTTTCCATGAAATGGCATCACCATTCTCCACCCCGCTCTGGTTCTATGTGCTCAAGAAGAGGTGCTTGGATTTCTGTGCTTAGACTGCATGTTCTCCACTCAGGCCGTCCAGGTTCGCTGCTGTGATGTGTTCTGCATGTACCATTTCAGTAACCGACCCTCTCAGTCCAATTCCATGAGACCCTATTGGTGTGCCAAGCTCTAAACGTGTTGCTAAAGGGTCGGAAAGAGACCACCCCCCTCCTCTCAGATACCTGCACATCTCCCCTACGGGCCAACACGCTGTGTCTGGGGCTTGATCCCCAATATCCCTTCGTCCCAAATCTCCTTTCGTGATCTGGTGGCAGGTTGCTAGGTAGAGCAATACGTCTCTCCCAGGGTTAGGGGCAGCTTTTCACTCTGTCTGGCATTTTTCGCAAGAAACGGGGGAAAAAATCCTGCTCATCTCTATTCCCCAGCCAAGTTCAGAATTATTTTGCATGGCTTTTCAGCTTCACCACCCTCCACTCTGACATGAATTTTGCAGCCCACACCCAAAGCTATCTTCCTCTGGAAAGCAAGCGCTGTGTAGGCGCTCATTTCCCACAGTGGAAAGATACCGTAAACAAATACCAGGATTCCTGCTCCCCCCTCATATTAACGAGGCCCCCCACAGCTCGCTCCGTTTGGCACGCAGCCTGCAAAGAGGCCTGCCTATTAATTGCATGGCCTTTCGAAGGCCAAGAGTCCCTGCACCCCTCCCAGGCCCAGCGTGGGCTGCTTTTGCTTAATGACAGCCAACCAGATGCTCTTGTTTATGACTATTGCCAAAGATGCTGCTGAGGGCAAAGGCTGCCTCCCCCCTGAGAGCAGCTTTCCCCACCTGCGGCAGGAGCAGACGCCTAGACGGATCTGCTCACAGGTTTCGTGGCTCATTGGGAATAAACAATGGAAGCGATAAACTCTTACGCGGCTGCTGGGGGAATATTGAGGCGGACGTGTGCCCTCTAATGTTGTTAGCGACGGGATTCTTGCCACGCAATCTAACTGGTAGATAATGTCTCCCTTGGGTTAGCCCTTTATGATCAATCATTGCTCTGGTATGTCCCTCGGCTTGGGGGGCACCAGGGCACAGCTGGGTCTGTAAAGCTGCTGTGAGAATGTAACAGGTACTGTGTGGGCCAATGTTCCTTAGCACTGCTCCACTGACAGCCCCCCAAAATGTGTCTTTTCCCAAACGGGGAGGACTCCTGGCTGAGGGAGCAATTCTGAGAGGAATTCTCTGTTCTTCCTGCCCTTCGGGGAGAGGGAACTTGTGCATTTCCCAGTGACTCCAGCAACAGGGGTCAACTGCTGGTTTGAACACACAGCCTGCTTCTGGCATTGAAGGAATTTGTGCCTGCTGTCATTATACCCGGGCGCGGCCTGTTTGTGTTAAGACTGTGAGGCCATGTACGGCTGGTGGCAATGGTGGGAGATAGTTTGAGGGGAGGGGTGATATCAGAGGCTCCGTCTCCGGCATGTAGCAGTGTGACGCTAAACCCGGAGTAGGCTGGGCAGTTTAGGATGCTTTGCTTGCAGTGAGCTGTTCTAACAGCGATGCACCCCAGCATCTGGGAACAAAAGCTTTGGGTGTGGTGGGACACATGGCCCTAGTGTTCTGCATAAAAGGACAAGTTCAGGGGGGACTAAAATCAGGGCAATGGCAGGAAAAGTGAGTTTGAATGTGTTGGATCCTATTCCTGGCTCTGCCACTGACCTTCTGGGTGACCTTGGTCAAGTCACTTCCCTGCCCCGTGCCTCTGTTTCCCCTCCTATCCATTGTCTGAATAGTTTAGTTATCTTGTAATCTCTTCAGGGCAGGGACCAACTGTTACTATGTGTGTACAGGGTCTAGCACAATGAGTCCTCTGTGTGCTGTTACTAATAATGGATGTGTTTACATTTCCTTGTGATTTAGAGATGTCCGCTCCTAAGTCACTCAGCAGGCTCATTGTTGTCTTCAGCTCTCGGGAGGTAGAACAGAGGTAAGATTTCCTGCATCCTCTGTGAAGCTATGAGGATGCCCCCATCTTCCCCTCTCTATCAGCCAGACAGGCTGCCGTTGCAGAATCTCACTTTACCTCAGGTGTATGTGACTTAGGGAGCAGACAGAGAGCACCAACCTCCAGCCCAGCGCCAGGCCTCTCCCTGTAACAGGCCTTTGAGAATGGCTGTAGATCTAGCTGTGCAGAGCAGCTCCCTGCAGCTCCCAGGCTGTTCCCTCCCCTATGCATTGCTCATTTCTCAGTCCCACACTCACTGACAGGGAGACACAATGGTTCCTTTTACAGCATTTCTCTAATATTGTGCATAAGAGGTACAATTCTGCCCCAGCTGTGGGTCATGCTGGCTGCTCCTATAGGGCCATCTTCTGGCCTTCCTCTCTATTATTAGCATTCTCCATCCTTTTCCTTCTCCCCATGTGTCATCCAGATTTCTGCTGGGGGAATGAGTCTGTGATGTTGCACTCCATATGATTTTATGAAAGTATGCTGATGAGTATGAATATAATGTAACTGGAATATGCTTCATGCAAAAGGTCTCTTGTAAGGTATCATTACAAAGCTTATAATCTACTGAGTGTGGTCAGCCTATTTGTATAAATGTATCACTCTTGTATCTGAAACTAGAAATATGAAATATAACTCTGAGGGCCTATTGTAATTACGCAAAGTGTGGGCCATTAATGGTGGTTTGGAATCTTGATTACTCCCATTAACCAGGACAATTGTCTGTAGATGGCTCTGTTTTACTTGTGAGTCTTCCTGTATAAGTGTGCGCTGGCAAGTGGGTAAAGAAGTCTTACAGTGACATGTGATCAAGTCATCTGAACTGGAATCCATCTTTAACCTGGTGCTTTTCCATTCAGAAGGGGGCGGACTCAGAGGGACAAAGGTATGCAAAAGATATATAAGTGGGTGGAACAGAGAAAAGAGAGAGACATCATGAGAAATCCCCTAGCTACCACCTGTGCTGGAACAAGGGATGTACCAGGGGAAAGGATTGTGGCCAGTCTAGGAAGGCATCCAGTCTGTGAAAGAAACTTATTGAAACATCTCTGAGGGTGAGATTTTATCTGTATTCAGTTTTATTACTGTATTAGACTTAGATTTGAGTGCTTTATTTTCTTTTACTTGGTAATTCACTTTGTTCTGTCTGTTATTACTTGGAACCACTTAAATCCTACTTTCTGTATTTAATAAAATCACTTTTTACTTATTAATTAACCCAGAATATGCATTAATACCTGGGGGAGCAAACAACTGTGCATCTCTCTATTGGTGTTATAGAAGGCAAACAATTTATGAGTTTACCCTGTATAAGCCTTATACAGAGTAAAACGGATTTATTTGTGGTTTGGACCCCATTGGGAGCTGGACATCTGAGTGTTAAAGACAGGAACACTTCTGTAAGCTGCTTTCAGCTAAGTCTGCAGCTATGGGGCATGTGGTTCAGTCCCTGGGTCTGTGTTGGAGCAGACTGGCGTGCCTGGCTCAGCAAGACAGGGTGCTGGAGTCCCAAGCTGGCAGGGGAAGTAGTAGTTTTGGCACATCAGTTGACAGTTCTCAAGGGGGTTTCTGTGATCCAACCCATCACAGAGTCCATGTATTTCTGTCTTTTTAAGTGAGAGGAAAGGTGAGGATGTGGTGACTGGACTCCCTGATATAGCCACATATCCCAGGGAAGCAGGCTCACAGTCATATATGAAGGATTTCTCTGAAGACTCCATTTGCATCCATACTTGAGAATTTGGGGCCCTGATTCACTGTCACTCTGCCCCTTGGTCAGACCATCACATTGGTGCAAAATGGATGTGAAATGCTAGAATGGTATCACATTACACTGCGTTCCACAGGCAGAGCACATTCTTAGCAGCTGTCTCTGTCCATCTGACGCCCGGTGCTGCCCTATAGACATCTGTCCCAGACGTCATCAGAGCACCATCCAAAACCTCGGCCTCCAAACAGGACGTAAATCCCAGTAGGAAAACACAATCTAGGTATATCACCTTCAATGATTCACGCCTCCCACAAGCAGCTCCTCCATATTTTCTTCCAAGCTACCTCCCCTACTCAGGGATCGACCTTCCTAAGGTACTTTGCGAGGCCAAATTCAAATGTCCCCTGTCTATCATGAAGCATCCAAGCAATATACCAGCTGATTATGGGGAGGTTGTGGACTTAGGGGTAACCTATAGAGCTATTACACACAAAAAAGCTATGTGAAAAGAACAGTATTAAAGTTTCAAAGTTAAACACTGCAAAGTTAGGAAATGCCAGAAGTAAAGTTAACCTTAATTCAGTCTGCATTATAATAAAATCTTGAATGACATCACCACATCCTATTTTTTCCATTCATTTCATTGTGTTATTAATAAAGATTACCCAGAGCGTCCAGTTCTTAGTATTGCCAACCCCAAGTGTTCAAATATCACGACTCAGGCCCCAAAAATCATCATATGATTTTAAAAAACAATCGGTGTTGGGTTCTTTTTATTCACCTTCTGGGTTTTTTAAGCTTGTAGGGGTCACATTTTCAAGCTTTTCTACACAATCACTAGATGTGTCATTTTTTTTTAAATGAAAGCTGAGAGTCTCACGTAATCACATGACTCCAGGAGCTGGAGCTTTAAGACAAACATCAATTATTATGAGCTGTAATTAAAATCGTGAGCATGGCCGTTCTGCTAATATGTTGTAGCCACTTCCCCTTGTCTGTTTCTTATTGAGATGGTAAGCTCTTTGGCCAGGGCAATATGGCTATTTTTTGTTTGTTCAGCACTACTGAACAAACACACACGGCTGTACCATGAACAAGTTACCCACTACCTTCCATATCACCAAACTGCTGTTATTTTACTCCTCTTAGAGTCTTCAAGCTACGCTATCATTTGAGCCTCTTCTGCAGATGAGAGAATTTTGATTCAGTTGGCACATAGTACCTGGGTGAACCATTGCATTTATCCTCTGGACGGTGTTCTGGAACATCACACCATAAAGTCATTTATACAGCATCGGCATGATTGCCACTGGCCAGACAAGCAGACTGATAAATACCTCCGTCTTAACAGTGACCTGCAGATGATTTCGTTTTAAATTGGGCTTTGGTTTTGCTTCCATATGCTGGATAAGGAACGCCTGGAAGGGTTCTCCTGTTTCTTCTTCTTTATGGGCGATTTTTCTGACCTGTTTTCTTACCTTAGACATAGCAGGAATCTGCTCAGCTGTGATTTTCCTTTTTGGGAGGCCCTTGGACATGTGCATTATGAGCTATTGCACCTTATTGGAATGGACAGGGTGTCACATTTTTAATCTGGACCTGTTTTCCCCCAAGTGTCCATAAGGCAGTAAAGTTAAATAGGTGTTAACAAATCAGAAGGGTCTGATCGTCCCCTCCCTTGGGAAAATCCAGAGGAGGGTGCTAGGGGGAAATCTGTAACGTCCGCATTGAGTTTCCTCCTGAACCATTCCAGGGAGTCGGGGGTTGCAGTTCAACATCATGGGCTCTCAAGTCCCCTGAGTCCCCAGAATCTATGACTCTGTGTTCCCAGCTGCCCCCCCCCACCCCCAATCCCCGGCAGCACAGCTGCACTGGCACTGCACTACCAAGCTTCCCCATCCAAGAGCTGCTCCCCACAGCCGCCTTCAAAGGTGTAGGGCAGGGAAGGAAAATTAACCCTATCCTGGTCGGCCACTACATACCCCTCATGCTATACAGATTTGTGGGGAGCTCTCCACAGGCTCTGGAGGGGGAGAGTGCACTGCCACAGAAGGCAGATGATTTCCTCTGTGTCTGGATCAAGGGACAACGGGGCCAATGAATCTTAAAAAGCCTCACAAATCCCTCCTTCTCTCCATTGCTTGGGGTCAGGCACTTGCGATGCCACCATCTTGCCATGTCTCCCGTTGCCATGGAATCTTCCAGGGTCCACAGGACCTGAATGTCTCTCCTAAAAACAAGCAGGGGAAAATATCAGCCCCAACAAGAACCCTATCGGGCCTTCTCCCCAAAGCGCCAAAAAAGGAGACAAGCCCAGTTTTCTTCTCCTTCTTCTGCCACATTGCAGTAGCAGAACCAGGACCCCACTGTGCTAGGCACTGTTCAAACCAAACAGAGAGATGGGTCCTGTCCCAAAGAGCTTCCAGTCAACAAGTTTCTGCTTTACAGGTCGCCTGTAATAGCTGAACTTATGCAGTGCCCTAGGACCAGAAAAGCCATTCATTCCTTCAGTGCTTTGCCAACAGAAAGGAAGAGACCTGTGCTAAGCTTTATTACCCTCCTCCACCCATTTGGCCTTGCCTGGGTTAAACAGCATGGGCAAGAGTCCTCATTAGGCTTTTAAATGGCAATTAGTGGGCCAGGCCTAAAATTCGGCCCAAGGCTGGAGATGCTTTGGAGCCATATTTCGCTCTTTAGCCCCATCGTTCGAGTTTAGACCGTCAGCTCCTCCAGTCAGGGCCTGTCTCTTTGAGCGCTTGGGCCCCAGCACCAGGTGGCCTTGAGCTCAGTCGGTGCTGCCGTAACCATCATCATCCAGCACAGGCTGGAATGGAGTCGATATGGCTTCACAGCACGGCAAGCTGTGAAGATTTAGGGGGTACTAGTCATTCCCAATTCAGTCAGCCAGGAAAAACACAACAGCTTTGGATACAGATAAGCCAATCAACTTGGGTTCTGTTAGCCTGTTAAATCCCACTCCTGTATCCCTGTACCAGTTACAGTGACGTCAGTACAAGTTTGAGGTGCACAAAGAATTCAGGCTGAGGCCCATGGGGTGACTCAGTACCCTCTTTTTCTTGTCTTCTCTTCCTTTTCTATCCCTTTGCTCCTTTATTTTCATCTCTCAGCTCAATCTTCTAGTCTTGTCCTGCCTTCCTAAAGGGGTCTCCTATACAATGTGCAGTGGATGCCAGTCAGAAACTCAGCCCGTGCCACTCTGCATTGGCTGAGGAATCACGGGATGTGCTATTCTAAGTCCAGGATGAGAGCATAGTTATTGAAGGGCTTTGGGCCAGAGTGTGTTGAGTTTAATGGAACCTCTGTATGCTGACCTCTTCATTTGTAGATAAGTAACCCCTGCCAAGTGATTTCTTTCTTCTGCAAGTTTCATATGGTAATGGACTGCTTGCTTTGTGTATGTCTCTGTGTGCATGTGTATATCACTGTCCTCTACTGGAAGGAAGCAGAACTGTTGAGCAACTAACTGGAGCCTCCGTGTATTCAAGCAGCAGGCGTTTGGGCTTTTGAGTGCAGATTCCCCCCTTGCTATGAGGTCTGAGTGGGCCCAGTGTACTGCACAGGGACAGGCAGAATGTTTGAAATGGCCAGAACTTTGTCAGGAAATGTTTAATAAAACTTCTATCCATTCAACCAAAATGGTTTTCTTGATTCAGGGCTGGGAGCTCTGGTGCAGCTAAGCTGTGCTTGGTGCAGGACCAGGGGAGGCCAGTGGACAGTTCAGTGCCTGGTATGACTTAGGGCAGCCTTAAGACTACTCTAAGTTCTGCCCATGGCTCCAAGGAGCTGTTCCAGCTACCTGGGGCCACTGGAGCATGCCCTGGGCTCCAGGAGGAAGGGTGGCATGGAGCCAGTTCTGGACACTCTGGGAGATTTCCTATGTTAGGAAATCTCCAACTGGCCTGTTAAGCCAGTTCTCTGCTTGCTTTACACTACTGGAGCTTCACAAAGAAAACAGACCAGGGGCCAGAATCTGGCTCATAGACTTTGAGGCTGAGATTTTCAAAGCTGCTCAGGAGATCTGGATGCCCAATTCCCATCAGAATGAGGCTGCTTTGAACCACGTATTTTTAGAAGTTTCAGTGGAGTCAAAAGCCAGCAACACCCACAAAGAACTTCACTGGCAAGAGCGTTTACAGCTGCCTGCTGGTCTCAGGCACTGAAATGCTGAGTTGCATTTTCGGTGTCTCAAAATAGAGTCTGTCATTAAAGTGTCAAGATGGCTGTTCCCCCTTTGATTGTTAATTATTCTTTTTTATTATATTTAAGACACACTAAAAAAAATCTAGGTGATTTACTCCCCTTTGTAATTCGATGTAGTGATTAGAATCTCTTTCATGTGACACTGCAGTTTTCCTTTAAAGAAGCATTGCCGTAATGAATTTTCCCGGCGGGCACACAGCGCTGTGTTTGAATTTACAATTGCTTCAGTAGCCCTGCAAACAACCAGATTTTCATTTAGGGCAATGTGAGCTGGCTGCCTGCTGGGCACTGGTTGAGGGCACAACGAGGGGCTGCTTCTCCTACCCTAGGCAGAAATGGGGGGTGAGCCAGAAGTAGAACTCTTCCCTTGAGTCATAGGTTTTAAGGCCAGAAAGGACCATTATGCTCATCCAATCTGACCTCCTGCATAACACAGGCCATAAAACCTCACCCAATAATTAATAGGCTGGGGACCAGCTAATGCAGTCAGTTGCACCCTGTGTCCCCAAAGGGGCACGATCAGATGAGCTGGCTTCATGACAAGGCCCCTAGAGCCTCTGCAGCATTGTCCTTGGGTGGGGCCCTTTTTGGAGCAGGAGTATTAGCGTAATTTATATTGAAGTAGCGCCTGGAGGCATCAGTCAAGACCAGCTTTGTTGCGATAGGCTCTTTGTGAACACACAATAAAAAACAGCACCTGCCACAAAGAGTTTGCAATCTGAGTGCTGATCCTGGCAGTCCCTCCGGGACTTAAAATCTCCCAATCTGTGATATACAAGCACTGCTGTGGTGGCAATAATAATAATGGAGTTGTTATAAGCGACAGGTATATGTGCGAGCAGAATCAGACCTCAGATTTCAAAGTTGCCAGAACACCACATGTGCATAGGCACGAACAGCGCCAGAGCAGTCACTCTAACTTCCCATGTGAGACAAGCCTTCACAAGCCCTTTTCTCCAGTCATTCAGATTTCAAGGGACAGAAGGCAGAGGGGGCATTAATATTGCAAGCCACTTTTGTAAATCAAGTTGTTTTAAATCTCTCCAGCAACTCACAACCCAGCTTTTCTCTGCTGATCCTAAAATTGTATCAATGCCCCCAAGTAGGGCATTGTATCCATCAGAGAGACGGAAATGCATCCCCTTCACTAATAGAACAGAATACTTCATGCTAACTGCACCTCCCTTTGTTACTCTTGCTTATAATGCAATTATCGAAGTAATTGCTAAGAAAATTGGAACCACCAAAATGTGTGAGAAACATATTTGAGAACTTTTCCATTAAACTGGAACAAAAAGAGACAGTTATGTATTAACACAAAATGAGCAATTAAAAGGGAACTTTATTGAACTTAAAAATAACCCAAATGCCAGGAACATGTATTAGAGATCAACAGTTGCCTATGCTGTCATATAGAAAATGCTGGCTTCATACATTCAACTGGGGAAATATACAGCTACTGAAGCATGATGAAAGTTCTCCACTACATCCAGGGTTGATTCTGTTGGGAATCCCTGTGAAAGATGAGTCTGCTTCTTCTCCCCAACAGACATTGCTACAAGTTCTTTAATGTTGTGCAGTTTTATGTATTATGCAGGAAGAGAAATCTGAGAAGGCTCCAGTGGATCATGAGAAATGCTCAGATGTTTTACAGTGTGATACTGATGGATAAATAAGGACAAGACTTTTAAAAAACAAAATTGGAATCTGGTTACATACAATGGTCTTTCTTTCAATGGACTCCTTGTGAGTCATCTCCCTAAGCCAATGCCCAGCTCAAATAACTGGGTACAAGGGCAGTAGACTGCTTCCTCTAGCTGCAGAAACCCCCATGGTAGTGGCTGAAGCAGCCCCACACACTCCTTATGTACCCCCATACACACTGAGGACTAGAGCATATGCAGGAGTGGATTCTCTCTTTCCTGTACTCTAGCCCACCTGCCCCTGAGCACAGCCAGCCAGAGAGCCCCCTGCAATGACACTCCAGACCTGTGCAGTGCCCCCCAAATTTCTGCCCTTCCTCCACAGCTGCACTGCACACGTTCCACTGCCAGGGGACCCTCTGTGGCCTTGTCAATTGGGTCTGGATTCGCCCCATGTTTGTGAATGCAGACACTGCCAGATGGAGCAGAAAGCCATGCAGTGTTTGACACATGCTTACACAGTCAGGCTCTCCAACCCTCTAGTAGCTGGACAACACAGAGGCATCACCGTCTTTTTGCTAGCGGAGCTCAGCAGGTTCGTGGTTTTAGATCCGGAAGTCCGCGGCTCTGTCCTCACTGCTGTCAATGTTGTTACACAGAGTTCAGTGGTAGAGAGGCAAAGCATCTATGACTGGCATATAGTATGATCCTTTATGACTGTGGCTTTTTTATACTGTCTCCCAGAAACAGTATCACAGTGATGCCTGCTGGATACATAAACCATCTAAATAGATGAGATTAGACTCAACAGTCCTTCAGATATTTCCTTGCTGCTCACCTAAGCAGACTGGCTGTTAAATTATATGCAATTTTCTTTGAGTATTACTTTAAACTGGCAGTTAAAAGGGGGCTGTTAAAGGGGGAACAGCTCGAGAGTGTCAGCTCCAAACAGTTCAATGCAACTTCGTCAGAGCTGCCTTGTCTCCTGTGCAAGGAGAGTTAGTAGATTTCCCCAGGACAAACTACAGCCTGTTTTGGGGCAATGAGAACAGAGTAAACAGGATTAGGATTTGCCATCCTATCTCAGCCCTAGTTTGCTTTCTCAGTCAGCCTGCTTCGTAACCTTTCTCTCTAGAAGAGAAAGCTACTCTCTGGACTCACTGGCTCAATACTGTACATGTATCTATTGAATTTCAGTTTGTTTCCATTATAGTGTCTAACCCCAGCTGTTCAGTAGCCCAAAAGGCACCTGCTAAGCTCTAGGATCATTGACTATGTCTGAGGCATCAACCTAAGCCCATGAATATCGACCGAGTTGTTACACAGGAAACAACGATGGGGCCAAGCCATGGCATCTGGACCCGACTCCTAACTCAAATGTATTCAAAACTCAGTGGTGTTCAGAGGCTGAGTTCCGGTTCCAGCCCGGGATAGAGATGCCCGAGCAGGGAAGTTCAGGTGTGGATCCAAAATGGCTCAGATTGTGGACATTTGGCTCCGGTGTTCCAGTTTAGGATCATCTCTAACAGAAAGAGAGGGAGGGGAGCGCTGGTATTTCCAAGCATGTGGGTAATGTGCTCAGGGGGCATCAACAGCCAGGAAGTCCCAGCGTGTCTTTAAATGTCAAAAGGCTGAGCTCAGCGAGCCCCAGCAGCAGGTGGGACTGGGTCCTGTGATCACCGGAGGTAGGATGAAGGCTTCCCAGCCTCTGGCTCCTATAGAGAGAAGTGCTCAGCTTCCCAAGGAGCTGCCCCTAACCGGGATAGCTACTGGTGAGAAGGGGAAGCAGGCCCCTCATCAGCTTGCCTGCCAGCATAGGAAGGGAGGGTGAGGAGGCCCTGCCTGGCATCAGACTTGGGGCAGGAGGAACGTATAAGGCGGTTGTGTTTGGTCAGAGTTATGGGGAGACGTTTAACTTCTCCGACCCACAGCAGCTCACCCATCCCTGCTTCTCCTTCTCACGGAGTGTCTGGTCAGGAAGCTCTGGCAGCTGGCAGGGGATCCCGTCCCAAGTGTACAGGACACACCCTGATCAATGCCCTCGAGCAGTACATGCTGAGCGGCAGGTGAGAGAACAACAAAAATAGCAACAAAAGCCGCCCCCCCCCCCTTCCGTGCTGATCAAATGGGCCCCAGCGCCCTTTGTCTGGTTCTCATGCCATTTTCAATCAAAACAGGAACAAGCAGCTACTTTTCAAGTGATGCTGTAAGAGCCGTCAGGAGCACTAGGACGTGCACAGATGCTAGCACTGCTGAAATGGACTGCTTTGCTATCGACTGCTTTGCTCAGCGTGCAAGGCCAGTCTTTGTTCACAGAGCCGCCTCTCCCCACCCTCCACCCCTGAATAAAGATGCAACCTGAAGCAATACAAGCACATGCAGCAGCCTTTGAAAATCTGTGAAAAGGCCACATCCCCCTTCCGATATTTGAAGAATGATCAGGGAACAAACTGGCCCATCTTTGGTCTCAACACTCATGAAATGTGGCAATGGGCCAGGCTCATCAGCACTCAGCTCACTAGAGGGTCGATAGGAGCCCTTCCCCCACAGCACACCCCTGCAAGGGGCTGGGATAAGCTGCCTCCCCGTGCCAGGCTGTACTGACTGACACTGTGCCGCAGAGGTGGCACTTCCTGGCTATAGGCTCAGTTCCACCCAAGCTGCGCTGGCACATGGGAGGAGCCACGTGGCGAGGAGGACCAGCCACTGGAGGCATTATGAGCCTGATTCACCATTACCCTCACTCTTGGGATCATTGACACCTGAGCAAACAGTGCAGAAAGCTCCACTTGGCCTAGGGGTACCATTTTATACCTATTTTACACTGAGGTAAAGGAGCAGGGTGGCCCTGGTCTGGATCTGCCTTGGCATGGGGGAGGGCAGCATGTTGCAGAGTGGATATGTCTACAGCAGCACAGGCATCCTGTCCTGCCTAGCTCCTGCTCCACAACACCTCCTCTGAGGCCAGGCATGTGCAGGTGGTGGTAGCTGCTTCCCTCCCTTGAGCCCTGCAAGACAGGTTATGCCTGTTTCTGTTGGAGGTGAGGGGAGATTCCCTGCACTTTCTGCCACCTCTAATGTACCAGCCCATAGGCAGGGCTGGTTCAGCCTGAGACCCACTGCAACATGCTCCCTCCACCAGACACACTCCTGTACTGGTGCAGGAAACAAGGGAGGGCAGTTGGCACCTTCAGCTGTTCACCGTCTGTAGGGGCTACCATCTGCTGTAATGACCCTGATGGGGCTTTGCAGGGTCATAGGCCCACCCCGATGATGCCTCTTTCTATGCCAAATCTGCCCCCTTCTTCCTCTGACCTGCTCCTGCTCCAGAATGCCCCCGGCACCCAGGGCTGCTGTGGAGGCAGCTCAGATCTGCTGGAGCTGACTCTGCCTGCCTGGCATAGAGGCCCCCTGACCAGGGGGTATGCTCAGGGGACAGGTCTGGCACCTGCCCTGCAGACTTTTGGGGTTAGCTCAGCTGGCATAAAGGGGCCCTAGCACAATGATGAATCAGGCCCGTCATTGTCTCCGGGCTTTGGCTCGTCAAACAGCCTGTCTCCTCCCATGCGCTGCTTTAGCAGGGAGCTGGCATAATTGAAACTCAAGTCTTCAAGAAGATGCATTTCCCTGCCCTCCCTCAGGGGAAGTACAGTGATTCCAATAGTCCATCGAGAAGCGTGTTTCAACTCGTCCTGCTTGTGAAATCCCGGTATCTGCCCTGAGTCCGTTTGCAGAGACCAGCTTGAACTAATCTTCTCAGCTCCTGCTTTTATTCTCTCTCTTTTGGATGGGGCTTTAAGATCGAAACTCTTTCCAAAAAGCTGTGAACTCCAGCTCTCCTTCTGCTTTAATTAATACAGAAACCCTGGTAATTAGAAACAAGGGGAAAGAGTGCTGGGGATTTGTTAGAGGATCAAAGACGGAGCGTTATTTTCCAGTGGTTGTTAGCGGCAGCCAGCAACTTGCAGAGGAGGATAAGAAGATACTGGAGGATTATTACACTTGTACATTTTTGTTGACACTTATCAGAAGGGCTGAAAGGAAATTAAATCTCTGGGAGTAACAATTTCTAATAAGATGTCAGAATGATGCCTGCAGCCGTCGTGTCTTGTGCTGTGATCCCGTCCGTCACCTGTCGCAAGCGGGCAGGGACCTCCCAGAAGAGCCTGGGGGGCAATAACTGAGCACGGAGGGTTTTTTTCGGTTTGAGTCATGGGGCCCGCCTGCTGCTAGGCGGTGTTGTGCAGCTGGAGGTACCGTCTTTCAAACAAGCCATAAAACCAAGTGCCTGGGCATCTCCACAGGGGGGCCATGGGGCCCCGCCGCGGAAACCCAGATCCTGAGACCCAGCACCTCCTACGAGGCTGAAGCCCCGATCCCTGCCCCCCTCCCCTGTGCCTTACCCTGCCCCAAACTGTAATGCAAGAGCAAGGCTATCCCAAGGCTGCTCCACCTCCTTCTCTCCCTGCCCCCTGGCCAGGTCGGGTCACTGGTGGGAAGCCGGAGCTGGGGAGTGTGTGCAACTGCTGCTCTGGCTGGTGCCATGGAGCAGGCAGCCACCTAGTTCCCTCATCTCCTGCTGGTGTGGGGCGTTGAAGCTCCTCCTCAGCTCCCAGACCCCTTTGCTCACGCAGCCGGTAAGAGCTCCTGGGCAGGGGGACCCAGCTCTGTGCCTGGCAGAGCCCTTGGAGAGCAGTTACCACAAGGGAGCCCTCCCGCCACACAGCCTCTAGCTATCCCTCCCCTTGCACCTTGAGCTCCCCCCTCCTGGCAAACAGCCCCAGCTACCCTTCTCCTTGCACCCAGAGCTACTCCTGTGCCTGCACACAGCCCTTAAGTACCCCCCTCCCTGCACCCTGAGCTGTTTTCAAACACTTTGAGCTGAGCCCCCCCCCCACTTTTGTCTTATAATTTTTGGTTGGACCCCACAACCCAAACAGGCAGGTGGCCTGCTGAGGTGACTCAGGGGGTGGAGGTGACACTCCCTCCCTGGACCCCACTGTGCAGAGCTGGCTCAAGCCCCACTGGCCCTTGCCCACCCAAAATAGAAGTCAAACTACACCTATGCCCAAGTCCCCCCCCCCCCCCCGCCTCTCTCCTGGCCCAGAGCCCGAAACCATGGTGGAAGTAAGAACAAGACTGGCTTCATTTCTGGTTTACACAGGCTTATACTTCCCTGCTCGATGTCCCCTAGTGGTTCTGTCTTTTCACAGCTAACCCTTTCTGAAGAGAAAGGGTGATAAACCTTTATCCAAACTTTTCATAAAAAACAGCAAGGTATAACAAAATAAAATTGCAGTGCAAACAAAAATAAACAGCCCTAGGTAGACTGCTCAAACCTACAGCCTTGTGTCAGGGATTTATTCTGCCCTTTTATGACATTTGTCTAGTAGTCCTCTGACTTTTTTGGATTCTCAAGATCTTAAGCAATCCTCTAGAAATGTCTTTCTCTAGCAGGATACATCCTTGCAGGGAAAGGATCTGGAAGACATAGGCAGGCAGGGGGTTGTTCATAGGTTCTGTCTCGGTGTAGGGATGAGTGTATTGGTTCCTGGAGTCACTCAACAAAATGACACTGGTTCTGATGGATGAATCCTGCTAGCACACTAACAAAGTAGGTTCAAGTGGTTCTGGCACATCCCTGCACTGACCCCTTTTCTTGAGAATCTTTCACCTAAATGTAATCTCCTGGACTCAGTAGTCTCAAGGATTGGACTCCATGGCGCCTGTCACAGTCCCTCTTCTGGCAAGTTTTGTATTGATCTTCCTTCTTCTGTAGTTTCAGGAAGTCAGGCCAGCAAGGGTTAAGTTGGGAAGGGATGGTTGAGATCATGAACCAGAGCTTCCTTCCCATCCCTAGCTCTGCAGGGCTGAAGCTGTTTGCTAGAGGTGTTGACCAGTGCGCTAAGAGGGTGAGATGAGGAGCTGAGCATTTAGAAAGGAGTTGTTTTAGAATCTTTATTGTGCATTTTGCTTCCCTGTTACTCTGGGGCAACAGGGAGCTGGATGTGATGTGATTGAAACTGTAGGTCTCTGAAACCTCTTAAAACGTCTCAGTGGTAAACTGGGGACCATTGTCAGACACTGCTTGCTTGGAGATCCCCAAACGGACAACAATGGGATTTATTTTTTCCACAACTGCACCTGATATGGTGTTGAGCAACTTCGCAACTTCAAGACATAAGTTACCAAAAGGCATATTGGATTATGCAGATGGAAAAGGTCAGCCTGTAGAGCAGTTAAGCCAACTTCGATGTAGATCTCTTGGGACATAGTATTCTCTCTTGGTTTCAGAGGGGTCAACATTTTTCCTTTCTCATTTAATGGGGACTGTCCTGGGCCTTTTAATATCTTTTTTGTCTCTTGAGGTTTTGGTGCATTCATCCTCCTATAAGGTGATTGTGGAATCACTGTTTCAGCAGCACCTGTGTCTATTTTAAAGTCTATTTCATACTTCCCCTAGGTGATTGTGGTGGTCTGTGGTGGTTCGTTGTGTTTTTCTTCTGTCTCCCAGGTATGCAATCTAAGTATTACTTAGGTCTTATTCAACTACGGCATTTATACCAGTAGACTGCTGCATAATCTTCTCTTTTTAGATGTTTTGTGCATGTGGTGTCTCTTGCTGGACAAAGCCATTTGCTATGTGGTGATCTGTCACACAATGGACATGCTTTCATGCTGCTGTTGTATTTCTTTTTCTTGGCATTGCTCTTTCTGGATCCCTTTGTCTTTGCACTGGTTTTGGGGGGAGTATTGTTTTAGCAAAGCTTTTGATACAGTCTCCCACAGTATTCTTGCCAGCAAGTTAAAGAAGTGTGGGCTGGATGAATGGACGGTAAGGTGGATAGAAAACTGGCTAGATGGTCGGGCTCAACGGGTAGTGATCAATGGTTCCATGTCTAGTTGGCAGCCGGTATCAAGTGGAGTGCCCCAAGGGTCGGTGCTGGGGCCGGTTTTGTTCAATATCTTCATTAACGATCTGGAGGATGGTGTGGACTGCACCCTTAGCAAGTTTGCAGACGACACTAAACTGGGAGGAGTGGTTGATACGCTGGAGGGTAGAGATAGGATACAGAGGGACCTAGACAAATTAGAGGATTGGGCCAAAAGAAATATGATGAGGTACAACAAGGACAAGTGCAGAGCCCTGCATTTAGGACGGAAGAATCCCATGCACTGCTATAGACTAGGGACCGAATGGCTGGGCAGCAGTTCTGCAGAAAGGGACCTAGGGGTTACAGTGGACAAAAAGCTGAATATGAGTCAACAGTGTGCCCTTGTTGCCAAGAAGGCTAATGGCATTTTGGATTGTATAAGTAGGGGCATTTCCAGCAGATCGAGGGATGTGATCATTCCGCTCTATTCAGCACTGGTGAGGCCTCATTTGGAGTACTGTGTCCAGTTTTGGGCCACACACTACAAGAAGGATGTGGATAAATTGGAGAGAGTCCAGCGGAGGGCAACAAAAATGATTAGGGGGCTGGAGCACATGACTTATGAGGAGAGGCTGAGGGAACTGAGATTGTTTAGCCTGCAGAAGAGAAGAATGAAGGGGGATTTGATAGCTGCTTTCAACTACCTGAAAGGGGGTTCCAAAGAGGATGGATCTAGACTGTTCTCAGTGGTAGAAGATGACAGAACAAGGAGTAATGGTCTCAAGTTGCAGAGGGGGAGGTTTAGGTTGGACATTAGGAAAAACTTTTTCACTAGTAGGGTGGTGAAGCACTGGAATGGGTTACCTAGGGAGGTGGTGGAATCTCCTTCCTTAGAGGTTTTTAAGGTCAGGCTTGACAAAGCCCTGGCTGGGATGATTTAGTTGGGTTTGGTCCTGCTTTGAGCAGGGGGTTGGACTAGATGACCTCCTGAGGTCCCTTCCAACCCTGAGATTCTATGATTCTATGATATTGTTTCTAGGTATCTTGAGTTATTTTCCTCCCCATATCTATGGCTTCTACACTGGACTCTCCCTTTCCTTATTCTTGAGGAAAGCCTGTTGCTCCTTTACAAAATTACTTTGGAGGACTATGTTCTTGGCTATCTCTAGGGTGAGGTTAGGATTATTTTGGAGTCTATTAAATAGCTGACTGTCCCTCAGCCCTCCAACGCCTGTCTCTGATAAATTCTTCGCTCATGTCCCCATATCTGGACTAGTATGTACAGGGCTGTTATGAATCAGGCACTGACTCCTCCTTCTCCTGCTTTTGTGGGTGGAAGCATGCGCTCCCAAAAATCCTATTGCAGCATAGCATGAAATACTTGCCCAGATCGTCTTTAACTGTATTCAACTGTTTAATCTGAGTGGTTGTGAGGCTTCTGGAAAGGGAAATGTCCTCTGCTACAGGTCCCATTGTATAGAGCAGGGTATTAACTTGTTTCTCCTCTGATTGCTGATCCCAACCAGAAGCCAGACAAAATCTCTGGAAGCTGCTTACCCAGAGTGACCATCCCTCAGGGTGCTTTTTAGGGAAACAAATAGGTGTTATTGTGGGGCTCGGCTTGGCTTCATTATTTCATATTCTCTTATCACTCCCTGTTACAGCTCTGGGCTCTCTGTGTTTTTCAGCTCTTCTCTTGTTTTACTGCTAGCTCTGTGCAGCTTTCCTGTCTGGGATGGAGGATTTGTGATGGGTTTGGTCACAGAGACCCCCTTGGGACTGTCACCTGATGTGCTGAAATTACCTCTGAGCCCATTTTCCCTGATGGCTTGGGACTCCAGAACCCTGCCTTGTTGAGCCAGACATGATAGCCTGCTTTAACACAGACCCAGGTCTGAACCACACCCCCAAAGCTGCAGACTTTAACTGAAAACAGCAGGTTACCTATCTCCAGCACCCAGGCACCCAGTTCTCAATGGGATCCAAACCCCAAATAAATCCATTTTTATTCTGTATAAAGCTTATACAGGATAAACTCATAAATTGTCCTCCCTCCATAACACTGACAGAGAGCTGCACAGCGGTTTGCTCCCCCAGGTATTAATCACTTACTCTGGGTTAATTAATAAACAAAAGTGATTTTATTAAGTATAAAAAGTAGGATTTAAGTGGTTTCAAGTAATAACAGACAGAACAAAGTAAGTTACCAAGCAAAATAAAACAAAACATGCAAGTCTAAGCCTAATACATTAAGAAACTGAATACAGGTAAAACTCACCCTCAGAGATGTTCCAATAAGCTTCTTTCACAGACTAGACTCCTTCTTAGTCTGGGCCCAATCCTTACCCCTGGTACAGTCCTTGTTAGTTCCAGCTCAGGTGGTAACTAGGGGATTTCTCATGACTGGCAGCCCCCTTTGTTCTGTTCCACCCCTTTTTATAGCTTTGGCACAAGGTGGGAATCTTTTGTCTCTTTGGATGCCCACTCCTCCTTCTAAATGGAAAAGCACCAGGTTTAAGATGGATTCCAGTACCAGGTGACATGGTCACATGTCCTGTGAGACCCCAGCCTCCATTCTTCCCGGCCTGACTCACACGAACACAGGAAGGCTTACAAGTAAACAGAGCCATTTACAACCAATTGTCCTGATCAACGGGAGCCATCAAGATTCTAAGCCACCATTAATGGCCCACACATTGCATAATTGCAATAGGACTTCAGAGTTATACTTCATAGTTCTAGTTTTAGATACAAGAATTACACATACATACGAACAGGATGAACACACTCAGTAGATTATAAGCTTTGTAATGATCCCTTACAAGAGACCTTTTGCATGAAGCATATTCCAGTTACATTATATTCACACTCATTAACATATTTCCATAAAACATATGGAGTGCAATTTCACATGCTTGTCTGTTTTTCTTTCTTCCTCCTTCCCTTTTGCATGGATGCTGTGTGATCTTTTGGGTCTTTATTCTAGCCTGTTCTGACACAATGTGGACTTTACAGATGTAACCCTTCTGCTGGGTCGGGTTTAATACATAGGGGTCCCTTCCCCACAACATAATGCAAAACCAGCTCGAGCCCCCACCCAGTGACCTGGCAAAATCTTACACACACCCCTGGGCGCCTCAAGGAGGCAATACTTCCCCTCTCGCAAGCACAGAGTCTTGGTGTAGCAGAAAAGGTTTAATACATGATAAACAACAAGCATTAAATTGGGAAAATACCTCAGCTAGAGTTCATAGGTCAAACCGTGAGCAAAGACCCATCCCAGCAAATTGGGCCATGTCCTTCTCTCGGGGCCCTTGAGTCCAGCAACCCCCAAATCACCCACAGTCCCAAAAGTCCCACAATCCAAAAGTCTCTGTCCTGAGTCAGTGCAGCCCCAGAGTTCAAGAGTCTCTCTGCAGAGGTCCCCCTCCCCAGCCTGGGTAGAAAGGGGCACCTTACGTGGTTTCGGGGCCAACTGCCCTGCCTCTTCGTGGGGTCATGCTTCCACTAGTCGTCCCCGCAAACAGCTCAGCTCCGCTTGCTCTGTGGGCTGCTCCGCTCTGCCAGCTGCTCTGGTCCACCAGCCATCCTCGCGAGCTGCTTGGCTCCATTCACCCAGTGGCTGCACAAACTGCTCCATTCTGCTCTGCCAGCTGCTCTGCTCCACAGTATTGTTTCAGGCTCCCCCACTCATTAGCACAGTACTCAGTGCTCTCAGCTCAGCAAGTCCAGCTCTTCAGTGATTCCAGCTCATAGTAGGGGAGCCCCAGTGCCAGTGAGTTCAGCTCAGTAACCTGTCTCTAGATTCTTAAGGGAATCAAAAATTAACTCTGACATTCCACAGTGGAGAGAGGCACAGGTAGAACTGGTGCTTCTGGCTCACACAAGAAGCCTGCACCACCCAATACAGATATCTGTCCCCAGCCTCTCTCCTTTCAATGGGTTTTGGAACCCATGTGCCCCATCTAGCAAGCGCTATCCAGCTGACAATGAAACCCCCCATCACAAGACAATTTTGTAGTTCCCCATTTACCCAATCAGGGTGACAACATTTCATTCCTCCTGCCCCAATAACAACGAAATTGGGGCTCCCACAGCTGTGAAAATAACCATCCCATGCTGCTTTGCGGTATGCTAAGTGGGGTGGGAGTGCCCATGCAAATAACTGAAATGCTAATGTGAATACTTGAAACTTCCACTCTGCGCTCCCCATAATCTACCACCAGATGTCAGGGTAGAGCTCATCCTGACTCTGCTTACACAGAAACTCAGGACACCATGGTGGAAGTGAACACAAGACTGGCTGTATTTCCTGTTTACGCAGGCTGTGTGCCCCTCACGGCTCTATTTTTTCACAACTAACACAG
Organism: Mauremys reevesii; assembly: GCF_016161935.1. NCBI lineage: Eukaryota > Metazoa > Chordata > Testudines > Geoemydidae > Mauremys > Mauremys reevesii. Next base: position 49,631,702 of record NC_052630.1, on the reverse strand, counting down.
CAGGCTTTAGAAATGGGAAGGGCAGATTTTGCTAATATCATGGAGGAAGAATGGCCAGGACTCAGTGAGGGACCAGGCATGGAACAGAAAGATAGTGACGGGTATTGAAATGACACTATAGTTGAAAGCCTAGTAGCATGGCAGAGCTGGCAATGGTGTCAGAGAAAGGAGCAGAAAGGGGAGGGTTAGGAGTAAGAGGAGAAGCTCTGTTTAGAAAGACTGAGTTTGTGATGGTGGTGGGACATCTGCAGGAGATGTCTAAGGGCTTGTCTATACTACAAAATTAAGTTGACGTAAGTTAAGTCGACCTACAGCAACCGCAGTAATTAAATCTGCTGTGGTGTCCACACTATGCTGCTTCTGTTGGTGGTGCGCATCCACACCAGGAGCACTTGCACCAACTTAAGCGGGGCTCCAGCTATCGGCCTTCGGGCGACGGGGCTCCGGCTGTCGCCCTGGGGCACCAATGTAAGCAACGCAGTGTCTACACTGACACTGCACTGACGTAACTACATCAACTTAAGCGCTGTGCCTCTCACGGAGGTGGAGTTATGAGGTCGATGTAGCGGGCGAGTTAAATCGGCAGGAGGAACACTGTAGTGTAGACACTTACAGAGTTAGGTCAACGTAAGCTGCCTTACATTGACCTTATTCTGTAGCACAAACCAGGCCTGAGACAAAGCTGGAGATGTACAATGACACAGGATGGGGCAGAGAGGCAGGTTTGGCAATCATCCACAGAGAAGTGGTAGATGAGTAAGCTGAGAGTACACATGGAGACAAAAAGGAACTAAGGACAGAACCTTGAGGGATGTCAACTGCTCTGAGGAGGGGGAAAATGAGGATAAATGGCTAGTCATGATTCCGAAATGGTTTTAGATGTGCAGTGTGCAGCCAGGTGAAACAGACTCAATATTTTATAGTTCATCAAACTAATGGCTCATCTAACCTTTACCACCAAATACTTCAGGAGTCCCAAATGTACATGCTAAATGCCACGGTGGGCAGGCCTCTTTTTTACCGTGTTTCACTTAGGATGGGGGAAAGACTATGCACAAAGAAGTCTATTTTCCCATCATTTTTGTGGGCCTCGGTTGTGTTCCAAAACAGGGCTTTCTCTCTGGCAGCCAGCAGTTCTTCCTGCTCGATCCTGCAGCAAAGTCATAAATTCTGACTGAGAACCGTGCGTTTACAACATTACGGTCTGTTGCCGCAAAGCTGATTTTGATTTCCTGCATTATGACTGGACCTTTAACTGAATAGGAGCAGCAGATAGGTTGTGAGCTAGGGAGCAAAGAGCTAGAAGAATTAGCAAATATGGCGATGGAGTCGTGTGGTGAGGCATACTTCCTTTGGATCTCCTGATCTCTAGGGAGGTGAGGTCAGCAATATGGGATGAGAAGGAGGCAGAGAAAAGAAGACTTTAAGGGAAGGGGAGAGAAGATGGCGTGAGATTCCTTTTCATAGCCAGAGCTCAGAGAATCATCATTTCAATTCAGATACAATTTTGATTCCACTTTATTACTGACTGCGTTGGGGGTGCATGCTGAGAGCATTCAAGCGCTTGCACTTTGCTTGTGCAAATACCCAGCACAAGTGACTTTTTAGTTTGAATAGTCACCAAAAGTGAACTGTGAATGTCAGCCCATCAGGGAATGGAAGCCCTGCCGAAGAGATGGCTCCTGGAAGAGGCTGGCTGAGGCTGTGCCTGACTTTCCCAAACCTCCTCATCCCATGACAGTTTGACATCCACAAGGATGATGTCTCTAACACAGTGGCCCAGAGCCCTTTCTGCCCTGCAATGCTCACAGGCAATCTCGGTGAACATCCTGGACCTGTTCTTTGGGCTGGAAGTAAATACAGGGAAAATAAATGCTGACTGAGTCCTCTTTTAGGTGGAAATCTGCTGAGATCTGACTTTCCTGAAAGATTCCAAGGCTCTAAATACCATGATACCAGATTTCTTACTGTTTTGGCACTTTGAACATATTTGCCCTTCTATTGTGCCTTCCAGCTGAGCATCTCAAAGCACTTTGCAAGATTGATGAATTATGTCTCATGACCTCCCCAGGAAGAAACTAAATGTTAGCCCCATTATACAGAAGGGGAAATTGAGGCACAGAAAGGGTGAAGAGACTTGCCCAAGATCATGCAGGAATCTGTTGACAGAGTGAGGAATGGAATCCACATCTCCTGGCTCCCCATCCTGTGTTTGAATCATAAGATTGTCTTTGGCTCCTATCCACGATGTGGGAGGGAAGGGGGTTAAACATAAAAAGTTAACTCAGCTGATTCATTCATCTGGAAAAGATTTGGTTTGAGTGGTGTGAAGGTTCAGGTTGGTTTTCATTTATCCAAATCTCCTTTCCCTAACCAGCGCGGCCTAGTGGCTAGGGGACCAGACAGGAATTTACAAAATGTGTTGGGGGGGGTGTCTATTCCTGATGCTGCTGCTAGATGACCTTGGAAGGGACTTCCTGTACCTCAGTTTTCCCATCTGTAAAATGGGGGTGATGAAACTGACCTCCTTTGTAAAGGGCTTTGAGATCTACTGATCTCTAACCAGAGCTGTTTCATTGTTTGTATCCAATTGAGTTCTTGATAATGTGGTCTCATGCACTGGATTTTATAGGGATTTAGGGTTGTGTGTGCTCTTTAATATTAATCAAGATTATTATTATTTTTTGGTGCTGAATTTACAAGATGAGGCAGTGTTTGGAAATGGTGCTCTGTAGGAATTAATTCAGTTTTAATCAGTTGACGTAATGATGTGATAAAAATTATCTTTCTGAACGGAGGTTAACCAGCACTTGAATGCCCCTTTCACACCATGTTATTTCAAGAGGGGGATTTTTATAGAAATACTGTTAGAGATGTTATTTAATCATGTATTTGTTTTCACTGTGCACACAGTTTTCAATGGGCTTCTCAGAACTGAATGCAGAGACGTATTTATTTATTATTATTTATGGTTAAGTTAGTACCGCTGAAAGATACCAGACTGATAGGCTTGGAGGCTGCAGTAATCTTTTCATACCATCTGGGTTCAGTCGCAAGGAGCAGGACTAACACAGCCCAGTGTAACTTAAAAGAGAGGCACTGCTGTTCACCCCAGTAGCCTCTGTTCTCCCTCTTCTCAGTAGCCTCAACGTGCTACAGCATGTTGGTGAGTTGATGAGGCACTCATGGGTTCTGAGGGTGGCAATTCTACAGCCACATGGGGCCAGATTCTCAGGTGTAAACTGTCATTGCTCCATTGATTTCAAGCTGAGGAACTGTCCCTTAAACCATTCTCTGCCACTGGGAGGTGTGTTTGCAGCACATGTAGATATACCGCTCCTGTACCCACACCCATATATAGCGAGTGCAAAGCTAGCTGAAGTAACAATAGCTGTGAAGCCACGCTGCATGTTACTCAAGCTAGCTTTGTAGATCAAAGCTAGCTCATGTATGTCTACACATGCTACAGTCACACCTCCTGATTGCAGCGTAGGCAGACCCTGAGACAAAGTTGTTTGGAGTTCCCCTTGGTCATAAGATATCTGCATCTGCCCTAGTTATAAATTTGAAGCAACAGTTCTCACTGCAAATGCCAATTTTTTGCAGTGATTGGGGAAGGGAAGTGGTGAGGCAGGTGGGATATCCAGAGTTCATTTTCAGGTGGACAGGTGCAAATAGATTTGGTGTCCAGGATCAGGTTGGGTTGTTCGTTGGGGGAATTGTGGGCAGGTATGGCAGCTGTGAGGTTGGATTAAGTTGCATGTGGGTTCACCAGCTGGAAGGAGATTCAGATAAGTCATTAACGTTCACATGTGCTGCATGCAAATAGGCTGTGAAGGTGGACACCATCTGTCAGTCAGAGTTGATTTTTTGCTTAAATAAATAAATGTACAATCTGGAGGGTACCAGTGGTTTCCCCCATAAATTTAACCTTAAATATGTGCAACAGTTACCATTGCAAATTAGAGACACGGCTAAACCCAACATCTTCATCTGAATCATCCCCTAAACTCCAGATCCAAATCTGAATTTTAAATTGACCTTTATTTCTATAAGGGACTGACGCCAGATCCAAACCTCCCAGAATATGGAGATGTCAAAAATCCAGATCTGAATCCAGATTCTGTGGTTCAGGCCCATCAAGATGGGGCCATTCCAAAAGGGGGAGATGGGCTTACACACTATGCTGTCAAATGCCAAAAGGGACTTAATTCTCATTTAAGAATAAAATATGAAATCCACTCATCAGCTGCAGCCAATAGTCATGGGGATCACATGATGCATTTGTTGCTTCTTTCATACACAGAAACTGCCACCCAGCAAAAAAAATCTTCCCCCCAACAATTTCTGTCCAATTGCTTATGCTTCCTTGGTGCCTCTGGGGAAGGATCCTTCCCCAAGGACAAGTAAAATTTCTTCTCCATGGTAGTATTGATGATGTGTATTTTGGTAGTGCCTAATGGCCCCTAGTAAGGATTGGGCCCCATTGGTCTAGGCCCTTTGCAAACAGAGAAGACTGTCCCTGCACCAGAAAGCTTACAGTGTAAAAGACTAGCCCAGGGGTCGGCAACCTTTCAGAAGCGGGGTGCCAAGTCTTCATTTATTCACTGTAATTTAAGGTTTTGCATGCCAGTAATACATTTTAATGTTTTTAGAAGGTCTCTCTATACGAGTCTATAATATATAACTAAATTATTGTTGTATGTAAAGTAAATAATAGCACAGCGAGGTGAGCCGGGCGGGCGGCTGGTATCCCGGGCCGGCAGCGGGCTGAGTGGGGCCGATGGCCAGGACCCCGGCTGGCAGGGGGCTGGTGGCCAGAACCCCAGACTGGCTGCAGGCTGAGCGGGGCTGACGGCTGGGACGCCGGCTGGCAGCAGAGTGCCACTAAAAATCGGCTCATGTGTCGCCTTTGGTACACGTGCTGCAGGTTGCTGACCCCTGGACTAGACAGACAAACAGATATGGAACAGCAGCAAAAAAGCAATTCAACCAAAATGTGGTGTGAAGCCTTCAGTCCAGAATGGAGAGGAAAAATCATCCACTGCCCAAATTTTGGAAAGGGCTTTAGGGCCAGATCCTCAAAGGTGCCTAAATCCCATTGGAATCAATGGGAGTTAGATGCCTAAATACCTTTGAGGATCTAAATCTTAGTTTCTATCCGGGGGGGGGGGGCGGAATCCTGTGGTCCCAGATATCGGGGTGGGTTGTTGCCATCTTTTAAAATGATTGAAAAATTCCTGTGTTCGTATGAGATGCTTGATTTTACTTTACTGAAATGATGTATGCCGGAGCCCCGGTCCTGCAAACGCAACCCTTTTATTTCACTCCCATCAGTAATCCTACTCATTTCAATAGGGCAACTTATGATTATGATTTGCATTGCAATAGCCTCTAGAATCCCCAACCAACCTCAGATCCCCATTGTGCTGGATGCCCTGCAAACAGAGCGAGAGACAGTCCCTGCTCCAAAGAGCTTAACCCCAGATTTTTAAAGGTATCGCTTATCACTCTCCATCTGAACAGGACACAAGAAGTTATGCATATTTAGAGCACTACAGACAATGCATCTCTCATTGTCAGACAGATCCAGAATCCAGAGCTTGCAGCCTCCCCGGTCGTAGGGAAACGGCAGCACGTGCACAGTCTGTGTTCATTTTTGGGTTATGTCTCATTTTAGTGAGTAAAGCATATGTCTCAAGATGCTAAATTACCCCCTTGATTGGTGTGTAACTAATGTAATTAAGCTACATTTAAGAGCTCTCCAAGGTTCGCCCTTTTCAATGTAGCATTTCACATTTTGTTCTTGCTTAACCATTATGCACCAGAGGCCTTTTACTACTGGATGATATGTCCAAATCAGAGGGTGTAAAACAAAGTTTCCATTGCATTCTACTGAAATCCCTGTTGTCTGGAGCTCGTGATGTGGCTGGCGGGATTTTTGCCGAGGGGCTATCCCCACTGGGCAACAGAGAAACAGAAGGCTAGAATAATGTCCTGCTTTAACAACGTCCCCCGAGCAGCTATCTAGGCAGCAGGCAGTGGTGTTCCGCTGCAGAAAAGCCAGCGAACTGTACCTGGCGGACCAGCAAGTTTCAACAAGTTAGCGCAGGCAGATTATGGAAGCTGTTCTACTGAGTTCATGAAGCCCATTTAAACTCCCAAACAGAAGGTAATGAATTATTTGCAGTCTGCAATCATCTGTGGATAATGGAAATTGCCCACTCATAGGGGACACCGACCAGATCTATTCACAGGCTGCCAAACATCCAGATTAGATCCCTGCCGTCTGCAGAGAAGGATGGGTGTGTATCCAAATCTTCCCTTTTTACAGCTTGATCGTTTATATTGATTCTCTATTATTTATTTGTATTATGGTGATTCCTAGAGGCCACAATGAAAAGATGGTCCCTGTCCCCAAAGAGCTTGCTAATTATCGAGCGACAGGTACAACAAGCAGATGAGGAGAGCGCAAAGTATGACTGTGATTGTTATAACAAGCAGCACTCACATGACTATACGACTCCAGATCTGTACATGCCAAAGGATCCCAAGGCATTTTACTCCGACAGATTTTCAAAGGGCCTCAGCATGAGCTACGCAGACATGCTCAGCACCTCAATACCCTTGAACTCCAGGCGGAGCTGCAGGTGCTCCATACCACCCAAGAGGCACTCAGCACTTCTCAGGATCAGGCCCAGAATTTGAGCCTGCAAATTTACGGACTCCAAGATTAAATGTGTGAGTGTTCACATGGGAGCTGCTTGCCTGGGACATCAGCTCTCTTCATGTGCATTGCTGCCTAGCAGGGACGTGTAAGATGGAACCCACTGCAGGCTGAACTGGAAGGAGACTGCTCACAAGTTCTCCCGAAGAGTCCTCCCCTGGAATCTGCTTCCCTTCTTAGTCCAGCAGGGCCTGGGCTAGTTAGCTTTCTGGCCATACTGAAGTGCCCCACTAGGCATTGGGGACAGAGGGCTGAATGACGGGGTAAGAAAATGGGACCAATGTGATGACTGTGATTAGAGTGGTAGGTAACCATAAATACTTCACTGCTGGGGGAGGAGTTTATTATATGGTGTTTAGAATTAAATGTCTGGTTAAACGTGGTAAACGTACCCAAAGCAGAGGACAGGAACTTGAAAGACTCCAAAGCAACTCAAATGATATTTTGGCACACGGTAGCCCCACGTCAGGAAAGCAGCCCTACTCAGGCCAGCACTTAAGTACATGCTTAATTTTAAGCACTAGCATAAGTTGCATTGAAGTCAGCAAGACTTAACCATGTGCTTAACTTTAAGTGCTGTCCTGAACTGGGGGCCAGCCTGGGGATTTTTGTGCATACAGCGTGACTGCATGAACACATTTGGAGATCACTCTAGAAAACTTGGCCTTCGCTTGAAATCTTCCAACCAGAGACTCAGCGCAGGAACTAATGGATAAACAATGTGCTGGGTGGTGGTTTACAGTCCGTGTTATACAAGAGGACAAACTAGATGACCAGAATGGTCTCTTCTGGCCTTAAAGAATCTATAACGCTAAGAATACGGAGGGTGCTTTCAGATTCCAGAACTGGATCAGACTGTCCCAGCCTTCGTCAGTGAGTGAAGTCAGACTGGAAAAACCTCAAACTGGGGGAGGCTTCCCACAGCCCTTTGGGTAAAATTTTCAGATGTGCCTGAAGGGAGTTAGGACCAGACCTGCCTAACCTGTGAAAAAAACACAGACATTGGGCTTGTTTTTAGCTTCATTGGCTTATGAGTTGCTTGTTGGCTAGTTTATGGCTTGTTGCTTGTTGTAGCTTGTTGCTTCTTTTTTTATTATTGGCTCCCGGCAAGCGGGTGCAAGCAGGGGCAAGGGGGGAAGAGAGTCGGGGGTGCACAGGGGCCCACCACAGTCCCAGACTGCATGCTGGGCGGGGATCTAGTCACACAGAGTGTTGGGCTTCTGAGGGACTGGCTTGTTTTGGCCTTGTTTTGAAATGGGATTAGCTTGATTTTTGGCTTATTGTGAAAGTTGGGGTGTTTATTTACCACATGAAAGTTGACAACTGTGATTAGGACCCTAAATTTCTAAAGAGGCTCCTTGAAGTCAAAATCCCATTGACTTGCAATGAGACACTTAGGCCCCTAACTCACTTTTGAAAATGGGACTTAGGCACTTTTGGATATTTTACCCTTTGGTTCAGTCCCTTTGCATGGTTTCAAAATACAGATCCAAATTTTACAGGTCAGACCCACCTATAACACTGTATACATCACAGTTCTGAAATGCAGCCACCTCTGAAGCAGAGCCCAAAACTATTTTAGCAGCTCACTAGAACAGTTCAAGAGGAGCAAGACCTCTATCTGAAACCACGTAGAGAATAATACAAGGGAGGGAGACCACCTCTGTGAGACAGCCAGTTCCCATCAGTCCCCCTGTGTGATTGTTTCAGACAGATTTGGATGTGTTTTATTTTTAAAGCCCATTCCAGGCATCAGTACAGAAAGCCAGACATTAAAATTAATTAACTTTTTAATGGATTGCCAAATGAGCGCATGAAGGAAATGTGACGGATGTGTAATGTATTTAGAACTCAGTAAAGCCTCGCACAAGCTTCCTTGAATAATTCATTCCTAGGGGCTGTGGATGAGCCCTCTCCCGTGGACTGAAAACTGGCTGGACCACCACAGATGCAGGGCAATGCTGAACAGCAAAGCAGCAGGGGGTGGGGGCTGGCTGGCGGGGTGCCACCACAGGGACGGCTGGCAGGCTCGGTTTTATTTAACATCATCATTAATGAGAGGGCAGGAAGGCGGTGACCAGGGCCTGTCTGAAGTGCTGCACAGCTGATGCTATATTGGCAGGTGTTACAAAAACAGGTGAGGATAGAAGAATAATAGAAAGGGGCTAGAAATATAAAGAGGAAATAATGCAGCGAGATTCCATCTGGAAAATAAAAGCTAAATACAGTGGGAAATAATCCAAGGGCAAGGCTGTGATCCCGCTACTCACTTAGGAAGTGGCTGCTCACATGAGTGGTCCCACTGAAGGCAGTGGAAGTGCTCAGCCAGGGGAGTGACAATCTAGGCCCACTATTCATTAAGAGGCAGGTATATGCAGCAAGATTGAGTCAATAAAGCACAGCCTTGAGCAGGGGGTGCTGGGGAACCACACCAACTCAGGGGCGCTCTAGGGAGTACAGGTGCTGGCCAAGCTCCCCTAGAGGCAACCCCTCCTTGTCCTCCTTTTTGGGTAGCATCCATGGAACATGCCCCTAAGGTTCTTCCACCCTGTGCCCACACAAGGAATGTCATAATCTAGACCTTCGAAAGTAGTAACGTGGCAGCTACTTGTGGATGATGGTGGGCAGTAAATTGGATTCCATTGTGAGATGGTATCCAAACTCATGCCCTTTGGAACATCATATTAGGGATGGCTTGTCATCAGAGTCTAGGGTCCAAATCCTTTCACATTGGTGGGGAAGATCAGTTCAGAGCTCCAGATTCAAACCAATTCCCTCTGCTTTTCCTTTCAGTTTCGGGTCAGAGCCAAACTCAGAAGTCACCTCTTTACTGATTCAGGGTGCGATGTGATGAAATCATAAGCTGCTTGGATGAGATTTCTAGCCTCCTCCTCTCCCCCCCCGCCCCCGCCCCGGTGAACTGTAATCTCACTAGGACAGTTCTTGAGCTAGCAGCACTGCTGAATCTGGCTCCAAACTTTCACCCACTCCGGGAGAGTACACAGAGGCCCCACGCCACAGAGCAGGGAGATGGCCTCTCTTCTGGATCCAACACCAGTGACAGCAATTCTCCCCTGACGCGAGCTCTGCTCAGCACAGGGAAGGAAGTTATGGGTTGCTCTAATCTAACCTACACCATTGGTATAAGGTCACAGAGGGACCCTAAACCATTGGGGAACCAGTTTATCAGAGTGGACCTCTGCCATGCACCTACCTCTTCTTCTTCTTCCCTAGGTACACCCATTATGCTGGGGGTCAGTGGAGCAGCTGACCCAGGAGCTGGCTGTGCTTGCTTTACATCAGTGGAGCATACCCTTCCACCAGGGGAATTCACCATTGCCCGTTTATGGCCAGAATCTATCCCTTTGCATCTCTTTAAAAGTGGAAGCAAGACTCGGGGAAATCTGGGTTCTATCACTGACTCATTGTGTGAATTTGGGGAAGTCATCTGCTTGCTCTGTGCCTCAGTTTTCCCTCCTGCCACATGAGGATAACGGTATTTACATATGTCACAGGGGTGTTGTGCAGCTTAATTCATTAAAGTTTCTGAAAGCTGTAGGTGGCCAATTGCAAAGTAATTATATTACAGTATTAGAATGTAACAGGTTGTTTCCATTTCTAATTTCTATGACTCCATAGGAATCTGATCAGAGTAATCAGAATTATTTCATTTTTGCTGGGGGCAATGTACTGCAGCACAGTATATCTGGGATTCAGCATGAATATTCTGTGGGCAAAAGATGGTTCGGTGTTTGCTGAGTGGCAGTGATGCAGCAAAGCAGAAAGCGGGGGGGGGGGGGGAGATTCCATTCCTTCTGGCCTTCCAGCCCTTCCCTAGGGCAGTGGTTCTCGACCAGGGGTACACGTAATCCTGGGGGATACACAGCGGTGTTCCAGGGGGTACATTGAGTCATCTAGATAGTCGCCTTGTTTTACAACAGGCTACGTAAAAAGCACTAGTGAAGTCAATACAAACTAAAATTTCATACTGTGACTTTATACTGCTCTATATACTATACTGAAATGTAAGTACAGTATTTATATTCCAATTGATTTATTTTATAATTGTATGGTAAAAATGAGAAAGTCAGCAACTGCTCAGTAATATAATGCTGTGACACATTTGTATTTTTATGTCTGATTTTGTAAGCAAGTAGTTTTTAAGTGAGGTGAAACTTGGGGGTAGGCAAGACAAATCAGACTCCTGAAAGGGGCACAGTAGTCTGGAAAGGTTGAGAGCCACTGCGCTAGTCTTATTTTGAGACCAAGGGATGTTGACTAACACCATGAAAAATCAGAACACGATTTTGATACTGTTATCCCCACCGGAGGCTTGTAATAGCTGGGTACCTGATTACTGCCTCCAAACTGAAGGCTTTTACAGCCTTCTCTTTGATGATGAAATGCCATGTGATGGTACATCACTGCAGAGGACAATTCACTGACCTCTCCAAGGTGGATGGGAGCTTAAAGAGTTAACAGAGCAGGCAGGGAGGGACATAAGTCAAGATGTGCCATCTTCCTGCTACAAGTGGGAAACAGGCTTGAAATGTGCGTGTCACTGAAAGCTGGACATCTCCACAAGTGCAAGTATCTGCCTTGAGAGGAAAAGGTAACACCCTTGTACCTTTCTCTCTACAGGTCACTACAGCAGCTTACCTCAATAACGGGCTGCTTCCATTTGAGAGCTGGATCCAGGAGAGGGTGCTGAGGAAGGAAAAACCAAACCACCTACTCCAGCAGGTACCGGACCTTCTTACTTTGTGCTTTCCTCTCCCGCCCAAATCTCCAGCTTCTGGGTGGGGTTCATTGTCCCTTGGTGCCTTGCAGTGGGTGGTTCTGCAGATAGTCCGAGCAGAACTGAGCTTCATGCCTGGCTACCACAGACGTAATGAAATGGCCCCAAATGGTACTTTATTTATTGGACGCCTCGCAAGCTGGGGCTCTGGACTGATGGGGTCTGTAGCAGCTAGTACTAACCTTGTTTTTAATAATGTACTTCAGGAAGCTAGTGATTATGTGGCTGGTAATAAAAATGTATTCCTGTGCTCAGTGATGCCAGGGGTTTGTTCTTTATTCCCACAATACCTGAGCTCAGATGGGCCAGCACAAATCATTTTTTGAATTATTTACTAACCTAACCAAAAACTTCCAGTGCTTCAAAGCCCATAATAAAACATCTCTACGTCCCTTCAGCATCCGCCATAACTCTTTCTGATGTCAAAGGAAAACTCATGTTTCTTTTTCACTCCAAAGATTTCCACATGTTCTCGTTTTTTCCTTCATACAGAGCATAAAGAACCAGACAGTGCAAAACTCTTCTAAGAATGAGTTACTTATGCTGATATTTTATTCTTCTCAGCATTTCCCCCCTTCTGTCAGCTTTCCAAAGAGGCTTTGCTCATGTTTATGAAAGAATAAAATGTCTGGGCTCAATACCCAACTGGTGTAAAATGCCACCACTCCACTGAAGTCAGTTGAACAGCTCCTTAATTGGTGTAAATTGCTACAACTCCAGTGACTTCCATTCCAAGGAACACCACCTGCATATCTGGCCCTCTGGGTTTTTGGAAGGACACGTGGTCTAAAGGTTTCTTTCTGGACAGTCTGGGTAAAAAACATTCCTTGAAAAGAATCCTGTGGCACCTTATAGACTAACAGACGTTTTGCAGCATGAGCTTTCGTGGGTGAATGCCCACTTCTTCGGATGCAAGCAGTGGAAATTTCCAGGGGCAGGTGTATATATAAGCAAGCAAGAAGCAAGCTAGAGATAACGAGGTTAGATCAATCAGGGAGGATGAGGCCCTGTTCCAGCAGCTGAGGTGTGAAAACCAAGGGAGGAGAAACTGGTTCTGTAATTGGCAAGCCATTCACAGTCTTTGTTTAGTCCTGAGCTGATGGTGTTAAATTTGCAGCAAAGAATCCTGTGGCACCTTATAGACTAACAGATGTTTTGCAGCATGAGCTTTCGTGGGTGAATACCCACTTCTTCGGATGCAAGTGGTGGAAATTTCCAGGGGCAGGTTTATATATGCAAGCAAGAAGCAAGCTAGAGATAACGAGGTTAGTTCAATCAGGGAGGATGAGGCCCTGTTCTAGCAGTTGAGGTGTGAAAACCAAGGGAGGAGAAACTGGTTCTGTAATTGGCAAGCCATTCACAGTCTTTGTTTAATCCTGAGCTGATGGTGTCAAATTTGCTGATGGTGTCAAATTTGATTAAACAAAGACTGTGAATGGCCTTTATCCATTTATCTGTTTCTCTAAGGAAAAGGATAAATGGACACAAATCAGACATTAGGAATGGCAATATACAAAAACCTGTAGGAGAACACTTCAACCTCCCTGGCCACACAATAGCAGATTTTAAGGTGGCCATCCTACAGCAAAAAAACTTTAGGACCAGACTTCAAAGAGAAACTGCTGAGCTCCAGTTCATCTGCAAATTTAACACCATCAGCTCAGGACTAAACAAAGACTGTGAATGGCTTGCCAATTACAGAACCAGTTTCTCCTCCCTTGGTTTTCACACCTCAGCTGCTGGAACAGGGCCTTATCCTCCCTGATTGATCTAACCTCATTATCTCTAGCTTGCTTCTTGCTTGCTTATATATACACCTGCCCCTGGAAACTTCCACTGCTTGCATCCGAAGAAGTGGGTATTCACCCACGAAAGCTCATGCTGCAAAACGTCTCTTAGTCTATAAGGTGCCACAGGATTCTTTGCTGCTTCTACAGAACCAGACTAACACGGCTACCCCTCTGATACTTGATTCCTTGAAAAATCTCTAGAAATATTCCTTTTTTACATTTGTGAACCAATTATTTCGACATTTTTCATGAAAATGTATTAGTGTCTTTCAAAAAAACATCTTTAATGAACAGCGAATGAAAAAGGTCATAATCACGGCCAGACTTTCATCAGCTACAGTAATAAATCTGTTAAAGTTTTGGGGCAGCTGTCAAACTAATAAGCACAGGTACGAATTAGCCAGAAGAGTTTCTAATGTGAAGGAATCAATACAGCAAACACAACATCAGCATCATAAAGCAGCCATCGAGGTCATAGGTATTTTGTTACATAATCTCTGTTCTATATGGGCATACTCCATGTTCTGATGCTACAGTGTGTGGAAGCAGGGAAAGAATTAATAAGGATTTGAAGGGGATCTTAATGCATGTCAGTTAGCAAGAGTTAGCCAAGCTGTAACCCTAATGACGTGAGACTTCTAGAAGCAAGGATAGTGTGAGACATAGGGAAAGAACTGTGTACAAAGTTATTACGACCTTGTAACTGATAACCAAATATGCAGGCTTGCTTTTTCCTAGGAGTGAGACAAATAAGATAGCAGGATGGCTTATGTATAAACAAAATGTAGTTGTTGCTCTCTATTGTCTGTATTATTGCTAGTTATTGTCTGTAACAAAAGTATAAAGGCTTGCTGTAATTGTTTACCAGTTGAGAGACCTGTCCAGGACTGGGGCGACCCTGTGTCCTATGGCACTCTCTCCCTCCATTGTAATTACTGGAGAAATAATAAAGTATTTGATTTTGCTGCACCCAAACGAAAAAGCGAGAACTGAGTTTTTCTCCAACAAGTGACATCACACAACTTCATTTTGTTGGGGAAGAGCAGTACGTGATGCTGACAAAATGCTGCCAAGCTGATAATGGCTTAGCAGATGGTAAATGCGGTTCCTATTACTGATCTGCTTGTCTATTGCCATTAAAAAAAAAAGCTGTGCCTGCATACTGTACACACAGCTAGTCTGTGCAAAAACACATGTATTGCTGCTACTCCTTCCTGTCTCTTATTTGTTGGTTTCATCTACCTGGTGCATCTTGTTGTAAACTAAGATTGTAAGGTCCTTGGAGCAGGGACTCTGTTTTATTATCTATAAGTACACCCCCTAGCATAATGGGCCCTCAGTCTGGTTGGCACTTCTAGGTGCTGCTGTTATACAAATAATAAATAAGTGGTAAGAAATCACCATAGCCCAGACCAGTGGCAGAGCCAGGTTTTGCAATCAGGGGAGCAATGAGTCATTCATGGTGGCTGCCCACGGCTCACCTGGCAGCAGCATCTCCCATGGGGCAGGCCCCAGCTTCCCACCCCGGGCACTGAAACCTGGCACATGGGGTTGCAGCACCATTCCCATTTGACCCATCATGCCCAAGGGGCGGCCTGGCCAAATTTGAATGAGTGGTGTCGCGACATGGTGCATAGCTGTGTGCCATGTCACAACGCCCAGAGCAGGGAGCCAGGCTCAGCCCTGCGGGACAGGCACTACTACTGCCAGGTGAGTGGAGGGCAGGTTCACTCTCCAGCCCCATGTGAAAAGGTGCCACACATACACCTAAAGGCCCCCCCTTAGCTCCACTATTGGCCCATGCCATCAAAAGAAGCAAGAGCCTCCAAGCCTCTGCTCTGAAGTACAAGTGGAAGGTGAAGAGGAGGCCAAAGTTTCCTCTCTGATCACATGTATGGTAGATAAGTTTTTCTCCATGTTTGTTGATGGCACTAGACTAGGACGTAGGATGTCTGGGTTTGATTCCCAGCTCTTCCACGGTGTGACGCTCTTAGGCAAGTCACTTAAATGCCTTGTGCTTCAGTTCCCCATCTGTGAAATGGGGATCATTGCACTTCCTGTGGCTGGCTTGTCAGATCTTTGGCACAGGGACTGTGTCTGTATAGCATTTGCCATAGCAGGACTCTGATTTCAGTTGCAGCCCTTAGGTGCTACTCTATGACAAAGAAATAATACCATGAAACAGATAGCTAGATTTAACTGGGCTTTCTTTTTGTTTGCTTTAAACAAAGCTGGGTTTACAAATGCTCCCTAAAGAACACCACTGGAGTTCTGGCCACTGAAATTACAGCGTGGATCTGTTTATCTTCCTTATACACAGTGTTGTGCTGGATTGCATTATTCTCTTTTTCCCAAATCCGGCTCATGCATTTGTAGCTCCTAGGACCCAGTTTCCCAGATAGACAGAGGCAAGCATCTGAGTTTCTTCTGTTGGTGGGAAGGGATTGACCTTCTGGGATTGACTTTATGCACAAATGCATTTGCACAGGCAAGCATGCCAGAGAGTCACTACTGTCTGTCACAGTGGAGTCAGGAGTTAAGCAGATAGGAACATTCTGTGCATGTGCATTAGCAACTCTCATGTTAAAAGCAGTGAAATGGTCCATTTTCCAGTGATGGAACTCTGCAAGTACACGTGTCACCAGTGCAATAAGACAACCCTGGCAAAGGGCTGATTTTCTTCCAGTACATCAGCAAGGAGAGTTTTGGTTCTGTAAGATGCCTGCTTTGAAAACAGGGCAAGTACAAAGATTCCCACCGAACTGACACAGCTGAACCAGTATCTAGCATCAGCTCAATGGAGTGTGGCTGTCCTCCCCATTCAACACCCCCCGTTCAAATGTCAGCATAGCAAAGCAGCATGTGAACAGGCTGAGGTGAATGGCAATTATCTATATGCAGGACAGTAACACTGCTCACAGTGAATTCACATGCCTGGTTTTGGGAGTGAGAGCTGTGACATGCTTTTTAGCAAATTGCCCTGCTATGCTGATAACACTGGACATAGAGAGCATAGATTCACAGTGGAAGCAGGATGCTGTGGGTGTAATGATGTCAATGCAGGATGTTGAAATACTCACAAAATGGGTGGACTGAATCCAGTTTACTGCCACAGTGTCTGCCAATACTATGCCAGGCTAGAGATTATGGTGGAGCACCTAGCTGCTTTAGGCTCCTTTGAAATTCCTGACCACCCTGTTAATGAATTGTTTGCATGTTGTCTGTACTCAGTGTCGGTCTTCTATAGCTTTGGCCAACAATCAGTCCCATAGGCATGGCATGGTTGTTTTGTCCACCAATAGGTCTCACCTCTTCTCATCTAACTTATCCCCATTCTGACATGTTTCTTCTTTGCAAGAACTTGTCACAGTGAGTACAGTCATACATTTTCTGTGCATGCTGGCCAAATGCTATCTTTCAACCATAAACTAGTTCTGTACAGCTAACACTGAAACAGTCCAGCTAACAGGATGAGGGAACATAAGATATAGGCAAGCCTTTATTAGCAATTGGTTGGGCTGGAAAGGTACAGGATATTCAGTGAATCACATTGTATGAGACAATAACTAAGCCTGACTTTCACGCAAAACCAGAATCAAACTTGATTTGAAACCCTAAAACATTTAATTAACATGTTATGAAGGGGAAATATGATAAGTCTTCAACTATCTAAAGTGTTATAAAAAGGGGGGTGATCAATTGTTCTACTTGTCCACTGTGGGTATGACAAGAAGCAACTGGCTTGGTTTGCAGCAAAGGGGATTTATATTAGCTATCAGGAAAAACTCTAATGCTAAGGAATGTTAAGCACTGCAAGAGGTTCCCAAGGGAGGTTGTGACATTCCTGTCGTTGGAGGTTTTTAAGAACAGGTGAGACAAACACCTGTCAGGGATGGTCTAAGTGTACTTGGTGCTGGCTAAGGGCGGGGGATGGAGCAGATGACCTCTTGAAGTTCCTCCCAGCCCAATATTTCTATGATTCTAAGGAGAGCAGCAGCTTGGTTCTAAGCAGCTGAACTTATTAGAACTGAAATTCCGAAAGACCAGGTGCATAGCATGGAAGAGAGAAAATGTCCATGGAAACTGGGTGAAGATTAGCATTGGGGAAGGGCGGATAAGGCAGTGCGGGGTCTCCACCCTGTCTGCCTAGAGCCCCTCAATGCAGACAAAATGTGTTTGGGGCTCCACTGGAAATGGGTGGAACCAGGAAGTAGCTCTGGGGTTCTCAGACTGGGGGTCGGGACCCCTCAGGGGGTCTCGAGGTTATTACATGGGGGGTCGCGAGCTGTCAGCCTCCACCCCAAACCCCACTTCACCTCCAGCATTTATAATGGTGTTAAATATATAAAAAAGTGTTTTTAATGTATAAGGGGGGGGTCTCACTCAGAGGCTTGCTGTGTGAAAGGGGTCACCAGTACAAAAGATGAGAACCACTGGAGTAGCTGCTCTCTGTGGCATGCTCCCTGCACAGTCTCGGGGGCGGGGGGGAGCTACAGGCAGCATGCCACAGGGCTGTCTCTTTTGGGGCCTGATCCAAAGCCTACTATACTCAATGCCAGGCTCCCATTGATTGCAGTAGGCTTTGGAGCAGGCTTTCTCTCTGTGGCGTCAAATGGGGCCTGCACAGACGTCAGCTCTGCATGTCTGCCCTAGGGTGACCAGATGTCCTGATTTTATAGGGACAGTCCTGATTTTTGGGTCTTTTTCTTATATAGGCTCCTATTACTCCCCACCCCCTGTCCCAATTTTTCACACTTGCTGTCTGGTCACCCTAGACTCTGCCCAGAGAGCCAATGGGGCGTGAGCTAGACATCATTCACCAGTCAATGCAAGTAGTGCAGGCCACACCTTCTGCCTCAGCTGCCATCCCTTCCTAAATGAGGTCTGATACAATGAAGAGAACTGCCCAGAATTTGCTGCACAAGTTTTCCCCTCCACACATTGTGTCAGCACTGTGCCTTTCAACGTCTTCCATTTACACTGTGGAAAGCAGGCCTGTTGCCAGCAGTAGCATAAGGCGTTCTGCTCAAAAGCATGCCCCAGGTAGGAAAGATGGTTCCAAGAGGGTACATGGAATTGTGGTGATGGTAATGCAAATGGCTACGGCAGCACCATCAGCAATGAGCAGCTGCAAAGGGTGTGTGATTAAACTCTAATTGAGCCGTTGTTGGAGACAATAGAATTATGATGTGTGGGTGGGCTCCTGCAGACTGTAATAGACAAATGAATCAAAAGAGTAGCACTGTAATGGAAGCACTTCTAACTGTAATCAAGGCGATAATGAAAAGAATGGGGCTGTAATGGAGGTGCTGGCTGCAGTAGAAATGACAATTAAGATCATAGTATTTTAGCAGAGGAGATGCTGTGCTTCTCACTGTGCTAGAGGAATGACTGAAGGGACTGGATGAAACAGCGATAGGGATGCTGACGACTGTGGAGGAGCAGGTCATGATGATCATAAAATCTGCACTGGAGATAAATCTGGGGATAATGGAAGTGTAATGGAGATAATTACGACTGTAATAGAGGCAGAGATGATGGAATTGTAATAGAGGGGTGTTGGTGAAGATGGTGGCAGTGAAGTGGACGGGATGATCTCCGTCACAGAGATAACGGTGATGAAGATACCAGGCTAGATCTTCAGCTAATGTAAATCTGCAGATCTCCACTGACTTCAGTGTCACTTGCCATCAGCTAATAATGTGTCCTGTGACACTGTAGTGGATGAGAGGTTGACTGAGGAAGGACGTGATAATGAAAGACAATAAATCTGTAATGGAAAAATAATTAAAGTATGAAAATCAGGATGGAGATAATTAGGACTCTAATAAAGGTGGTGATGGTGAAGATAAGTGAATTATCTAATGGGGACAATGAAGATAACTGAGTTGTAATGCCGTGCTGCTGCTGCTAACAGAGGTGACGGAGATATGGAATTGGCTGGGTGGAGATGCAGATATCAAAACTGTAAAGGGCATAATTATGACTGTAACAGGGGTAGTAATAAAGATAATGGAATGGTAATTGAGGAAGTGATAGTTATAAAGAAGGAGGTGAAGATAACTATAGTAAAGAAGATAATAGATTGGAATGGAGTTGTTGTTCAAGGTAATGGGGTTCTAATGGAGATGATTCGAAGAGGGAATGGAGGTATAATGAGGTAATGACTGCAGTAGTAGAAAAGATGATTGTTGTTATGGAAGAAATGAGGACAGTGATGCAAGTGAGGATTATGTTGCTCACGCTTCATGATAAGTGGTGGCGGAGGCGACCATGAGGCTAATGAAGAATGGATGCACTGAAGCTGTCAGTTTCTGAAACAAAAGTGAAACTGAGATAAAGATGGGGCAGGGGGGACTGTATAACTGGAAACACAACAGAAGTCCAGATCATTGTGCTGTTCAGAGCTGTACCAGCAGAGGAAGTATGTAACAGATGTGACTGCTGGCAGGGACACATTAAGTGATCCCGGTGGCTGTTGTAGTGCTTTATGCACTAAGGGTATGCTGCCCTTCAGAGCCTGGAGCCCAGCAAGGATGAGGCGCTGGGAGGGCTTTGCTAAGGACTGGAGTGGGAGGGTTGTGGTGATAACAGTGATGATAATGAAGATGGGCAGTGGAAATGCAAAACGTGATGGGAAAGGACAGCATGAGATTGCGGATGACTGCAGTGAAGAGGAGGATGGCTGTAACTAGTCAGTGATGATGGGACACAGATCCTTCTCATAGAAGTAGTGATGATGTTTGGTGACAGGGTTGCAATTTAACATTCCAAAAGTTGATCAGTGACTGAATGGGATAGAAATGTGTGTAAATGTCAAGAAATTAATGGGAATACAAGTATTTCAGTGGTGGTAATGATTCAGATAATGGTTTTAGTAATTCACCTCTATGGAGGAAGAATATGTTACTCTATCTCGGTTGGAAATATCATACCAAAATTAACCTTCACAATAGCATTTGTAGAAGTCCAGGTACACTAACCCACAGCATGGGGATTGCCACAAGGATCATGCATTGGGAAGCCACCTCTGGGTAGGTATATCCATGGCCCTGGGAAGCCACAGATGAAGCGACATGGATGGGCCACGTTTTTCAAAGGTAGTAGTATCTCTGATGCTTACTCTTAATGGGGATCTGGGAAAAGACCATCTGTTTTCCTCTTCCGGACCAAGGCAAGAAAAATAATGTGATTGTGGGTTGATACAGGAAGGGAAATTAGGAGGGGCAGCAGAAGAATGACAACCTTCAAATGGAGAAGTGGGTTACAGCATAAACTCAGGGTACCAAAGCCCTGATGTCGTCAGAACAATTCTCAAGTGGGCAAAAAATAACCCCCAGAATAACGCAGGAAGAGCTCTGCTCCCCTCTGTATGGCTCCTGACTACACCATCATAGTATCTGAGCACTTGTTTCATTTGAACATCAAATACACCCAAGATATAGAAATGAACTGCTTTGTTCCTAGGTACCAAAGTTTGAACCTACACCATAGAACACCCAGCATCAATATTACACTTAGGGAATAAATATTAGCCCTGAAGAAGCTATTTGTGGATTCCAAATAGGAAGGAAACTCTTGCTATTCTCTCCTGGCCCTCGGCTTTAGCACAGTCACTAATCCAGCCTGTAAAGTGTGTGTAGTATTATTCCATAGCTTGTGTGGAAGGGTGTATTTATTCTCTAAGTGCTGGCTCATGCCACGTGAGTTTTGCTATGATAAAAGGGCTCCGAGCATAAGTATTTTAGGCCAACTGCATCAGCGTCAAGTGCCTAAGGCAGAGCAAGGCTCCTCTTTCCCTTCTCAAGCATCCCTGATGTGCTGGGAACTCTCCCCTCCCTTGTATGTTTAGTTTGGAGGCTCTTCTTCAAGGATTATTTTTCCTGTCTCTGCAAGACAGCAGAGGAACTGAAACTGCCCTCAACCCAGCTCTCCTACAGCCCCACATGACTCTCCATTGCTGCTAGACACACTGGCCAATATCGTCACATGCAGGGGCCTTTCAAGTTAAGTTGCTGGCTTCATATTTAGGCTCCTAAATAAGCAGTCTGGTTTTCAGAGGTGCTGAGCATCTGCTGCTTCCTCTAAAACCAACTGGAGTCAGAGGTGCTGGGCAGCAGGTTTAAATGAAGTAACAGCTGCCCAAACTGAGCTTGAGCACTCCTGAATTTTGAGGTTTTCAAATCTGGAAGGCAGGTGCTGGGGGTGTGTGTGGGGGGAAGGGGGGCTGTGGGCTCCGCGGGGGAGCACAGCAGCATGTATGCAGCAGCGTGTCTGGAGCTGCGTGGAGCCAGACACGCTGGTCTGAGTGGCACGGTAAGGGGGCTGGGGGGTTGGAGAAGGAGTAGGGGGTCCCAAGGGGGCAGTCAAGGAACAGAGAGCAGAGGGGGTTGGATGGGGCGGAGGTTCGGGGGGGCAGTCAGGGGCAGGGAGAAGGTGGGGTTAGATGGGTCAGAGGTTCAGGGGGCAGTCAGGGGACAGGCAGCGGTTGGATAGGCATGGGAGTCCCAGGGGTTTGTCAGGGGACAGGTAGGGGGTGGAGTCCTAGGAGGACAGTTAGGGGCAGGGATCCCGGGAGGGGAAGATCAGGGGACAGAGAGCAGGGAGGGTTGGATGGGTTGGGGTTTCTGTGGGGGGCAGTCGGAGGGAGTGGATGGTGGCAGGGTGGGGCTTCCCTCCCCCTGGAGTGTCCTGTTTTTCGAATGTTAAAATATGGTCTCCCTACCATTCACAGTGCAACTCTCCACTCATACCACGCTGCTGCATGAGGTTCCCCCTCTTCCTTTTCAGTTGGTAGTGGCCAAGGGAATGCTGGGAAATGTAGTTCTTTCCCTGCTCCAGGGCTGGCTCTATAGGCAGGGAGCTAACCAAGGAACTACAGCTCCCAGAGCCCCCTGTTTGTTCTCAGCTCCCATGCCGCCCCTGCAAATGGGCTGCCCCAAACAGGTGCTTGCTTTGCTGGTGCCTAGAGCCGCCCCTGTCTGTACAGCTGCTGCACACTTCTCGCTCCAGGGCATTAACCAGTGGGGCAGGAAAACAGCATTGCTGTTTTCATGCAGCCTGCATTGTTTTTCCCATGTGCACAGCCTGAGTTAGACCTCTTTGACACCACGCAAAACAGCAGTGCTTTGGACTGTCAGGGCTGGGGGAAAAGACCCCAAAATGACTCTATGTCAAGTTTTTTACACACACACACACTCTCTCTCTCTCTCTCCAATTTAAAGCCTTCAAATCACTCTGCTCATTACTGCTGAGCTGCTCACTCTACTTTTCTCGGTGTTGCATGAACACCATGTTCTTTGCTGTTATGAGGCAGTGTGCAACACAATCAACTCACTCCCATATGCCTAATGTAAAGAATTTCCACTGTTCTGAGACCACTTTCCCACCCAGGTCTGTGCTCTGCAGGTCTAAATGCTGTAACAATGTCATTGACCCTCATCCATGTCCAATGTCATGCTTTTCTACACACAAAGAGCAGGCTTGGGCTTTCAGATAGAAGGGCATTCACTGTACATGAAGGAAAGCAACACACCAAGAAAGAACAAATGTAGCATCTGCATGAGGCAAATCACAGTGAGTCTGACCCGGTCACAGAATCCAAAACTGCTTTCCAGAATGGAGCACCTCACAGCAGACAGGCAGGACTCCTCCTCCAGTTTGAAGGTGTAGTTTGCAACAATATAATGCATCACTTCTGCAGTGTATTTAGACAGATACCCACCAAACCTCAAGCACTGGAGTTCTTGCTCCTGGTTTTCTGCTTTAAACACTGGAGCATCTGTACAGCCTTGCTTCTGGGCCAGATAGTTAATTCATGAGGAGCCTTGCTGCAGGCCCAGA